>NC_060143.1:347199040-347510213 GCF_021461385.2 Schistocerca piceifrons | reverse complement strand
CAAGGCAGAAGCGACTCTCATCGCTGAAGACGACACGTCTCCATTCGTCCCTCCATTCACGCCTGTCGCGACACCACTGGAGGCGGGCTGCACGATGTTGGGGCGTGAGCGGAAGACGGCCTAACGGTGTGCGGGACCGTAGCCCAGCTTCATGGAGACGGTTGCGAATGGTCCTCGCCGATACCCCAGGAGCAACAGTGTCCCTAATTTGCTGGGAAGTGGCGGTGCGGTCCCCTACGGCACTGCGTGGGATCCTACGGTCTTGGCGTGCATCCGTGCGTCGCTGCGGTCCGGTCCCAGGTCGACGGGCACGTGCACCTTCCGCCGACCACTGGCGACAACATCGATGTACTGTGGAGACCTCACGCCCCACGTGTTGAGCAATTCGGCGGTACGTCCACCCGGCCTCCCGCATGCCCACTATACGCCCTCGCTCAAAGTCCGTCAACTGCACATACGGTTCACGTCCACGCTGTCGCGGCATGCTACCAGTGTTAAAGACTGCGATGGAGCTCCGTATGCCACGGCAAACTGGCTGACACTGACGGCGGCGGTGCACAAATGCTGCGCAGCTAGCGCCATTCGACGGCCAACACCGCGGTTCCTGGTGTGTCCGCTGTGCCGTGCGTGTGATCATTGCTTGTACAGCCCTCTCGCAGTGTCCGGAGCAAGTATGGTGGGTCTGACACACCGGTGTCAATGTGTTCTTTTTTCCATTTCCAGGAGTGTACAACAGGCTCTAGATACCGGCTCCCAGGGTGATGCCATATTCCTCGACTTTCGAAAGTTCCGTCTGGTTGATAGTATTGACAGCGACATTAGTCTGTTCGCTGATGATGCTATCGTCTACAGGAAAGCAGTATCACACGAAAGTTGTGAACAAATCAGTGAGGATTTTCAGAAAGTAAATGCATTGTGTAATGACGGCAGTTATCTCACAATATTAGTAAGTGTAACCTGCTGCGTATAAGAAAGCGAAAATCCTCTCTAATGTACGAGTACAAAATAAATGCCCAGTCTTTGCAAGCGGTAACATTCGTCAAGTATCTGGATGTGACTATTCGAAATGATCTCAAATGGAACGATTAGATTACACAAGTAACGGGTAAGGCGAACTCTAGATTGCGGTTTATTGGTAGAATCCTGAAGCGATCCAGTCCTTCAACAAAGTAAATTGCTTACAATACTTTGGTTCGTCCAGTCTTAGAGTATTGTTCGTTTGTATGGGACCTCTACCAGTTGGGTCTGATTCAAGAGATTGAGAAGGTCCAAAGAAGAGCGGCAAGATTCGTGACTGGTACATTTAGCCATCGCGAGAGCATTACAAATCTCATAGAAAGTTTGAAGTGGGACACCTGTAGATAGACGACGCGCTAAACGGAAGGGGCTGCTCACTAAATTCCAAAATCCGATCTTCGCCGAGGATGTAGAGCATATATAATTACCACTAACTTTCAAATCGCGCAACGATCACCATTCAAAGATAAGGGTCGCGCGATCCGCGAGTGGAACAGTGGGGGCGTGTGCGGGGGGGGAATATGACTTTGGCGCGAATAGTGCCCTCCGCCACACACCACTTGGTGGCTAGCGGAGTATATATGTAGATGCACAATGGCAGGTTATCAAGATCTGAGTCAATTTGAACGTGGTGTTATAGTTGGCGCACGAGCGATGGGACACAGCATCACCGAGATAGCGATGAAATGGGGATTTTCCAATACGACCATTTCACGAGTGTACCGTGAATATCAGGAATCCGGTAAAATATCAAATCTCCGACATCGCTGCGGCCGGAAACCAACGACGACGGAAGAGAACCCCTCAACGTGACAGAAGTGCAACCCTTCCGCAAATTGCTGCAGATTTCAATGCTGGGCCAAAGTGTCAGCGTGCGAAACATTCAGCGAAACATCATCGATATCGGATTTCGGAGCCGAAGGCCTACTCGTATACCATTGGTGACTGCACGACACAAAATTTAACGTTTCGCCTGGGCCCGTCAACACCGACATTGGACAGTTGGTGACTGGAAACTGTTGCCTGATCGGACGAGTCTCGTCTCAAATTGTATCGAGCGGATGGACTTGTACGGGTATGGGGACAACCTCATGAATCCGTGGACCTGCATATCGGCAGGGGACTGTTCAAGCTGGTGGAGGCTCTGTAATGGTGTGGGACGTCTGCAGTTGGAGTTATACGGAACCCCTGATACGCCAACATACGACTGTGACAGGTGACATGTACGTAAGCATCTTGTCTGGTCACTTGTGTCCATTCATGTCCATTGTGTACTGCGACGGCCTTGGGCAATTCCAGCAGGACAATGCGACACTAAACACTTCCAGAATTGGTACAGAGTGCTCCAGCAACACTCTTCTATGTTTATTTATTTCATTTTATTTAATGAACGCCAGGAGCCTGATGACGACAGCACTGTGCCTTGAAACGCGTAGTTGAACTGCTTTTTTTTTCTTTTTTATCATTAGTCTTGATAGATTTGCTGCAGGCCGCCACCAGTTGGTCTCCTGTGCAAACTTCTTCATCTCAGAGAAGCATTTGCTACCTACATCCTCAATTAGTTGTTGAGTGTACTTCAATGTCTGTCTTCCTCTGCAGTTTTTACCCTCTACAGCACCCGCTAGTTCCAAGTATGTTATTCCCTGATGTCTTAACACAAGACCTATCAATCGATCCCTTCTTATTGTCAGTGTTTTCCATATGTTCCTTTCTTTGCCGATTTTGCGGAGAACTTCCTCATTCCTCACCATATCAATCCACCTTTTTTCAACAGTCTTCTGTAGGACTACATCTCAAAAGTTTACATTTTCTTCTATTCCGACTTTCCCACAGTCTGCTGTGCATCAAATTCTCAGAAATGTCTCCACATACACACCTGGAAATGGAAAAAAGAACACATTGACACCGGTGTGTCAGACCCACCATACTTGCTCCGGACACTGCGAGAGGGCTGTACAAGCAATGATCACACGCACGGCACAGCGGACACACCAGGAACCGCGGTGTTGGCCGTCGAATGGCGCTAGCTGCGCAGCATTTGTGCACCGCCGCCGTCAGTGTCAGCCAGTTTGCCGTGGCATACGGAGCTCCATCGCAGTCTTTAACACTGGTAGCATGCCGCGACAGCGTGGACGTGAACCGTATGTGCAGTTGACGGACTTTGAGCGAGGGCGTATAGTGGGCATGCGGGAGGCCGGGTGGACGTACCGCCGAATTGCTCAACACGTGGGGCGTGAGGTCTCCACAGTACATCGATGTTGTCGCCAGTGGTCGGCGGAAGGTGCACGAGCCCGTCGACCTGGGACCGGACCGCAGCGACGCACGGATGCACGCCAAGACCGTAGGATCCTACGCAGTGCCGTAGGGGACCGCACCGCCACTTCCCAGCAAATTAGGGACACTGTTGCTCCTGGGGTATCGGCGAGGACCATTCGCAACCGTCTCCATGAAGCTGGGCTACGGTCCCGCACACCGTTAGGCCGTCTTCCGCTCACGCCCCAACATCGTGCAGCCCGCCTCCAGTGGTGTCGCGACAGGCGTGAATGGAGGGACGAATGGAGACGTGTCGTCTTCAGCGATGAGAGTCGCTTCTGCCTTGGTGCCAATGATGGTCGTATGCGTGTTTGGCGCCGTGCAGGTGAGCGCCACAATCAGGACTGCATACGACCGAGGCACGCAGGGCCAACACCCGGCATCATGGTGTGGGGAGCGATCTCCTACACTGGCCGTACACCACTGGTGATCGTCGAGGGGCACTGAATAGTGCACGGTACATCCAAACCGTCATCGAACCCATCGTTCTACCATTCCTAGACCGGCAAGGGAACTTGCTGTTCCAACAGGACAATGCACGTCCGCATGTATCCCGTGCCACCCAACGTGCTCTAGAAGGTGTAAGTCAACTACCCTGGCCAGCAAGATCTCCGGATCTGTCCCCCTTTGAGCATGTTTGGGACTGGATGAAGCGTCGTCTCACGCGGTCTGCACGTCCAGCACGAACGCTGGTCCAACTGAGGCGCCAGGTGGAAATGGCATGGCACGCCGTTCCACAGGACTACATCCAGCATCTCTACGATCGTCTCCATGGGAGAATAGCAGCCTGCATTGCTGCGAAAGGTGGATATACACTGTACTAGTGCCGACATTGTGCATGCTCTGTTGCCTGTGTCTATGTGCCTGTGGTTCTGTCAGTGTGATCATGTAATGTATCTGACCCCAGGAATGTGTCAATAAAGTTTCCCCTTCCTGGGACAATGAATTCACGGTGTTCTTATTTCAATTTCCAGGAGTGTATTAAGTTCGACGTATGTATGATGTAATTATGATATTGTTGAGCTGTATTAAGGGCTATCAAAGTGTCTGAATACAAATAATTATTACTGATAAAGTGTAACAGCAGCTACTTCACATTAAAAAAAATGGATAAAGTTAAAGAGAAGAAAGTTTTTGTGGAATGTAACTTAAATTGTAGTGACTTAATGAATGAATATCTTTACCCAAATAGAGAGTAGTAACCTTCTCAAAATATCATTGTGAAAAGTGACAGGCTATACGTAACAGATTACCGATTACCACGCGGATTGGACGAACGATTTGAGGCGCAGCGTCATGGATTGCGCAGCCTCTCCCGCCTGAGGTTCGAGTCCTCCCTCGGGCACGGGTGTGTGTGTGTGTTGTTCTTAGCATAAGTTAGTTTAAGTAGTGTGTAAGTCTAGGGACCGAAGACCTAAGCAGTTCGGTCCCTTAGGAATTCACACACATTTAAACATTTGATTACCGATTTCAGGAAACAGAGCTCGGTCTTCGTAGACGAAGGTCTCACCCCTCTCTCCTCCCCTCCTCCCCACCCCCACCCTTCGGCCGTTCCCAACATTCCTAGCTCTCATTGCTATCAGCTGCACTCCCATCGTCCGGCAAGCACTCACGGCTACATCTGGCCCTCAGTAGATCCGTAAGAATGGCTGCAACTTCTGAGCAAGGCCAATTAGCGGGGGATAATGGAGGCGGGCGAGGTACTAATTAGAACGCTTCTGCGGCAGGCCGTGCCTCGCAAGGGGGAAGGACGGAAAGGCAGTGCTTCCCTGCACGTGACATGGGATGCTTTCACTGTTGAGGACGTGGAAGGGCCGACTCACACCAAGGACTTCCCGGCGCTCTCAGCGCTGCGGGAAGTGGGAAACTGCAGCAATAACACATAGCGCGACGTGCACTGTCAGGTTTTTGAAAGTGCACAGGTGTGCAAAACTGAAGGTCGAAAGTAACGCTCTATTGACACACAGTCAACATGAGTTTAGAAAACATCGTTCCTGTGAAACACAACTAGCTATTTATTCACATGAAGTGGTGAGTGATATTGACAAGGTATTTCAGATCGATTCCGTATTTCTGGATTTCCGGAAGGCTTTTGGAAATCTACCACACAAGCAGCTCGTAGTGAAATTGCGTGCTTATGGAATATCGTCTCAGTTATGTGACTGGATTTGTGATTTCCTGTCAGAGAGGTCACAGTTCGTAGTAATTGACGGATAGTCATCGAGTAAAACAGAAGCGATTTCTGGCGTTCCCCAAGGTAGTGTTATAGGCCCTTTGTGTTCCTTATCTATATTAAGGATTTTGGAGACAATCTGAGCAGTGTCGTCGGTTGTTTGCAGATGACGCTGTCCTTCATCGACTAATAAAGTCATCAGAACAGCCGGCCGTAGTGGCCGTGCGGTTAAAGGCGCTGCAGTCTGGAACCGCAAGACCGCTACGGTCGCAGGTTCGAATCCTGCCTCGGGCATGGATGTTTGTGATGTCCTTAGGTTAGTTAGGTTTAACTAGTTCTAAGTTCTAGGGGACTAATGACCTCAGCAGTTGAGTCCCATAGTGCTCAGAGCCATTTTCATCAGAACACCAAAACAAACTGCAAAACCATTTAGAAAAGATATCTGAATGGTGTGAAAAGTGGCACTTGACCCTAAATAACGAAAAGTGTGAGGTCACCCACATGAGTGCTAAAAGGAAATCAGTAAACTTCGGTTACACGAGAAATCTGTCTAACAAGAGCCGTAAATTTAACTAAATACCTAGGTATTACAAATACGAACAACTTAAATTGGAAGGAACACATAGAAACGGTTGTGGGGAAGGATAGCCAAAGACTGCGTTTTATTGGCAGGACACTAAGAAAATGTAACAGATCTACCAAGGAGACTGCCTACACTACACTTGCCCGTCCGCTTTTAGAATACTGCTGCGCGGTGTGGGATCCTTACCAGATAGGACTGACGGAGTACATCGAAAAAGTCCAAAGGAAGGCAGCACGTTTTGTATTATCGCGAAATATGGGAGAGAGTGTCACAGAAATGATACAGGATTTGGGCTGGACATCATTAAAAGAAAGGCGTTTTTCGTTGCGACGAAATCTTCTCACCAAATTCCAATCACCAACTTTCTCCTCCGAATGCGAAAATATTTTGTTGACACCGACCTACATAGGGAGGAACGATCACCTGGATAAAATGAGGGAAATCAGAGCTCGTACGGAAAGATATAGGTGTTCTTTCCGCGAGATTCGAATAATAGAGTATTGTAAAAGTGGTTCGATGAACCCTCTGCCAGGCCCTTAAATGTGATTTGCAGAGTATCCATGTAGATGTAACTTTCGAATGACGTGTCACTGCCAAGGAACGTACTCTATGTAATCAAAAGTATCAGGAAACCTCCAAAAACATAGGTTTTTCATATTAGGTGCATTGTGCCGCCACCTAATGCCAGGTACTCCAGATTAGCGACCTCACTAGTCATTAGACATTGTGAGAGAGCAGTATGTGGCGCCCCGCGGAGCTCCCGGACTTCGAACGTGGTCAGGTGATTGGGTGTGACTTCTGTCATACGTCTGTACGCGAGATTTCCACACTCCTAAACATCCCTAGGTCCTTTGTTCCGATGTGATAATGAAGTGGAAACGTGAAGGGACACTTACAGCACAAAAGCGTACAGGCCGACCTCGTTTGTTGACTGACAGAGACCGCCGACAGTTGAAGAGGGTCGTAATGTGTAATAGGCAGACATCTATCCAGACCATCACACAGGAATTCCAAACTGCATCAGGATCCACTTCAAGTAATATGATAGTTAGGTGGGAAGTGAGAAAACTTGGATTTATGGTCGAGCGGCTACTCATAAGCCACACATCACGCCGGTAAATTCAAAACGACGCCTCGCTTGGTGTAAGGAGCGTAAACATTGGACGATTGAAGAGTGTAAAAACATAGTGTGGAGTGACGAATCACGGTACACAATGTGGCGATCCAATGGCAGGGTGTGTGTATGGCGAATGCCCGGTGAACGTCATCTGCCAGCGTGTGTAGTGCCAACAGTAAAATTCGGAGGCGGTGGTGTTATGGTGTGATCGTGTTTTTCATGGAGGGGACTTGTACCCATTGTTGTTTTGCGTGGCACTATCAAAGCACAGGCCTATACTGATGTTTTAAGCACATTCTTGCTTCCCACTGTTGAAGAGCAATTCGGGGATAACGGTTGCATCTTCCAACACGATCGAGCACCTGTTCATAATGCACAGCGTATGACGGAGTCTTTACACGACCGTAACATCCCTGTAATGGACTGGTCTGCACAGAATATTGATCTGAACTTTATAGAACATCTTTGGGATGTTTTGGAACACCGACTTCGTGCCAGGCCTCACCGACCGACATCGATACCTCTCCTGAGTGCAGCACTCCATGAAAATAGGCTGCCATTCCCCAAGAAACCTTCCAACACCTGACTGAACGTGTGCCTGCGAGAGTGGAAGCTGTCATCAAGGTAACGGGTGGGCCAACACCATACTGAATTCCAGTATTACCGATGGATGGCGCCAAGAACTTTTAAGTCATTTTCAGCCAGGTGTCCGTATATTTTTGATCACATAGTGTAGCTCGATGAAACTTTGGCAATACATACGAGGGGAAGTCAGAAAGTGAAAGGACTTTTGAGAAAAGCAATAGTTATTCTAATGATAGAAAACTGATACATACAGTATTTTTCTACATAGCCTCCCTGCACTTCAACACACCATGTCCAACGTTTCACAGGGTTTTTGGGTGCATTCGTAACCAACTTTGCACTGCAACAATGGCTGCTACATCTGTTGCAAATCATGTTCCACTGAGCGCTTCCTTCAATGGCCCAAACACATGGAAACCCTTGGAGCCAGGTGTCGACTGTGTAGAGTCTTGTACCGCAAGGAAGCGAGGGAGAGGGTGTTGCAATGGTTAGCCGGTATCCTCTTTCTACGAGGGTCATTCGGAGAGTAAGGAACGATCGGTCGCGAAAGGGAAAATACAGTGAAAATCTGATGAAGCTTTGCACAGATGCGTTGGGCACTGTGTGTAGAACGCCCGTCGATCGCATCATATCGCTCTTTTCAGTTCTGAACTTACAGTGAGAACGTAAAGATGGCTAGAAATTAGCGTCTCCCGCCAAGAATGAGGGCCTGTCGAAAGATTTCGCCTGAAGATATGCAATCTACATAACATAACTGTCATGCGGTTCGTTCTACACGACAATTGTCGGCGGCGCTCTGCAGGGGCAATAAAGATGCTCCTGCAGCGTTTTCGATGGTAACTGTTTGATCACCCACAATACAGCCCGTAATTGGCTACCCCTGAGGTTCATCTCTGCTCAAATGAACTGCTGGCTATGAAGACAATATTTTGACACAGACAACGAGCTGCAGTCCACAGTAGAAAATTGTCAAAAAGTATTGGCAGCTGTCTTCTATAACGAGGGAATTGAAAAGTTGGTACAACGCCACGACAGATGTCTAAGTCTGAACGGCGACTGTGTAGAGAAGTAGCTGGAAGCTGTAGCTAACCGTTGCTAATAAAACAGTTTTGACTTTCCCTGTGGTTTCCATTTCGGGGCCTATCGTTGCTTACTTTCCGAATAGCCCTCATACAATGCAATTGCACACGTTGATTAATATGGTTCTTTATTTACATGAACTTGAAAGTATCTACTTATCTTGAATAACGTTCATGTGTTGCAGTGTAAGCTCAGCAGCAACAGTCCTCTTGCAGACAATATCGGTAATCTTGCTGTTACAAACTTCAGTCTCACTGCAGGTAAGTATAAACCTCTCTATAGGCACTAATCTGGTCGCTATGTACTGTAGTAACCTGCGACGTGAACTGAGCCCGCTCGGCGAGGAAACTACCAGACGCCAAACTGGAAGTGTGAGTCAGTCGCGAGTGAGCGAGTGAGGGCCTCCGGTCAGTGGCAGCAGCCTAAATACTTGAAGTAGAGAGAGCTTTGGCGGCGTGTTGCTTGCGGACGTGTCTCTAGCTTCTCTCGTGACAGCCATGTTTTATCCAGGGCTAACTAATCGATCTTCGCTTCATCTTTGCCGACTGGTGTGCCAGCGACAGTTTATGCCAGGACAGACGGTACGGCGGGTGTTACAGCAGTTCGAGTCTCAACTCCTTTATTAATTCGACCGTCCGTTTGGCAGAATGTGGCCGACCGTTGTCATGCTGCAAGATGACACCTTTTTGCAGTTCACTGCTACGTTTGGACCCGATTGCAGGTTTCAGTTTAATCTCCAACACACCACAATAGTTCTCACTGTTCACTGTTTCGCCTCTTAAGGTGAAATCTATGGCCACCACACCTTCCATGTCCCAGAATAGTGTTAGCATAATCTTACCAGCTGATGGCCGATGTTTAAATTTCTTAACTTCTGGTAATGATGGGTGTTTCCAAACCATGATCGCACCCTTACTTTCCGAATATTCATCTACAGTAATGACTTGCTGTAAAAATCCATCTCCCTAGCGATGATAACAGGCCAAATATTTACAAGAGCTGTCCATCTGAAACTCCTTTATTAAATTTTGAATTATACTGAAGTAACTAGGAAGGTGAAACTTCTTAATTTAACTCTGAAACTGCTGATTGAAATTGAAAGCAAGTGAACCTGGTTAAACTACTGAGTGACACCGAACATACTGTCACTTTGCTTGTCTTTATCATTTCATATCTGACCTGAATTATTCCTGACAAATACAACTCAAACGCAATCTGACTGCTCAAATAAGTAACACAAAAGAATGGCCCTGAATTAGAAGAAATCCTAACAATAACCTATAAATTTCGTAGGATACTTACCTCACAGAAAATCTTCATTACACGAACTACAGAGATACAGTAAGCACCAATACAGCCAGCTAAATAAAAGATACTAGCTACTGTAGGTTCTAACTGCTAATAGGCATGTGGTTAGCAAAGGAAAGATTTTGTTGCAGAGCAAACAACGTATTTAGCAAATTTTACCTTACTAAAGTGACATTCGATTCAAAAATATATATAATCGTCCGCGACATCCAGTTTCAAAAATTATATGATCCTTAACAATACTACATTTGCATGACGGACACATGTCCAGATCGTCTGCTTGCGCCAACACTTCTGACTTCTAACCTCCATTACTGCTAACTATTAACTTCTAGCTGCGAGTCCGACCAGTCACACAGCCTCTTACAGAGGGTGCACAGCGCTGTAGTGATATTAATGCAGTCTATCGCGCTGCCAACATATAAACAGGCTACTTACACATCCTTTGCGCCTTATGCTGCGCTGACAATTCTTTGCTACCCACCTTGCGCACGCTTTTCGAAAATTGAACCTCTAGTGTATGGTGCAATACACTGAACCATGACTAATGTGTGAAGTATTGGCGATTTCGTCCACTGTAATTCGTCTGTTTTCTAAAACCATACCCTCCATGACTTCCAAATTGCCCTCAGTCATTGACGTCTATGGCCAGTCCGATATTTCCTCGTCACATAGAGAAGCTATTCCCTGTCTTAGGCGCTCTATCCATACGTAGATCTCGCTACGCGATGAACAGCTATCACCATACTGCGCTTGCATTCGATAAATAATTTCCGCATGTGCGACACCTTCTGCAGACAGAAAGCGAATCACTGTCCTCATTTTCTCCTTGGTGCAGATCGACAATGGAGCTGACATATTTCACGGTCTGCTACAATAGAACGACTAACGCGGAAATGAGAGTGATACGTTGTATAGAATTGTTGCAGACGACAATACTTCAGCCCTGGATACTAGCAGCGTTACCAAGCCCTCCGGCGAGAAATTGCAAAAGTCCCTTTACTTTTTGACTTCTCCTCGTAGAAAGAACTACTACAGTACAGTACAGAACAGAAGGCAGTTGAAAGATATACGCTTTGAGCCGAACAGAAATGACACTTTTATTCAGAAACAATGACAACACTGACATCACCGCGATTCACGATGGTCTCCAGCACTTTACAAAGGGGCCGACTTAGTTTTTAACAGAGTGTGCGATCACAAGAAATGACAGTACATGCTTTGCACCTTACGCCCATGCTTGCCACAAGGTTAGTAATGTGTTCTCCTGGTAGAACGTTCTACCCCCCACCAGCCAAAACATCGCTAGCTTCTGACGTTTTGGCTCGTGAGGAAGAATGGACTGGCATTCCTCTAGAGGCATTCGGATAGATAATTGAAAGTGTTCCCAGCAGACTGCTAGCCATCATAAAGGGAAAGGGTGGAAGCTCTACGTATTAATATCCGCTAAAAGGTTTCCGAATGCCTTTGATCAGGTAGTCTACCTAGACTACTGGAAAACGGAAAATATACAGAGAGGTCCATCGATAGTGACCGGGCCAAATATCTCACGAAATAAGCATCAAATAAAAAACTACAAAAAAGGAAACTCGTCTATCTTGAAGGGGGAAACAAGATGGCGCTATGGTTGGCCCGCTAGACGGCGCTGCCATACGTCAAACGGATATCAACTGGGTTTTTTAAAACAGGAACCCCCATTTTTTATTACATACTCGTGTAGTACGTAAAGAAATATGAATGTTTAAGTTGGACCACTTTTTTCGCTTTGTGATAGATGGCGCTGTAATAGTCACAAACATATGGCTCACAATTTTAGACGAACAGTTGGTAACAGGTAGGACTTTTAAATTAAAATGCAGAACGTAGGTACGTTTGAACATTTTGTTTCGGTTGTTCCAATGTGATACATGTACCTTTGTGAACTTATCATTTCTGAGAACGCATGCTGTTACAGCGTGATTACGTGTAAATACCACATTAATGCAATAAACGCTCAAAATGATGTCCGCCAACCTCAATGCATTTGGCAGTACGTGTAACGACATTCCTCTCAACAGCGAGTAGTTCGCCTTCCGTAATGTTCGCACATGCATTGATAATGCGCTGACGCATGTTGTCAGGCGTTGTCGGTGGATCACGATAGCAAATGTGATTCAACTTTCCCCACAGAAAGAAATCCGGGGACGTCAGATCCGGTGAACGTGCTTCGACGACCATTCCACCTGTCATGAAATATGCTATTCAATACCGCTTCAACCGCACGCGAGCTATGTGCCGGACATCCATCATGTTGGAAGTACATCGCCATTCTGTCATACAGTGAAACATCTTACAGTAACATCGGTAGAACATTACGTAGGAAATCAGCATGCATTGCACTATTTAGATTGCCATGGATAAAATTGGGGCCAATTATCCTTCCTCCCATAATGCCACACCATACATTAACCCACCAAGGTCGCTGATGTTCCACTTGTCGCAGCCATCGTGGACTTCCGTTGCCCAATAGTGCATATTATGCCGGTTTATGTTACCGCTACTGGTGAATGACGCTCCGTCGCTAAATAGAACGCGTGCAATAAATTTGTCATCGTCCCGTAATTTCTCTTGTCCTAAGTGGCAGAACTCTACACGACGTTCAAAGTCGTCGTCATGCAATTCCTGGTACATAGAAATATGGTACGGGTGCGATCGATGTTGATGTAGCATTCTCAACACCGACTTTTTTGAGATCCCCGATTCTCGCGCAATTTGTCTGCTGCTGACGTGCGGATTAGCCGCGACAGCAGCTAAAACACCTACTTGGGCATCATCATTTGTTGCAGGTCGTGGATGACGTTTCACATGTGGCTGAACACTTGCTGTTTCCTTAAATAACGTAACTATCCGGCCAACGGTCCGGACACTTGGATGATGTCGTCCAGGATACCGAGCAGCATACATAGCACACGCCCGTTGGGCATTTTGATCACAATAGCCATACATCAACACGATATCGACCTTTTCCGCAATTGGTAAACGGTCCATTTTAATACGGGTAATGAAGCACGAAGCAAATACCGTCCGCACTGGCGGAATGTTACATGATACCATGTATTTATTCGTTTGTGACTATTACAGCGCCATCTAAGCGAAAAAAGTGGTCCAACTAATTCATATTTCTTTATGTACTACACGAATATGTAATAAAAAATGGGGGTTCCTGTTTAAAAAAAGGCAGTTGAGATCCGTTTGACCTATGGCAGCGCCATGTAACGGGCCAACCATAGAGCCATCTGGTTATCCACTTCGAGGTAGACGAGTTTCGTTCTTTGTAGTTTTTTCGTTTGATGCCTATTTCATGAGGTATTTGGCCAGGTCACTATCAATAGACCACCCTGTATATTCAAGGAGTTGACGCAAGAGACTCAGTGGGGACAGTGACAAAGGGCAATAACGCCAAAAATTTCTGACTACCATTGTTATGTTAAATGTTCCAGAAGCTTAGTTCTGCACAGCTTGCGAGAAAAGTGAAATTCTGTGGATTCTTTAATGCAGCGCTGGAAGGATACAACACCGCCACGCTATCGGCTAAGCCCCCGCATACCACACGGAATTCTGGCGAAGTTTGCTCAAGTATTCCGAGTCCTACGTCTGGCCGCCCCTGGCATTCCCGTCGATATGAGATACTGCTCCGCAACATAGCGGCTGCCGAGCAAGTTAACGATAGCGTGGCGGGCGGGCAAAGCCCTGTGGAGAGCCAGCACAAACATCTGCAGCCGCAGAGTAAATTTGGCCACAGCCGCAGACAGAGCCACTACACTGATGACATCTGAGGGGCGGGCAAATTGCGTTTGAACGCACGATTTGCTTCTTGGAGCAGGCTCCCGCGGGAACTGGTGGCTGCTGGTATTACAGAGGCGCTGTCGTACAACTTCATTTCTGGCCATTAAAATTGCAGTTCCATGAAGGAAGCTTGCAACAAGCGCCAAATTGGCTCGAAATGTGCTACTTGCCTCGATATGCAAATGATCAAACGTTCAGCGCAATCGTACGAAGTTGATAGAGTAACGGCATCTACATTCTGTGTATAGAGGAAGATCTCAAAAAGCACAAGCGATAGCACCGAAGAACGTAGACACATTCATGTAAAATATTCTATGTTGTTAGGCTGTGTCATAGTCCTCTTCAATTTCTTCACGGTTACGTGAGCATCATGAGAATCTTCTTCATGATATTAACCAGATCCTGAAGAACGTCCCAGCAAAGGGGTGGAAACGTCAGTTGTGTAGAAGAAACTGAAGACAAACATGACACGGCCGACCATCCAAGAAGATTTTACCATCAATGTGTCCATACTCTCTGGCGCTAGTCACGTGAGTCTTCTCAGCTCTTCCTTAATACACAGAATTTAGATGGCATTATTCCTATTTTACCTTCTTTGACAACAGCCTCAAACCTCTGCAGACATTGATACAGACATAGTTCGCTCGGCTGTCAGGAAATGAACTTGTTTGCAGCGAAGCTAGTGCGTGCACAGTGCAACGACGCCTGGTGCACCACCGACCGTCGGTACGACAACCATTGTTGCGGCTTCGCTTAACGCAGCAGTAGAGGAAGGCGGCCGATAACTCAATTTAGTGGCACCAGGTTGTCTATTCAGACGAGTCCCAGTTTCGCGTACAGCATCACAATGGATGAATCCATGTATGGAGGCTCCAAGTAGAAATAACGTTGGCAGACTGCACTCGTTATCCTCGTAAGGATCCGGCACTGGTTTGATGGTTTACGATGCCGCAGGGTACATAACGTGAGCACCTCTGCTTCGCATAGCTGGTAACTTGGACATCAGCCGTTTCGTTTCGGAGGTTTTAAGGCTGATGCTTTACCCTATCTCCGAGGTCTCCCCGACGTTGACACTCAACAGGATAACAAAACTGCACGATGGTCGCACTAAAGTGTTTTGCATCTGTGCAGTTAGTGTTCAACTGCTGCCCTTCAACAAGATAACGCACAACTGTATGATGGCCGCACTAACGTGTTATGCCTCATACAGGGACTGTTCGACTGTTGCAATAGCCAATGCGTTTTCCGCCTCTCTTACCCACTGAAAATATCTGGCCACAGGTCACTGGGAGACTGGACGCACCGTTGACTGCTCTTGCACGAATATTCACCAGTTTACAAATGATTCTTTGGAGATCCCGCCACATATCATACAGACAGCTGCTACAGCGTGGTCAATGGAGTAATACCAGGTACACTTAACAGCTATTTACTATAATTTAAAATACAGTCACTTTTTGATATAAACTGCTTACGCTCTGAGGTTCATATGTTACTTTCGATTACTATCCACAGCTACAATAGCTGGCCAATGCCTGTTTCCCGCCGAGTGCACCCAACACAGGTGTGTAATTTTACTAAATCGATAGACTCGTCTTGAAAGAGTTAAGCAACTGTATACGAGAAGATACGTAAGATAATTTTCATTTATTGTTCCGTCTCAGTTGCATATTTTTTTAAATTTGATTACATGTTTCAGTCGCTCTGGATCATCTTCAGATTGAAGTATTGCATCTGCAACCCATCTTGTCTACTCATAACAACATACTTTTAAATAGTGGCTACTTTCGATCAAACTCTTGTAATAGTCTCGTGAAATTGGATAAATATTTTTTGAAACACCATGATTTCAATGGCGAAACCGTTTTTATCTTCTTAAAAACTGAGTTGACAAATAAAGTAAACTAAAAATTGAGTTCAGTCTATGGAAGGTCTTAATCAGAAGGCAGACTTAAGCGCGACGTACGGTACAGTGGCCAGGAGTAATTAGTTTGGCGCAATAGAGGGGAGTTCAGCGGGACGCATTCTACGGCGTCTAGTAGCAGTTACCTTGGTGCTGGAAGGAGTCCATCTGCAATTCCAACAGAAGGCGACACCTTTTGTGGAATCCTTGCAGTCAAGTATTTAGGAGAGTCGAGTTCAGCAAATGAGAGGGAGAACTTGGCAACAGATACCAGATGCTCCAAGTTGGAGAGGATCTACCACTCCCGGAGAGGATCTACCACTCCCGCAAGAGCATTTACATCTCCAAACTTCCCCCTCCAAGAACGTTAAACTTAAACATCGAAACTCATTAGGAGGGCCTTCCGTACTGTACGACTCAGAATACTTATTGATGAACAAGAAGTTTTCGAACACACTGATGTGCATCATTGCGGATCAGTGCCTTTAAGCAATCTTCTTAAAAACCCGCAGGTCTTCAAGACCGTGAAGGGTCAGTAATGTCAAAACGAGCCTCATTAAAACGAGAATACCATCTTCTTGCTGTGCTCTGTCCAATGGCATTATCCCCATACACGCCGCCCATGTTTCTGGCTGCCTCCGCTTCTCTCAACCCTTTACCGAACTCAAACAGAAGAATACGTCAGGAATGTTCCGATTTCTCCACTTGGCGTTCCATTTTCCAGCGTCCACAGTTCCATTCATTATCTCCAAACGATAAAATTACAGTATGTAAACCCGAATAGCAGCAGTGAACTACAAATAAAAATTGACAATCGATACTTACACTCGTACCAGTCGGAATACCAACATGAAAAAAAAGCGCTTGTACGACCCATGCTAGAAC
The DNA here is from genome assembly GCF_021461385.2 of Schistocerca piceifrons. Taxonomy (NCBI): domain Eukaryota; kingdom Metazoa; phylum Arthropoda; class Insecta; order Orthoptera; family Acrididae; genus Schistocerca; species Schistocerca piceifrons. The sequence continues at coordinate 347,493,424 of NC_060143.1, read as the reverse complement.
TATGTTGAAGAGAGTGGGACCCGTACCAAATGCTGAACGTATACAAAGAAGGACAGCACGAATGGCGACCTGTTTGTTTGATCCAAGGGAGAGTGCCAGATGCTGAGAAAACTAAAGTGGCAGATCAATGAAGATAGACGCAAACTATCCAGAGAAATTTTCAAGAACCAGCTTTGTGTGTTTAATGAAGGAGTGTACTACACCCTCTTACGCACCGCTCCCGTATGAATCGCGAGGACAAAATCGCGCTAATCACAGCGCCCATAGAAGCTTTTAAGAAATCATTATTCCCGCGCTTCATATGTGGATGGAATGAGATCCCTAATAACTGGCTGAATGGGAAGTTGTTCTGCAACTGCAGAGAGGTGTGGTATCGGCGCTGGCTGGAACGGACAGGGACAGCAGCAGGTGTTGCGTGCCTGCCAAACACAGCCCCCAGGGAACGGCCGCGTAATTAATTCGCGCGGCGCATCAGCCGGCCCCGGCTGCCCGCTTTTATATTGGCTCCCCGCAGAGGTGGTGGCTGCTCTGCCCCGAAGCACAGCACGCCGCCGCTCTCAATATGGAAGCCACCGCAGGTGTCCGTGCCGCTACATCGAGGCAGGGCGGAGAATTACCTACCTAACGCTCAAAGTAAGTTTCTATTGCATCTTAAAAATTATACACGGAGTTTCAAGGGGAATAGCGAATACACTGATGGAACAAAAATCCCACCACCAAGAAATACTTAAGAAGAATTTTAAAAAATCGGAAATGCATTTGACTGGATAACATGTTTCAAAAATGGTTCAAATGGCTCTGAGCACTATGGGACTTAACATCTATGGTCATCAGTCCCCTAGAACTTAGAACTACTTAAACCTAACTAACCTAAGGACAGCACACAACACCCAGTCATCACGAGGCAGAGAAAATCCCTGACCCCGCCGGGAATCGAACCCGGGAACCCGGGCGTGGGAAGCAAGAACGCTACCGCACGACCACGAGCTGCGGACAACATGTTTCAATGCTGAAATTCACAAGTTAATGTCAGCGTGTAAGCGTACTGTTATGTCGCTGGCTTAGTTGTGGAGTATCTTTGCGGGCAGCCGCGTCTGCAGAGACGAGCGCCGGACTCGGAACTGTTATGTTGTGTAGTGTGTAGCTCTGCATGTGAGAGGCATTGTTAGTATGGAAATTGAAGTGTTGCTACAAGTGCTATTACAGTAAAGTGATAAAATAAGCAAATGCTTCAGAGGAAAGTGCGTCAAGAAGTAATTAAAAGATGAACAGTGGCGCCGATAACGTACTTGTGTATCCTCTCGTTGCGTGTCGTACCGTACTGTATCAATCATCCGCGCCGTGTTCGGTCTCCCAGAATGAACTGATGTAATCAGAAAGAAATTAGTTACCACTAAAGAGTGCAGTCAAGTGCCGGTGTCTTGTTGCGAGCGTGAGAACGTGCGTTCGGTCATCGCGTTCCGCATCATCAACAATCAACCGCGCCGCGACGGTTACGCGCACGCTCGTACAAGTGAGAACTGAAAAATTAACTTTACGAACAGTGCCATATCATTACTAGTGTCAAGGAGGACTGGTACCTAATATCTGTGTATGCATGACGAGCGTAAGAACTTTCGTGCGATCATTCGGCTTCCACACCATCAACAATCACCCGCGTCGTGTCGGTTACGCGTACGCTCGTCTGAGTGATATTGTGGACTGTTAATCATCCATTGATTGGGATAACACTTCTGATTTAGTATGTAAATAGTGCAACCTGCGATTTCCTTTAATCGTCTCAAAATATAGTTGTTCATACCAGACGTCGAACAGTGTTGTGTTTTAACGTTGAGTGGCTCCCATAAACCCGCTTGCATAGTTCGATAGATAATTTCAGGCAAGCCAGCAGCCAGCTGTGGAGCAGAACAGTACGACCGCCGCGGGATTATGAGGTACGTGGTGTGGACAGGGCGCACGGTTCAAGCGGAAAACCAGTTTAAGGGTCCCCCTTCCCCCATTCGTACTCTCGGGCGTCGCAAGGTAAGCCACTGAAAAAGTAAAATACTGGTACATTAATGACCGATGTAACCACCAGAATGTTGAATGCAGCCGGCCGGAGTGGTCGTGCGGTTCTAGACGCTACAGCCTGGAGCCGGGCGACCGCTACGGTCGCAGGTTCGAATCCTGCCTCGGGCATGGATGTGTGTGATGTCCTTAGGTTAGTTAGGTTTAATTAGTTCTAAGTTCTAGGCGACTGATGGCCTCAGTAGTTAAGTCGCATAGTGCTCAGAGCCATTTGAACCATATTTTTTTGTTGGATGCAAACATGCAAACGTGCATGCATTGTGTTATACAGCTATCAGAGATCAGTTTGTGGGATGGAGTTCCATGTCTGTTGCACTTGGTCCATCAATGCAGGGACAGCTAATGCTGTTCATGGATAACGTTGGAGTTGTTGTCCGATGATGTCCCCGTACGTGCTCGATTGGAGACAGATCTAGTAGTCGAGCAGTTAATGGCGACATAAAGACACTATGCAGAACATGTTGGTTACAACAGCGGTGTGTGGGCGAGCGGTATCCTGTCGGAAACACCCCCGGAATGCTGCTCATGAATGGCAGCACAGCAGGTCCAGTCATCAGAATGACTTAAAAATTTGCAGTCAGGTTGCTGGGATAACCACGAGAGTGCTCCTGATTTCATACGAAATCGCATCCCAGACCACAGCTCCAAGTGTGGGTTCACTGAGTGTTGCAAGCAGACAAGTTGGATGCTGGTCCTTAACTGGCTTCCCTCTAACCATCACAAGCCATCACTGGCACCTAGGTAGAACTGACGATCATCAGCAAACACAACGTACCTTCACTCGGCCCACCAATGAGCTCTTGCTTGACACCACTTAAGTGGAAAATGGCGATGGTTTTGGGTCAATGGTTTGCACTCTACCGGGCGTCTGGCTCGGAGCTGTCCTTGAAGTAACGAGTTTGTAACAGTTTGTTGCGTAACTGTGGTGCCAACTGCTGCTCAAATCGCTGCAGCAGATGCACCATACCACAGCCATGTGCCGAACACGACGGTCTTCCCTCTTGGTAGTGCCCCGTGGACGTCCGGAGCCCGGTATTCATGCTAGAGTGAACACCACTACAGGTGATCATGTACACGGGCTACATTCCTGCAAGTATTTCTACTATATCGCAGAAGAAACATCCAGCAGCTCATAGGTCTATTACACGACCTCGTTCAGGCTCACTAAGCTGCAGATAACGGCGTCCTTCGTCGTATTGAAGTCATTCTTGTCTAACATCAACTCTCTACGTCATATCTCAAAGATAACGTCCGTTACAGCGCGTTTTTAAAGAAAACCTAATTTCCAGCCTCATAGTGGCGCTACTAGCGCCACTCTTACGCGACTAGCGCGAAATTCATTTTTCAGGTGTATAAACACGCCTGCCAACTTTCAATTTCCTCGCACAACTCGTTCTTGGTGTCACGTTTCTTCCACAAGTGTATTTTATGATATGGTTTTCATCATCATATGGTTCAAATGGCTCTGAGCACTATGCGACTTAACGTCTGAGGTCATCAGTCGCCTAGAACTTAGAACGAATTAAGCCTAACTAACCCAAGGACATCACACACATCCATTCCCGAGGCAGGATTCGAACCTGCGACCGTAGCGGTCGCTCGGTTCCAGATTGTAGCGCCCAGAACCGCACGGCCACTCCGGCCGGCTTTTCATCATCATCATCATCAGTCTTTCAGCTGGTTGGCAGCACTCCATCAAGATCTGTTAAAAGATAATTTCTTCTTTTTTACAGAATTAGAGAAGTCTGTCGATTTAAAGATGCCATTCGTGGTCTTCCTCGGGCTATAATGTTCCTTCGAGCGTATTTATAAGGAACTGTTTGTGCCGTATTATATGACCAATTCACTCGTGTCTTCTACGCTCTATTGTTCCCGTATCATCTTTCTTCGCCAGTTCTTGCAGGACTTCCTGGTTAATGGCGTTTTTTTCACACATGATCTTGAACCTGTTCTCCAACACAATACCTGAAATTACTGAGGTGATTTCATTTAATTTTTTTATCTATTGTCCATATTCCACAGCCATTCAGCGCTACGCACCACATGCAACTCTTAATAACTTTTTTCCTCTCTTCAATGTTTATGATTTTTTAAAAAGGCGTTTTTCTTTTATTCCTGATAATTGATTTTGCTTCTCTAACTCTTTGGTTTATATCTCCTTGCTTTTTACTTCTTCATTTATGTTAATATCTAAAAATTTCCATGATCTTGTTTATTTTATTTTATTTCCTCTATTTTTAAAGTTTATTTCCCCATGGAACTTGACGTGTGCCAGTATTTGTGTACTTTTCAAGTTAATTTGCGTATAAAAGAGTTCCGAGAGTAATTTTCTTCCAAGCGTATAAGCGACTTCAGTGGAGCAACTATGATGCCAACTTGAACTAACAACGGTAAACAAGAGATGTGTATTCGACCAGCCATTTGTGTAGTGATCGCATAAAAGTAATCACAGTTAAGGTCATTTAGTCACTGGAAGTGTAGTCCATCCACATAGGAGGTAACTTACAAAACACATGTTGGATCAATCGCAGCAGATACGACAGTTAGAGAAAACAGAGAGGATCCAAAGAAGAGCAGCGCGTTTCGTTGCAGTTTCATTCAGTAAGTGCAAACGCGAGAAGGAGATGCTCAGCCAACTGCAGTGGCAGACGCTACAAGAGAAGCGTTGTGGATCGCAGTGTTCTTTACAGTTAAAATTCCTATAGTGTAGGTTCTTAGCAGAGTCAAGCAATATATTCCTTCCTCCTATGTGTATCCCAGGAAGAGAACATGAAAGTTAAATTTAAGGCGTTCAAGTTCATACTAAGCTTTAGCAACAATTGTTGTCCTCGCAGATCATTCGTTACTGGAAAGGGAAACCATAATGTGGCTTGCGGAGAGTAGATTTATATGTATAGATCACACACACATTCATGGAATATCCACAGGGTGGTTCAAAAACAAAGAACAGAGTTCAGTTGCTTATTACAGAGAACCGATGAAAGATCATATTGCGCATGTCATTGGATAGAGGAATACTCAAAGTTATATGTTCGCACAGATAGTATACCATACACTCGACATGAGCACTAACCGTTGCTCGAGAAACATCGAAACGATAGTCCATTTCATTCCACATGTGAATCAACAGGTCGCTAGTTATTGAATCGATAGCTTCAACAGTTCAATTTCTCAGCTCTTGGAGAGTAGTTGCCATAAGTGGGACAAAGAGTCTGTTTTATGCACCAAAAAAAAAAAATCGTAAGGTGCGGGGTCTGGTGAGCTTAGGGTCAAAAAAAATGAACAAGATGTTGTTGCCCACCTCACCCAATCCAAAGCTGAGGGATGATGTTAAGATCACACAGTATCTCAAGGTGAAAGTGAGGTAGGGCGCCGTCATGCTTAAAAATGAAACCTTTGGAATTAACGTGAAATTAAGGAAACAGTCAATTTTGCAACATGTCCAGCTATAACATTCCAGCCAGAGTTTCCTCTGCAACAAAGGAAGGTGTATAAACTTAGTGAACGGAAACACATTCAGTGTCTGCGAGTCTCTTTCACGTTCGACTACGACTCTAAGATCTTTTGACACCCGAAGTCTTACATTATGGTGGTTTACTTTACCGATAGATGAAAAGTCGATTCGTCCGAAAAGATGACACTTTCGGAAAAACCGTCCTCTCCCATATCTACATCTACATCTACATGGATATTCTTCAAATCACACTTAAATGTCTGGCAGAGAGTTCATGGAAACATCTTCACAGTAATTCTCTATTGTTCCACCCTCGAACAGTGCGCGGAAGAAACGAACACCTATACTTTTCCGTGCGAGCTATGTTTCCCCTTATTTTATTATGATATTCGTTTCTCCATATGTAGGTCGGCATCAAGAAAATATTTTCGCATTTGGAAGAAAAAGTTGGTGATTGAAATTTCGTGAGAAGCTTTTATCAGGAATAAAAGAAAAATGCCTTTTTAAAAAAATTATAAACATTGAAGAGAGGAAAAAGGTTATTAAGAGTTGCATGTGGTGCGCAGCGCTGAATGGCTGTGGAATATGGACAATAGATAAAAAAATTAAATGAAGTCACCTCAGTAATTTCAGGTATTGTGTTGGAGAACAGGTTCAAGATCATGTGTAACAAAAAAGGCCATTAACCAGGAAGTCCTTCAAAGAACTGGCGAAGAAAGACGATACGGGAACAATAGAGCGAAGAAGACACGAGTGAATTGGTCGTATAATACGGCACAAACAGTTCCTTATAAATGCGCTCGAAGGAACATTACACGGGAAGATAGCCCGAGGAAGACCACGAATTGCATTTTTAAATCGACATGTACACAATGCAGACTTCTCTAATTCTGCAAAAAAGAAGAAATTATCCTCTAATAGATCTCGATGGAGAGCTGCCAACCAGCCGAAAGACTGATGATGATGATGATGAAAACCGTATCATAAAATACACTGGTAGAAAAAAACGTGACACCAAGAAGGAGTTATGCGAAATAATTGAAAGTTGGCAGTCGTGCTTATACACCTGAAAGATGGATTTCGCTCCAGTTGCGAAAGAGTGGCGCTAGTAGCGCCACGAGCTTTAGTTATCTTTGAGATATGACGTAGAGAGTTGATGTTAAACAAGAATGACTTTAATACGACGAAGGACACCGTTATCGGCAGCTTAGTGAGCTTGTTTTAATGATGTCCACCGCAAATCCTGTACCATGTCCATGAAACGCTGTCCCTTACTTATCGATAATACAAAACGTGCTGATCTTCTTCAATTTTTCGCAATGTACTCCATTAATACTGTCTGGTAAAGACCCCACAGTGCAGCAGCACTCCAGAAAAGGACGAACAAGCTTACTATAGGCAGTCAGGGGATCGTTCAGAACGAGAGTATTACGGAGATACTCAACAAACTCCACTGGCAGACGTGACAATAGAGGCGTTGTGCATTGCGGAGGGACTTACTATTGAAACTTCGACACTTTCCGGGAAGAGTCCGACAACATACTACTTGCCCCTACATACGTCTCGGGTAACGACCATGAGAAGAAAATTCGAGAAATTAGAGCCAATACAGACGTTTGAAGACAATAATTCTTCCCAAGCGCTATTCGGGAGTGGAACAGGGATGCAGGACTCAGTTAGTGGTACGCGTAGCTTCCGCCACACATCATTAAGTGGCTTGCGGAGTGTAATGTAGATACACTACTGGCCATTAAAATTGCTACACCAAGAAGAAATGTAGATAATAAACGGGTATTCATTGCACAAATATATTATATCACAACTGACATGTGATTACATTTTCACGCAATTTGGGTGCATAGATCCTGAGAAATCAGTTCCCAGAACAACCACCTCTGGCCGTAATAACGGCCTTGATACGCCTGGGCATTCAGTCGAACAGAGATTGGATGGCGTGTACGGGTATAGCTGCCCATGCAGTTTCAACACGATACCACAGTTCATCAAGAGTAGTGACTGGCGTATTGTGACGAGCCAGTTGCTCGGCCACCATTGACCAGACGTTTTCAATTGGTGAGAGATCTGGAGAATGCACTGGCCAGGGCAGCAGTCTAACATTTTCTGTATCCAGAAAGGCCCGTACAGGACCTACAACATGCGGTCGTGCATTATCCTGCTGAAATGTAGGGTTTCGCAGGGATCGAATGGAGGGTAGAGCCACGGGTCGTAACACATCTGAAATGTAACTTCCACTGTTCAAAGTGCCGTCAATGCGAACAAGAGGTGACCGAGACGTGTAACCTGTGGCACCCCCTACCATCACGCCGGGTGATACGCCAGTATGGCGACGCCGAATACACGCTTACAATGTGCGTTCACCGCGATGTCCCCAAACACGGATGCGACCATCATGATGCTGTAAACAGATCTGGATTCATCCGAAAAAATGACGTTTTGCCATTCGTGCACCGAGGTTCGTCGTTGAGTACACCATCGCAGGCGCTCCTGTCTGTGATGTAGCGTCAAGGGTAACAGCAGCCATGGTCTTCGAGCTGATAGTCCATGCTGCTGCAAACGTCGTCGAACTGTTCGTGAAGATGGTTGTTGTCTTGCAAACGTCCCCATCTGTTGAGTCAGGGATCGAGACGTGGCTGCACGATCCGTTACAGCCATGCGGATAAGATGCCTGTCATCTCGACTGGTAGTGGTAAGAGGCCGTTGGGATCCAGCTCGGCGTTCCGTATTACCCTCCTGAACCCACCGATTCCATATTCTGCTAACAGTCATTGGATCTCCACCATACGATAAACCGCAATCGCGATAGGCTACAATCCGACCTTTATCAAAGTCGGAAACGTGATGGTACGTATTTCTCCTCCGTACACGAGGCATCACAACAACGTTTCACCAGGCAACGGCGGTCAACTGCTCTTTGTGTATGAGAAACCTGTTGGAAACTTTCCTCATGTCAGCACGTTGTAGGTGTCGCCACCTTGTGTGAATGCTCTGAAAAGGTAATCATTTGCATATCACAGCATCTTCTTCCTGTCGGTTAAATTTCGCGTGTGTAGCACGTCATCTTCGTTGTGCAGCAATTTTAATGGCCAGTAGTGTTTTAGGTTACATACACCAGAAGGGACTGGAACAGGCGACCTCCAGCTTACGATGTAGCAGCAGTCGCGGAGGCCCAGTATTGGCGTAATTTTGTCGGCCACTGCACAGATGAGTTCCCTCTCCTCTTCTCTCTCTCTCTCTCTCTCTCTCTCTCTCTCTCATACGCACACACACACACACACACACACACACACACACACACACAGTTTCTCAGACAGGGATCACGCTGGCTGCCGTGACCCGCCTCAGCCGCTGCCGGACAGTAAGCAGGCAGGCGCTCTTTTAATTAAGACGAAGCGCTTTAATTAGCGTGGCGCCGGCTGCCGGGGCCCCGTTTAAAGTAGGATCGCGTCCCGTCTAGTCGCGTGCATTATGTAGCGCGGCGTTCCACCCAGGGCTGGCGAGGGCCCGCCGCTTGCCTGGCAGAAGAAGCCCACAGCTCGCGGCCTGCGGTCGTAACTCAGCGCCCCGCGCGCGGCGGAGAGTTGTGAAAGATTTAGCGCGCCATGAGGTGCCGCCGCCGCCGCTCCAAAATGTAAATGCCGCGGCCGCCAGCCTTCGCAGCTGATAACGCGGAGCGCCGCAGATTTAGGGGCTCGTGGCGGAAACAAAGGAGCAGTTTTTTACGGCGCAGCTCGGAAATTTCTTGCGGCACCATTGCCAGGAGGAAAAAGAAAGTCCATACGTTTAATGTCCTGCGAAATATGTGAATATTTCTCGAATGGTACTATCTACTAACTGAGGGAAAAGAAACAACAACAAGAATGAGTTGTGCGACCTGAACGAAAGTTGGTAGACGTGTTTCTACGTCTGAAAGATACTGTCTGTTCAAATTTCCCGCCAGTCGCATAAGAGTGCAAATCAGGTTTGTTTTAAATACAGTGGTGGAAATATTTATTGCATCACCATGAATTACTTCGTCTTTTTTGCCTTTTGCAGCAGTTTCCTTCAGGTTATACCGTTGCTAAACGTTGTTGACATATTCTTGCCTTAATAATCTGACCTCTTCGCGCATGTTTTCCAACAATACACAACTCTTTGTTGTCGTTTGGTTTTACACTGAAACCAGTGTTTATACTGCCATTTTGAGTTGACACTTTGCAGTGAGAAGATGGGATTGTCAGTTGAATCAACACCAGAAAAGAAAGCTGCTATACTTGCTTATCCGTCTGTTGGCCTCAGCACCAGAGAGGTAGTCTCTAAGACAGGATTTAATCAGTCTAAGATTTCGAGGTAACTGAAAAAGTACAGGGAAAAAGGAAATGTTGATCGTGAGAAAGGAAGAGGTCGGAAAAGGGCGTCTACTGCCAAACAGGACAGGGTATTGAAAAGGCTTTCGCTCAGCGATCGTTGCCTGTCATCAACTGAACTAAAGCGAGACTGGGAAGAAATGTGCGGCATCTCAGTGACCAGTAGAACTGTAAGAAATAGGCTACTGGAGGCTGGACACTCAGGCCGTCGTCCTAGAAGGAAGCCTCTATTGACCAAGATAATGCGACAACAGCGACTACGATGGGAAAAGGCACATGCGACATAGACACCATTGTGGAACGAAGTAATCTTTTCAGACGAGTCCAAATTTAATCTGCATGCTCAGATGGAAAAGTGTTCGTGTGTCGAAGAAAAGGTGAAGAATTTTTGCCATCATGAAAACACATACAGTGAAACAGCCACAAGGACAGATGGTCTGGGGAAGCATTTCCAGTCAAGGAGTGGGTCGTCTGGACTTCATCAATGGCACTGTCAACGCAGACGTCTACATAAGCATCCTTGAAAGGACGCTTATGCCAACCATTAGAGACCAGTTAGGAGATGTTTCCAATTGCACTTTTCAGGATGACTCCGCTCCTTGCCATAGAGCTTTTAAGGTGAGTCCTATGACTAATATTTGTTCCAAACACAAAGCTGATTACTTTCTTGGTTATTTATCACGTACTTCTACATTTCAGGTAAAATCTTTCCTTCGACAAAATGGGGTTCGGTTATTAGAGTGGCCTGGAAGCAGCCCTGATCTTAATCCTGTTGAGAACTGTTGGATGGTTGTGGTAAATGCTATCACCAGAAAGAGGCCACGGAATAAACGGGAGCTGTTGGAGACCCCTGTCTGTGTGTGGTTTCATGAACTGAGTGAGATTAAAAATTTAATTCCTTCAATGCCTTCACGATGCCAAGCGGTGATTAAGGCGCGTGGTGGAGCAACGAAGTATTAAATGCGACAGTCTGTTCATATGAGGCAATACAACATTAATACGCAGTGTTTCTTTCAATATTAGTATTCATATTTCAGAATAGCAAACAGAATAGCTGACTCATTTTTCAAGAAAGTGTTAACTTACAAAAAACAAACATTTTTATAGAAACAAAAATTAAAAATAAAAACAAGTTGACATAAATTATTGTGTGTATTCATTTCTAACAGAAATCAAGAGAAATCAGGCGAATTTAGCTCAGTTATTCAATGATTGTAACAAAAATTGTTAATTGTAAGAGGTGATGCAATAAATATTTCCATCACCGTACACGCTGTAGCGCGCTTGAACTTTAGTCACCTTCGACACTGGACGTGGTGAGCTGATGTTAGTCAAGGACACCATTACAGCAGCAAAGAAGCGATTGTCAGCATTTCACTGAGTCTGAACGAGATCATGTATTAGCGTGACGAGAAGCTGGACGTTTCTTCTACCATATTGCAGGAAGAATTGGCAGGAATGTAGCCCCTGTACTTGACGGCTGGCAGCGGTGGATACGGGACTGCACAGTTGCAAGAAGACCGGGCTCCGGACGGCCATGTGGCTCTGGTGCATCGTACTGCATCTGCAGCAGCAATTTGAGCAGCAATTGGCAGCTAAGTGACACAACGAACTGTTACAAACGGTTACTTCTAGGACAGCTCCAAGCCAGACGCCCTGTAGCTGACCCCAAACCACCACCATTTGCGACTCTAGTGGTGTCAAGTGAGACGTCATTGGAGGGCCAGGAAGAGGCCTGTTCTGTTTTCTGACAAAACCTGGTTCTGCCTCGGTACCAGTGATGATCTTGTGTTGGTTAGGCGGAGGTTAGTTGAGGGCCTGCAACCAACCAGTCTGCATGATACACACACTAGATCTGCACCTGGAGTTATGGTGCGGGGTGCGATTTCGTATGGTATTAGGAGCACCTTCGTGATTCTCTCATGCATCCTGACTGCAATTTGTACGGTAGTCTGGTGATTCAACTTGCGTTGCCATTCATGAAGAGTATTTCAGAGGATGTTTTCCAACAGGATAACGCTAGCCCACATGCTCTGCAACAGGGCCGGCCGAAAATTCTGCACATGTGCATACTTATCAGGTGTGTAAACACGGAATCGGAACCGTCATCGCTCACTTAGTGTATGTTTATAAGCACAGATATCGCCGTTTCTCTTTACCCACTAGCTAGGACACACTGTAACTGGGGCACTCTCATGCTCTTCTCATCGTGTACAATAGAAACGTATCGCGTTATTCCATCGCTGAATCAACGAAAGCAACGGTTCTAAAAAGAACTAAAAACAAATAGTGCATAAATATGCCGGATTGGTTTTACGCCCACGTTAGGTACCTAAACACCCTTCATGGCTAACGTATCAACCACGCCTCTCAATAATTAACGGATAATTTTTATGCATGTAAGTATACCTTCAACAATGGGTTTAATACCAAATTTTTAAGGTAACACTGTTCGCCCATGTAACTTGGAGTAGGCTGAGGTACAATTAGTAAACAACAATTTTAAATTAGAAAAAAAAGAAATCCGAACCATGTCTGTTATTGGTGATAAGAAATCCAAGTGATGTCTATTATTGGTGATAAAGTTAATGACAGGTACGAAAGCACGCCACAATGATAAACGCTAACAGTTGCGAAGATTTTTCGTCACTAATGTTGTTGTTGTTGTGGTCTTCAGTCCTGAGACTGGTTTGATGCAGCTCTCCATGCTACTCTATCCTGTGCAAGCTTCTTCATCTCCCAGTACCTACTGCAACCTACATCATTCTGAATCTGCTTAGTGTATTCATCTCTTGGTCTCCCTCTACGATTTTTACCCTCCACGGTGCCCTCCAATGCTAAATTTGTGATCCCTTGATGCCTCAAAACATGTCCTACCAACCGATCCCTTCTTCTAGTCAAGTTGTGCCACAAACTTCTCTTCTCCCCAATCCTACTCAATACCTCCTCATTAGTTACGTGATCTACCCACCTTATCTTCAGCATTCTTCTGTAGCACCACATTTCGAAAGCTTCTATTCTCTTCTTGTCCAAACTAGTTATCGTCCATGTTTCACTTCCATACGTGGCTACACTCCATACAAATACTTTCAGAAACGACTTCCTGACACTTAAATCTATACTCGATGTTAACAAATTTCTGTTCTTGAGAAACGCTTTCCTTGCCATTGCCAGTCTACATTTTATATCCTCTCTACTTCGACCATCGTCGCTAATAGTCCATCAAAACTTTGATTTATTCATTTTCATTACGAAGAAAAACTTTTCACACACATAACTAGATTACTACATGGACATAACTCTAGCAGATTCGTGACGCAGGCGTGGAAATTCTTGCTGTCGTATAAATGTACTTTGCACTGCAAAGAACGTATCCCTCAGCCGTGTACTGCACTATAAGTCGATCAGTTCCATCTGTAGATCATTCAGAGCGTCCTAAACTGATGAAAACCCACGAATGATAGGAGACACACTCGAAATATCTACAAATCGCGCTCGATATTGCTCCTTAATTTTTCAATTATTGACGCGTTTTCTTGAATTATAGCACTTTCGTGGACCAGCCAAGGGTGGGGAAATGTACATTGTTTTCAGACAATAGTTGGCTCTCCCAGAGAGCAAGCTTCCTTTCAAAAGCTTTTACTTACCGACACCATCAATCGCTTGCTGGATGGCTTGGAGTAAGTTTGCACATGTCGTAGTCCCTTTCAACGCTACCAAGTTCAAAACGTCCTCTGTTGCATACAGAGCGTTAGCGACACCTCGTATGTATACCACTACCTGAGCTGCATCTGTGACATCTGTTGCTTATTTATGAACTGCCTGTGCACATCACTGTCCATAACACTTATACGTCGTGTCACTGTTCGTTTGGATAGGCCGATTTCTTGAAACTCGCTAACGTTCGTGGGACAAAAAAATTCTGCAGCATTAGTGAGACAGTCTTTTACAAACGTCGCTTCAAAAAACGCTTTCCCAGGTCTTGCTGTTCTTAATGTAATTCTGAAACTTGCTCGCAGTTCAGATGTCCCGCGGTTGTCATTCTGGGAAATTGAACACCGTTGTAGAGTAACATAGATACGAATGCAACACAAGAAAAGAAGAGTTCGAGGCATCAATTATAGAGGTTTACATCAAAAACCTGTTGATGTGCCCAATCCATTTTCTTAAGCACACTTAATTTGGCTTACCGTTCTTCACTGTTCAGTATGCTATACTTTTCTGTATGAAGTGAATTGTAATGTCTTTCAGCCGTGAACTTGCGCTGGCCGCCAGTCATTCAGAGACACAGCAAACACTGTCTTTTCGCCTATTGTAAAGAAGAATTACAGTTCCCATTCGTGTTTAAATGACTGAGAACACACATATCCCGTTATTATCTTTTTTTAAAATACTCGCCATTTCTCAGCATGTCTAAAAAAAATGGTTCAAATGGCTCTGAGCACTATGGAACTTAACTGCCGTGGTCATCAGTCCCCTAGAACTTAGAACTACTTAAACCTAACTAACCTAAGGACATCACACACATCCATGCCCGAGGCAGGATTCGAACCTGGGACCGTAGGGGTCGCGAGGGTCCAGACTGTAGCGCCTAGAACCGCTCGGCCACTCCGGCCGGCAGCACGTCTCACGTAAGGCTACAGTCGCCAGAGGGAAGCAAGACTGGATGTGCTTCGCTCCTCCTGGTAGCGCGTAAACTATGAATCGGAACCGTTGCCGCTCCTTTTGTGTACGTGTGTAGTCAGACATATCGTTGTTCCGCTTTACCCGCTGTGGGTACCTGTGCAACACTTTCACACTTTTGCACATTGTGCAGCATTTGGCCGGCTCTGCTCTACAGAGTCTCGAAATGTTGCCTTGGCCTGCTCGATCACCACATCTGTCTCCCATGGAGCAAATATGGGACAAAATCGGACGAAAGAGCTTTAACCGTCCCGACCAAGTGCAACAAGCAGGCACTCCATTCCACGAACTGACATCCGGCGCCTGTACAACTCACGCACGTTTGCACGCTTGCATTCAACATTCTGGCGATTACGCTGGTTATTAATGTACCAGCATTCCGCGATCGCAATGACTCAACCCGCGCTTACATGAGCCTGTGATCTTACAATGTTAATCACTTAAATATATTAAATATATTCCCAAAATTTCATTACTACACATATATTATTTTTTGGTGTTTGCGATTTTTTTTCGTCAATATTTTAGCAATAACTGTATACACGACCCTGTAGGCGGCCTCATCTTTCATACCTTTCTCTCACGATACCTACACGAGATGTGCAATGGCGGCAGTAGAGCCTGCCTAGAACACCAGTTTTTCTAAATCCCGCAATAACAGCGTCGCCATTCTTCTAAAATTCCCGCGACCCTGTGATACACTTCACATGCGCTTACCCTAGCAGCGCGTCTTTGGTCTTTCAATGTCTGCTGTTATTTCTGTTTCCTAAATACAGGGTGATTACAATAAAACTTTCGCTACTTGAGAGGGCCTCCATGGTAAACGGATAATCGTAGTACAATGAAACTTTGTGGAAACATTTGGAAGGACATCTGGAGGAAAAATAACGAATAAAGCATCGAAAGAAACACACATTGTGACTTTTGTTATTAGTCGACCACAATAGTATTGAACTTGAGAGTGAGGGCGCTTCGGTTGACTTACCATGAGTTTTTACCGTGATATTTTACAAGGACACTCTGAACCGGTTGATAGTATATGCATAACTGTGCTGAAAACATTCACAGTGCGATGCGTTTTCCTTAATCACCAGGGTACTTGTTTACCTTAACATCACCGCGTATTTCCGATAACGGCCACGTGAGGCCGAGTGCAATAATATCATTGTCGAGTAGTAACTCCGTACTATGTATACTTTCCAGGTTGCAAATGTTGCTCAGTGTAACAACCATCTGCATCTGCGACAGTCTATAACTGAGCTAGAGATTACTCTAGTGCTGCCCGAGACATATGAATGGTATCTTGGTTACTTCCCCTTCACTATTCTCATCTTCAGCCTCAGACATGTATTAGAGCCCGTTGGTAAAACCCACGGCGAGAAATCACACAACTTTAAATCTGGTGACCTTCGCGACCAATCAGTTTGGAACGATCCTCCAATGATTCGGTTTATCTCCAAATGTATGACAAAATAACCAAGTGACCTCATAAGCAATGTGTTATGGAGCTCCATCTTGCTCCAAACAAGTTAAGTTCAAAGCACCTCTCTCCCGTAGAGCAGGGTTCACATGTTAGCGAAGCAGATCACAGTAACGTGTGCCGTTCACGCTGCATGTCCTCGGTCCTTGGGGTCCGTGTTCCAGTACCAGAAACCGCCGCCTAACGGCAAGTCACGCAGCGCAGAATCTGAACATCATTCCTACAAACTTATGTACCCATATGGCAAACAGTTTTTCGTCTACACTGGGTAAAGTAGTGAAAGTTTGATTATAATCACTCCGTACTCCAAATGATGGAATACAACTCTGGACGAGATCGCCCTGTATGGTGTAGGCGCTTTCCTCACAGAGCAATGCACTTTTCCAGAACGTTTCCCACAAATTTAGTACCGCAATTTGCTTTTTCTAGTACTGAGTAGGTTGTAGCAACCAATGTTCTTACGTCTTCGCCAATTACAACGTAAGTCGACAACATCGTCAATATTATTCCGTCACGTATTTCAGTTTTGGAGTTATGAAAGTCTGCTACAGTATTTGTGCCATTGTTTGCAGCAGATTAATATTAACCTTCATGTAGAGAACGTTTGTACGAATCATGCGTGTCCTGGTACACAAATTCTTTGTCCTTGGCTTTTACCACTACTGGAGGTCGGTTTTTCTAATCATGCAACGCCATCTATCGAGCTTGTAGGCATCATCTTCACTAACGTTCGTATTCTTCATACTTCGGACAATCGTCAACCAGCTGGTTTGAGTTCTCCCTCTTTTCTTTGTAGCGATGGGAAGGCGCTTATCCATTACATAGTCATCGCGTCTTCGCCTTCTGTGTCCGCCTCCGATAGCTGAATGGTACCGGCACGGTAGCTCAGCGTGTTCGATCAGAGGGCCAGTTGCCCTCTGTAATAAAAAAACTGAGTTAATGGATCAACAGTGAACTGAAACGGTTGTCTTTCGACGTCCGTCCAGAGCAGATACAACGAACGAAAACGAACAAAATGAGATTTAAAAAAAAAGTGGTCAGCGCGACAGAACGTCAATCCTAAGGGCCCGGGTTCGATTCCCACCTGGGTCGGAGATTTTCTCCGCTCAGGGACTGTGTTGTCTTAATCGTCGTCATTTCACCCCCATCGCCGAGCAGGTCGTCAAAGTGGCGTCAAATAGAAAGGCTTGCACCCTGCCAACGGTCTACCCGACAGGAGGCCCCAGTTCCTTACAACTTCGTCCTCGATTCTGACAGTTTTTCATTTGTGGGGAAGACTTTGCGCACTCCTTCTCTCAGTGTTACTCCTCCTGCTCATCTCAACATGCGCCACTTCTGGTGAATGGAGCTTCTTTTCGTGAATCTTTTATGATGGCCCGATCGCACTGCCATACAGTAACACCGGTCTTACAGCTGTTTTACACAGTTTTCCTTTCTGTGGGCAGTTTTGCTCTACACTGAACTCCTGAAAGCATGCTTCACTGTTCCAACCAATGTTTAACTGAACAGTCCTGTGATATTACTGGTCCAAGATACTTAAAATGTTGAACTCTAGGATGTGTGACATCACAAGCTTGATATCTGAGGTTACTGTTGGATCGAGACTGAGGTTGCACATCATGAATTCGTTATTTGTTCTACTAATGCCTAAGCCATTTTTTTCTAGTGCCTTCCCCCATACTCCAAGGTTCGGTTGAATTTTCTGCGTGTTATTGGATATAATGGCTACATTATCAGCTTAATAAAGATTCCACAGTGTTGGTTTGTGTTTCTACATCTACATCTACTACTACTGCTATTCACAATAAAGTGCCTGGCAGAGGGTTCAATGAACCACCTTCAAGATGTCTCTCTACCGTTCCACTCTCGACCGGCACGCGGGAAAAACGAGCACTTAAATTTTCCTGTGCGGGCACTGATTTCTCTTATTTTATCGTGATGATCATTTCTGCCTATGTAGGTGGGTGCCAACAGAATGTTTTCGCAATCGGAGGAGAAAACTGGTGATTGAAGTTTCATGAGAAGACCCCGTCGCAACGAAAAACGCCTTTGTTTTAATGATTGCCACTCCAATTCACTTATCATGTCTGTGACACTATCTCCCCTATTTCGCGATCATAGAAAACGAGCTGCCTTTCTTTGTACTTTTTCGATGTCATCCGTCAGTCCCGTCTGATGCGGATCCCACACAACACAGCAATACTCCAGAATAGGGCGGACAAGTGTAGTGTAAGCATTCTCTTTGGTAGACCTGTTGCACCTTCTAAGTGTTCTGCCAATGAATCGCAGTCTTTGGTTTGCTCTACCCACAATATTATCTATGTGATCGTTCCAATTTAGGTTATTTGTAATTGTAATCCCTAAGTATTTAGTTGAATTTAGAGTCCTCAGATTTGTGTGGCTTATCGCGTAATCGAAATTTTCTTTGCGGTTCGATAATTCATTACAAAATTAGACGGTAAGAAACTTTCCACGCTTCCCTGATGAACACTTACCTTAATATCAAAGCCCTTTGATACGCCTGCAGGCCTTTATAGGCAAGCAGGAGATTGTTATGCATGTCCACAACAAGTCGTTATTAGCACTCCGTGACATTATGTGCGATGTGCGAGCAAGTCAAGAAAAGTGGAGTACGAAAAAATCGAAAAAAGACATCACTGACACGGAGCTATGGAAAGTAAACCACCACTAGATACAGATAATTTTTTAACGGAAATTGCTTATTCATCTCTCTGCTGATAACGCATATGCGTCCGAAGATAAATTACCTTTAAGGCAACACGGTAGCGTCAATTTTCCACTGCCCTAACTGCGAATCGAGTCAGTTACAAACGGACAAACCTTCTGTTCCGTAGAAGAGTTGTGCACTGAAGTATATTGGCTGTTATGCACCCAGACAGTCTAACAACGGACCGGCAAAGACACACGGGACACGTTCACAAGCGCTCCCGGGGCATCGTTAAAAATAATGGTGGGCAACCCAGGGCAACAAGAACTCAAGTCGACAACGTCACTAGTTATCATGAGAACAGTACGTTCTACTGCATATTTCCATCAATTTAACTGCTCATTTAAGCAACTTTAAACTGTATTACGTCAATTTACCCGTTAATGTAATTGACTTTGACATCTTACCGATAAAGTGGAACACATATACTTGATTTCTTTAATTCTGAGATTAAAATCGGAGGATATTTTGAAGTGTAAATTCAATACTGATGAAAGGTGCAAATGTATTTCCATTGATGGAACAATGGTACTGTGTTCTAAAACCATATCACTCTCCGCTGGAAGTAACTTCAATTGTCTCTTCGAATTGTGGATCTTACAACCCAGTTGTTGCTATACAGCGTGGAATAGCTGTAATAAGCGCTTGCATAGAGCAAAACTGAGTTTGTGTTGTTGTGGATAAAATGCAGTGAATCGAAGGAAAAAATGAAATATGGACGTACTAGAAAAACCCCAAAAGAAGAATCGAGATTAACGTTCTCGTTTTCATTTGACCTCACCACTGTTTTCCATCTAACTACAAAATACGATCATTCCTCTAATTATCGAAAACTACTGTACAACAATTATATTAAATTTCAGCCCCCAGTTGCATAAGCAAAGAAAATTTACCTAGGTTTCGGCTATAATAATGTAGCCTTCTTCAGAACTGTCACAATATGAAATTAAATTAAAACATGCCAGATATTGGCCTTGTAAAACTTAAAATGTTAGTACTACAGTACATAGTCATAAGACTGCGTCACTTCTACTGATGTTTTGCCGATAGGCCACACCAACGGGCCAGACAGGTGGGACACGGGCGCCCAGTTACTACTCCATCTAGTGGTCAATTCAGCATTAAGTACAGGTGTCCGATAGATAAGCTTCTGAGGTTGAAGTGTTATAGATGTAAATGAATGGCTGCGAAATAAAATGACGCTAGTTACTTTGTAATTCCTGTTGAGGAAATTATAGCCGTTTGTTCGTCTACAATGTCAGTAGTGATGACGGATTAGCTACGAAATTGGCGCCGAATCTGAAGAAATTATGACACAAACGGAGGCAATGGGGCAGTCACTCAAATTAATTGCCTGGAACGCCGGTCGGAAACTATTCCGGCCGAACTAATGCTGATGAAACGTTTACGCGATTGTGTTGCCCATCAACGGTATACGAATCTGACGCAGAAGAAACTTACAGATTATTTCAGTGCCTAAAACTCCCTCTTTTTTTTAAGAAAAAATTTAGTCAACATTTATATGAAAATAAATATAACATACATGTGTATATCATGTAATTCATGTATTCTATTTCTTTCTCATTTTCAGGTTTATACGGATTTTTGATTGTACATATGACCTGAGTCACACCTGTAGAAGTAGTAGTAGTAGTGTGGATCCTTTTTGCAAGGATATTGGACAAGTGAGTGGCATTACAATTTTAGCACAAAAACGCATCATAATTTGTACATTGAGGCACTTACATAGTTACAGGTCTAGTTTGACAAGGATGCAGAAAGAGGAACCATTCCGGCATTTGCCTGAGTAATTTAGGGAAACCACGGAAAATTTAAGTGATGACGGTTGGACGGTGATATAGACTTCCATGTTCCCGAACTCCATTCGATGTATCCCAAGTGTACAATATTCTCTTTTTTATACATTCTTCCAAATAACGCAAACGGTTGGTGCTACACTGTTCACTCACTTTCCGACACCAGTTACTGCACATACTAATCACGTACTATTTCGTAATACAAAAAGCTGGTACAACACTACTCACTAACTTCCGTACATCAATGACTGCCTACATTACACTCTCCCCAGCGGCTGGCAACAGGACTGTGATGCTAAAACAATGGCTCGACCCAATGGGAATTTCCGTGATGGAGGCAAAACCCAATAAAACCGTGTCGGCAGTGTTGATCCGCGGAAATGCATGAATATTTAACACTGTCCTGGAGTCGCTCGGATAAAGAGGAGGAGACGTTTCGAGCGCAGGTTTTCTGCGGATAGAAGCTGAGAGCTTTTCTGGGGCGTCCTGAGGGACGCGGTGGCTGAGACGCTAGTGGTTCTGCTGTTTCAGTGGCAGTCGCGCTCCAGAGGGAGTGAAGGATTCACGAGTCAGGTATTTAGAGGGAGTGCGTGGCGCGGTTACATTTCTTTTCGTGGCTACGACACTTCCCCATTGGGAGAGCGTAGCAAACAGAGGAGATTAATTACCTGCCAGAGGAGGCTACAGTCGGAAAGAACGCACTTGTAGACGTTGAGTCGACAGAATAAACTGTGACTTACGAACGAAGGTTTTGGGGGCCGTAATCGTCGATGGAAAAAACTTCTTGTAGAATCTATTGGTCTGACATTTCGGACTTCTCCCTGCAGCCTTCTTTCAAAACCTGGCTGCACAATGTGGTACACTGTCAAAACGGAGCTAATTAAAGAAAAATAATAACAGTATTTCCGATGTTTATCGCTATAGATGTTGATGATTGGCTATTTAGAGAATTACCGCTCACAATTTGATTGAAGTTTCTGATATCGACAAAACAGAAGGCGCGATCTATATTTAACTTGAAGAAGAACCTTTTTATAATCAAGATCTCATCAATTAATATTTATTGATGACAGAGTTCGACGTACAGACCTTAGTGTAGTGCTGCGTGGGGAACCGTGCCATCGCCAAGGATGGGATGGCAGGTTTTTTGAGCGGTAGAATCTTAAATTTTAACATGTCCCCAAAAGGACGAATTAAACAAGACAATGAAAGTTTCGTGCAAATGAATAAGTGTGAGAATAAGTTGCAAATACAAATAATCCATAAAATCTTGCGTTTTGTGTCTGGAAATTCAGTATTTTGAAACAGATGACAGTGGAAGTGCTGCAGCTGCGCCTTTCAAAATAGCAAAGACTGCAACTCGCAGTATTGGCAACTCCATTTCAACCATGCGGCTACACAACATTTGAAGTGTACCTACGTCAGCTTGGAAGGCCCTACAGAAGCGAATAACTTCATAAAAAAGAAACAAATATAAACGTCAGCGTATGATGGCCTAACGATTATATAAAATACTTATAGAGGTATCGCTGAGAAAAACCCTTCCTAATATACATAGAAAGAATAGGTAAAATATGTACTGTCCGTCACGTGACATAATCTTTTGAATCCAGGTGTAGTGATTAAGAGACATTTACACGTGGGAAGATACATTGCGTCCTTCCCACCGCTCCCTCGCCTTTGGATCTGCCATGATTATTACAAGGCTTTCCTACTTCTTCTGACGGTCCTGTAAATTAGTTTTTCTGCTTTGTCTGTAACTTCTTTTAAGATTTCCCTCACTCCATTTATTTTCTCGGTGTTGGAGCCGTAATCAGTAGGTATTAAATTTAAGATAATACGGAGAAACCTGTCAGACGTTATTTTGAAGCTGAAGCAAATAAAAATGTACGAACTGTTTATCCAGTTTCATCGTATTTCAAACTGTTTACGTTCCAATAACTTTATTTAGCATAGAACCGTTACTTTCATTACAATAAATGAACGTGCTTTCAAAACCGCTTGTGTTGAGCCGTAACTCATGGTCGTGGTATGTAGGAAAGCACGCCTTATCGGTATTCGACCACAGCCGTTTTTCCTTTGTGTAGTAAATGGGCACTGGCGATTAATACATTGATTTTCAACAGATCAAGCATTTATACAGTAGTCACTCTCTGCCCTATGACCTTGCACTCTGTACAGCAGAAGCGACGACGATATACCATCGACAATGGAGTACTCAACCGTGCTGCAGGTCCCGCACAGCACGCTTACTTCTGCTCAGGGAACGAGAAAAAGTGAACAGGTTTTAGTTATAAACGCTGTGAGTATGTATGACACTGTAAACTTTCCGTTTCGCTGACTGGTACCCTATCCCTGACTGGTTTTAAAGAGTTATCGCGTCAAATAGAGCTATGAGTAGGTACGGTATGTGAAAGTAAAGTGTAATGTCTGAAAAGAAGACGTCATGGGTGAATGACGTTGTGAAAATCGTTGACTACGCCTGAAACTGCAAGGATGGAACAGGCCCCTTGAGGGTGGCGAGGGGAAGGGGGGGGAGAGAGAGCGGCGCTTGAAAATTCCGCACGGGGTGGCAAAATTCCTGAAGCCAGCCAGCCCTGACACCATCTGCTCACAAAAAACCAACATTCATATGTGATATCTGAATACAAAACCCACAGATTAATTATTCTTTATGTACCAGAGGTTCTCAACCTTTGCTAGACCACTACCTCTAAGAGCAATCAGACACTATGCAGTACCCCCCCCCCCCCCCTCACCCCATCCGCACCATCATCATCACCAATATTTGTGCCTAGTTATACTTCAGAATGGAAAAGAATTTAAACTTTTACTTTTAAAGTGATGAAAGATGGTCGATTAAAACGCGAATTAATAAGTCATTGAGACAATTGGTACAGCTTACTTCTAACAATCTTTTATTTATTTTTTGTCAGTTAGTACACATCGCAAAACATGCTCTAAGT
Source organism: Schistocerca piceifrons (assembly GCF_021461385.2). Lineage (NCBI taxonomy): Eukaryota > Metazoa > Arthropoda > Insecta > Orthoptera > Acrididae > Schistocerca > Schistocerca piceifrons. Next base: position 347,469,865 of record NC_060143.1, on the reverse strand, counting down.
CCATTCAGTTCCTTGTTTTTCATTGCCTTCACAGTTAAAAATCCAGTTTCCCACCTATAAATCTTCAATGCCTCATTTCTTTCCCATATGCTGTGTTTGGGTAGTTTGTGTGTGGGAGGGGGGGGGAGGTGGGGGGGGGGAGGGGGGGTGCATCGAGAGTGCTAGCTAAAACTCTTGCTTTCGCAGCTAACTATCCATAGTGAGGGCAGACACTTCCTACTAAACACGTTATCGTTTTCTCTCCATCACTCCTGACCCTAGCGCCATTTGCGTCTCCCATACTCTGCACCCCCATCCAAAAACAACCAAGTTAAATTTTGTGTGCACTATGCTTTTATAAATCACTTGATTGCTGGACTCCTTTCATTCTGAATTGTCAGAAAATGGAAGACTGTACGTTGTCGATGTTTTGAGTCTGACCACTGCACTAATAATAATAATAATGATGACGATATTACTGTGTACAGTACTGTAGTGCCATCATGTAGTTACTGTCGTGTGGTACAGTCATTCAGTTCATTTATCTATAGCGATGCCAATAATGAATCAATTTCAGGCATATTGCAGGAACCATCTACAACTTGCAGAAGACGTTTTGATCAGATGCTTAGCATTTGTGACGTATCCGTCTTACTTTTACTGTCTTAGATGCATGGCATGAAAGACAACGTACGTCTCTCGTGGGTGAAGTATGTGAAGACGATGTTGTTCATACATTTGTCTACCAAGCAGTGACCTCCACCGCATTATCACGCATTAGTGCTATCAATCGAGAAAAAATGTTGTTACTGACAACTTGTCTTGTATTTTATGTTAACCGGTGGCCTAGAAATGACGTAGAGGCTCTGTCCCCGCCGCAGCCGCAGTGGTCCACAACTCCACGACGACTACCTCAGTCCATTTCACCCCACCACCGCCCCACACCGAACCACTCTTTCAGGGTTATTGTGCGGTTCGGTCCCCGGTGGATCCCCCGAGGGAACGTCTCACACCAGACGAGTGTAACCTCTATGTTTGCGTGGTAGAGTAATGGTGGTGTACGCGTAGTGGAGAACTTGTTTGCGCAGCAATCGCCGATATAGCGTAGCTGAGGCAGAATAAGGGGAACCAGCCTGCACTCGCCGAGGCAGATGGAAAACCGCCTAAAAACCACCCACAGACTGGCCGGCTCACCGGACCTCGACACAAGTCCGCCGGGCGGATTCGTGCTGGGTACCAGGCGCTCCTTCACACTCCGGAAAGCCGTGCGTTACACCGCGCGGCTGACCGGGTGGGGTATTGATAACTTACTCTAACAAGATTAGAGTTTTATAAAATTATGATTATAAAAAAGATCTTCAAAAATTAATTTAGTTTCATGATAAACAAAACGGATCATTTTGGTTTCTGTCCCTTAGAACGTTTCATTTTACACCTGATGGGGTTATTACCCCGACGTTCGCAGCCAATGTCATATACAGAACGCAGGTTGCGTTAATCTTATGTACTTGCGCAGAAATGCTGATCGTATGTATTACCCAATAATGTAGTAAGCTCCATGCCAGTTTCACGAATGTTGTGTGCAGTCTTCACGGTTTTGCAATTTTAATGGCCAGCACTTACAACAAGACTAGTTTATGTGTTGTGGTACGCCGGCCGAAGTGGCCGAGCGGTTCTAGGCGCTTCAGTCAGGACCTGCGCTGCTGCTACGGTCGCAGGTTCGAATCCTGCCTCGGGCATGGATGTGTGTGATGTCCTTAGGTTAGTTAGGTTTAAGTAGTTCTAAGTTCTAGGGGACTGATGACCACAGATGTTAAGTGCCATAGTGCTCAGAGCCATTTGATCCATTTTTGAAGGGTGGAGCCCCGGGTCGTAACATATCTGAAATGTAACGTCCACTGTTCCAAGTGCCGTCAGTGCGAACAAGAGGTGATCGAGACGTGTAACCAATGGTACTCCATACCATCACGCCGGGTGATAACGCCAGTGTGGCGATGACGAATACACGCTTCCAATGTGCGTTTACCGCGATGTCGCCAAACACGGATGCGACCATCATGATGCTATAAACAGAACCTGGATTCATCCGAAAAATGACGTTTTGCCATTTGTACACCCAGGTTCGTCGTTGAGTACACCATCGCAGGCGCTCCTGTCTGTGATGAAGCGTCAAGGGTAACTGCAGCCATGGTCTCCGAGCTGATAGTCCACGCTGCTGCAAACATCGTCGAACTGTTTGTGCAGATGGTTGTTGTCTTGCAAACGTCCCCATCTGTTGACTCAGGGATCGAGACGTGGCTGCACGATCCGTTACAGCCATGCGGACAAGATGCCTGTCATCTCGACTGTTAGTGATACGCGGCCGTTGCGATCCAGCAAGGCGTTCCGTATTACCCTTCTGAACCCGCCGATTCCATATTCTGCTAACAGTCATTGGATCTCGACCAACGCGATCAGCAATGTCGCAATACTATAAACCGCAATCGCGATAGGCTACAATCCGACCTTTATCAAAGTCGGAAACGTGATGGTACGCATTTATCCTCTTTACACGAGGCATCACAGCAATGTTTCACCAGGCAGCGCCGGTCAACTGCTGTTTGTGTATGAGAAATCGGTTGGAAACGTTCCTCATGTCAGCACGTTGTAGGTGTCGCCACCGGCGCCAACCTTGTGTGAATTCTCTGAAAAGCTAATCATTTGCATATCACAGCATCTTCCTCCTGTCGGTTAAATTTCGCGTCTGTAGCACGTCATCTTCGTGGTATAGCGATTTTAATGACAGTAGTGTATTAATTGTGAGCCTGCAACACAACTGACAGACATTCGAGCATGTCGACCTCGTCTGTCGCCTCCCCAACCACTGCCGCAGCTATTGTGACGCAGTGCAGATTCGTCGTCGGGTCTGGACACCGAGGCGCCGGTGCCGTAAAGCGTACTCCAGACCGCACAGTGCTGGAGGTAATCAGCTAATAGCTGCAACCATCCCTGCCATAAACTGAGCTGCCGGCACCCCCAGACGCGGCTTCGCCGTTAAAGAGAGAGACCCGACCGTAGAGCATGTCCGCAATTAACAGAGGGCAGTAAAGCACGGCGGCGGTCGTCTGGCGGTATCCGACGGCGCCAGGATCACACCGAGAGCCGCGCTAAACGTCGAGTGTAGTGTGGTCCCGTCTGTAGGGAAATTTCTGGGATTTGCAGGGAAGATAGAAAGAAACATCGTGTTGTGTCAAGGAATTAGTCGGCTAACGTCAGAAGGAACTACCGGGATCATAAGGTGCATCTTACTTTCTCTCAACCCCTCGCCGCCCCCCTCAAACTGGACACCGCTCCGCATTAATGAAGTAATAAAGAAAGTGACTGAACGTCAGTGACCTATTTCAGGTATTGTACAAGGTGCGGCAGAATGGACTCCCTAATTTGACGTGTAAAATGTAAAACAACCAACAAAGATAATTAAAAAAGGTTTTTATTTCTGAAAACTACATTCAATGCCATTTCATTTTCATTAGGTTTTGAAAATTATATCATCCAGATGACGACCTTAGCGATCCGGGAGCAGATACAGACTCATATCACAATTAATTAGTGATGAAGAGTAGACTGAATTTGAGAGATTAATCAGGAAGAATAAATGTGCAAAGAAGTGCGATAATGAATGAAGAGATACGCTGGAAGTTCTCTGAGGCTAAAGATACTGCAATCATGAATAGCGTAGTAGGCAGTTCAGTTGAAGAGGAATGGACATCTCCAAAAAGGAAAATCACAGAAGTTGGAGAGAAGAACTTAGGTACAAGAAAGGTAACTGCCTAGAAAACATGGGTAACAGAAAAAACATTTTGCTTGTTCGGTGAAAGAAGGAAGTACAAAAATATTTAGGAAAATTCAGGAATACAAAAATACTAGTCACTGAGGAATGAAATCAATAGGAAGTGCAGAAAATTTAAGACGAAATGGCTGCGTGAAAAATGTGAAGAAATCGAAAAAGAAATGATAGTCCGAAAGACTGACTCAGAATACAGGAAAGTCAATACAACCTTCGTTGAAATTAGAAGCAAAGATGGTAACATTAAGAGTGCAATAGGAATTCCACTGTTAAACGCAAAATGAGAGAGCGGTTAGGTGGAAATGGTACACTGAAGACCTCTTCGACGGGGAAGATTTGTCTGGTGTGATAGAAGAAGACAGGAGTCGATATAGAAGAGATAGGGGATCCAGTATTAGAATCAGAATCTAAGAGAGCTTCAGAGAAATTAAGATCAAATAAGGCAGAAGGGATCGATAACATTCTATCAGAATTTCTAAAATCATTGAGGGAAATGGCAACAAAGGGAGTAATCATGTTGATTTGCAGAATGTAAAAGAGTACGGCGATATGCCATGTGACTTTCGGAGAAATATCATCTGGTTGCTGTCAAGAATAACAGACAGAAGAATGGCAACGAAAATTGAGAATCTGTTGGATGACAATCAAGACTGAAGAAAAGTCAAGACGCGTTAATATTATTTGTCGAGGTGGAAAAAGCGTTAGCCAATGTAAAATAGTGCATGATGTTTGAAAGTCTGACAAAATAGAGGTAAGCTGTAGGGAGGGACAAGAGGGAAGAATAAGAGTGGACGACCAAGAACGAAGTTCTCGGACTAAAAACGGGGTAAGAAAGGGATGTTGTCTTTTGCCCCTACTGTTCAATCTGTACAATGAAGAAGCAATGATGGAAGTACAAGATAGGTTCAAGAGTGGAATTAAAATTCAAGGTGAAAGGATATCAGTGATAAGATTCGCTGATGGCATTGCTATACTCAGTGAAAGTGAAGAAGAATTACAGTAGCTGCTGAATATGATGAACAGTCTATCGAGCACAGAATGTGGATTGACAGTAAATCGAAGAAAGACGAAAGTAAAGAGAAGTAGCAGAAATGAGAACAGCGAGAAACTTAACATCAGGATTGATAATCACGAAGTAGATGAAGTTGAGAAATTCTGCTACCTTGGGACCGAAATAGCCAACGATGGACAGAGCAAGGAGAACACGTCAAGTAGACTAGCACTGGCTAAAAGGACACACCTGGCCAAGAAAAGAAGTCTACTAGTATCAAACATAGGTCTTAATTTGAAGAACAAATTTCTAAGAATGTACGTTTGGAGCACAGCATTGTACGATAGTGAAACATGGACTGAGGAAAACGGGAGCAGAAGAGAATCGAAGCATTTGAGATGTGGTGCTACAGAAGAATGCTGAAAATTAGGTGGACTGATAAGGGAAGGAATGAGGAGGTTCTGCGCAGTATCGGAGAGGAGAGGTATAAATGGAAAACATTGATAAGAAGGACCAGGATGATAGGCCATCTGTTAGGACATAAGTGGGTAACTTCCATGGTACTAGAGGGAGCTGTAGAGGGTAAAAACTGTAAAAGAAGACAGTGATTGGAATATATCCAGCAAATATTCGAGGACGTAGGTTGCAAGTGCTACTCTGAGCTGAAGAGGTAGACGCAGGAGATGAATTCGTGGTGGACCCATCAAACCAGTCAGAAGACCGACGACTTAAAAAAATTGAAAAATGCAATACTACCGCCATCTGTACGTGTGAAAAATGCCGTCCTATGACTTTTGTCACCTCATTGTATAGGAATCACACGATTTTCCACAGGATTATAAAGTCGCACTTCGATTTTAGTACAAGCTCAAGTATGCGTCCAAGAAGATCATCTTCTGCATTTATCGCACTAAGAGTTTGCTTCTTCCTGTAATCCCTTGCTTCTAATAAATGCCTCGTTGCATTATGAGATATAAGAGATATAGCTCAACAATAGTTCACTTCATATCCTCCAGTGTCAACAACGGAGAACAAGTCTGAATCTGTCTGAGATCATGCAAAATGGCGGGTGACACAGGGTAGGTTAAAAACAAGGGAGACCTACGGCTGTAGCGTTTATAGATTTATAGAATGCTTTTGATAGTGTTGACTGGAAGCAGTCTTTGGAATTCTGAAGGTGGTACAAATTAAATTTAGGTAACAAAAGGTTATTTACAACATGTTTAGTAATGCAAAACACGGCAACATGCAGTTATAATAGCCGAAGGACATGAAGGGGAAGTTCGATGGGGGTAGTAGCGGACGTTAAGAAGGGAATGAGACAGGACGTTGAGACAGGGTTATAGCCTCTCCCCGACGATATTCAAGCCGTAGATTTGAACGACCAGTAAAGGAAACAAAGGAGAAATTTTTAAAGGGAGTTAAGAATTCAGGGACACGAAAGAAAATCTTTGAGGTTTGCGGAGGACACAGTACTCGTAATTCTGCTAGAGACCCAAAGGTCACGGAAAAGCATTGAATGGAATTAATGTGCCTCCAAAAGAGATAAGATGATCATCAACAAAAGATAAGCAAAGGTAACGAAATGCAGTAAAATTATATCAGGCGACGCTGGGGGGATTAAGTTATGAAATAGGAAAGTGAAAGAAGCACAGGAGTTTTCCTGTTTGGGGAACAAAATAACTAATGACGGCCAAAACAGATGGGAGGGAAGAGGAGTCTCTTAAAAAAACAAAATAAATTTTACTTTTATGAAGGTATTTGTTTGAATCCTTTTGAAACATGTTGCTACAGATGAATGCTGAAGAGCAGATGAGTAGATCAAATAACTGATGAGAAATCACTGAATCGAATTGGGAAGAAAAAAAGAAATTTATGGCACAGCTTAAAGAAGAGATTGGTTGGAAGAACATTTGTTCAGGCATCAGGGACTCATTAATTTGGTAATGGAGGCTTAAATATGTAGAGGGACACCAATGCATGGATACGGAATGCAAGTTCATGCGGAGGTAGGTTGTAGTAGTTATTCAGGGACGAAGGGGTCTGCCACAGGATAGAGGAGATTGGAGCGCTGCGTCAAACCAGTCTTCGGGCCACAGTTTAAATAATCATTTAATAGGTCTTTACCCTGTGGTGCATGAATTTCACTGCAGTGGACAACTTTTAATGGTCAATTCTCCGGCGTTTTCAATCAGTCATGAGGCTGAAAATGAATGCAGGACACAGCACCAGTAGGGAGTGCCCACTGCAGTGAACTGTGTGCATTTGCAGCCTCAGGACTGATTGAAAATGCCAAAGAAACGACCATTAACAGCTGTCCAGTGTAGTGGACGCTAGCGCACAGGGTTAAAAACCTGCCAGACAGCCGAGAGTGTTAACGTGTCGATTTTGGGATTCGGAGAGGTGAGCCCTCCCAGGATCAGGATCACATCTACCTCACGTATGAACGATGAGGCCAAGCCTGAATGTGGATTTTAGGCGGTTTCCCGCATCCAACTAGGTGAATACCGGACTGGTACTCAGATTCCATTTCAGATACCCGCTACGGAAACGTTTACAAAACTTTCTCATTGGAGCATTAACTCTAGATGCAGACAGATGCGGTAAACAAATTCCTTCCCGGGGCAGTGGTGGCGTCAGGAAGGGAATCTGGCCACCAGCTATCACCAACATTGATAAAATCCATATAAGAAGACCGACCACGTAAAGAAACGGAAGAAGCCAGGGAAGAAGAGGAGGTAGAAGAAGAATATATCAGGTCAATGAAAATACCTTAAAAGGAACGAAGTCAAGCTAGTATAACAAGTTTTAAAGCTAGCACAACAGGCAATCTTTCAAGTTAAACCGTGATGATGAACTTCCCGCACGTCGTGTAGATGAGATGCACATTTGCGTCAAATGGGAACATCCAATTCCGAGAGTTTTGCGTGCAGCAAGGAAGTGGGGAATAATGGAGAGGATGCAGCACGAAGTTTACAGGGCCTCGCCGGCTGGCTAGTACTTTCTTACAATACTTGCGCGCCGCCCGCAGGGAGTGCCGTTTTACGACTGCGCCGGGCCGCGCGATGTCCCGCGCCCCTGGCAGCCCGCTACCCGCGGCGCACGCCTCCCAGGGCGGCTCTAAATTCTCATCGCCAGCCCGCGGCTGCACATCTCGCCAGAAGCGACTCTGGCACTCGCACCGCCGCTGCGCTCTCACGTCCGGCCTGTCGTAAGCGCCTCTGCCCGCCAACTGACACGGGCCTCTCTGGCATAATACTGCTTGCTCCCACAGCCAGGCTGGAGCAACTTTAAACTCGCACTTGCCATTTCAGCGCGCCTGTACAGTGGTCTGCTCTACACAGCCTAGTCCTCTCCAGCACTTTACATTTATACGCTCACTTACAATTCGTGTTTTTGTGTTTTTATTCCACCAGGGGCTTGGACATTTCTTACCCTAGTGGTTCCCAAACTGGGAGTAAAATGACTCAATTTCTATTTTGGTTCGCTCACGACTCTACATTATTTTAAAAGTAACTGACAAAGTCGTCATGGGTATTCATTTTGCCATTTTTCTATTAATATATAAGAAACTATAGGCCTCGATTACGGTAATGAAACCAACCTTTACCTAGGTTTCAGCCCAAATAATTGAGCCTTCTTCAGAAGATATACCTGAATCTATAATTTGTTTAAGAAGGCATGGTCTAGAATTAAAACTAAAACAGTCTGAATAGGCGCAGTCACGTTTTAAAAATGCGGTACATAAGTACTAAGTCAATACCAAGACCATGCCCTGTTAGACAAATTATAGATTCAAGTATATCTTCTGAAGAAGACTCAATTATTTGGGCTGAAGCCTAGGTAAAGGTTGGTTGCATTATCGCAATCGAGGCTGATGGTTTATTATATATTAGATTATCACGATAGCTGGCTGTGCTGCAATGCTGCAAGTACAAAAATTTTTCTATTAGAAACCAAAATAATAAACGAACTGTGTTTGAAGTTTACAGTTTCTGCACTCTAGGCACAGCTTTTCGCATGTGTAAAATGCGATTTTGTAAACATCTCTAGGGCAAGACCTCTTCATGGCTCTATTGGCAGCTATTGTTTTCGCCTAAAGCCTTTTGGGCTTTATAGTTGAAAGCTTTCTAATGCACTGCCAGGTGTCACGGAGTTCCTTAAGTTGAGTCGACTGTAGGAGTGTTTCAGTAGAAAAGATTCAAAAATGGCTCTGAGCACTATGGGACTTAACATCTTAGGTGATCAGTCCCCTAGAACTTAGAACTACTTAAACCTAACTAACCTAAGGACATCACACACATCCATGCCCGAGGTAGGATTCCAACCTGCGACCGTAGCAGTCCCGCTGTTCCGGACTGAAGCGCCCAGAACCGCACGGCCACCGCGGCTGGCAGTAGAAAAGAATAAATATATTAAAACATTATGCTAGACGCGGCATTTTTCACGCATCTCTATGTATAAGGCGTCATATCTCTTGAACTAAGTGTTGTACAATGATATATTTATATACGAACATTCAGTGGCACATGTGTGTACTGTCGGCGAAATATGTTGCTAATAGATTTAGTAGCAAGGAAGTAACAAATTTAAACCTTATACACAAAACAGCAGTTTCTCATGCAGGTCAGTGTTTATGATGTCATACCTTTTGGACCATGTGTGGCTATGATATAATTTTGTAGGTGCATTTAGCGGCACATGTGGATATTGTCTGCGAAATTTATTGCAAATGTAGTTAGTACCACGGAAGTAATAAATTTAGAAGTCATACATGATGTGGCAGTTTCTCACGCATCTCATTGTTTATGACGCCATATCTACTGAAGTATGATTGGTAGACGGTTCTTACTCCCGTAGTAATTGTAGCCTGACAGTAAGAAATATGTGTCCAAGTTCGGTTGAAATCGGTCCAGTGGTTTAGGAGGAGATGTGGAACACACACACATACACTGATAAGCCAAAATATTATTATGCCTGCTTAATAGGTCGTTGTCCGCCTTTGGAATGAAACACATCACTGATTCTGCGTATCGCGGATACAACAGTTTGTTGGTAGATTTGTGGAGGTATGTGGCATTAGATGGCTACGCACAAGTTGTGTCATTTGCGGGCCGCGCGGGATTAGCCGAGCGGTCTAAGGCGCTGCAGTCATGGACTGTGCGGCTGGTCCCGGCGGAGGCTCGAGTCCTCCCTCGGGCATGGATGTGTGTGTTTGTCCTTAGGATAATTTAGTTTAAGTTGTGTGTAAGCTTAGGGAATGATGGCCTTAGCAGTTGAGTCCCATAAGATTTCACACACATTTGAACATTTTGTCATTCGCGTAAATAACAAGCCGCTGATTTGCATACGCATGGCACCCAATAGCGACCCAGATGGCTAGCATAGGATATAACGCAGGCGAATTTGGTCGCCGAGAGATCAGCGTGAGTTCACTACAGTGCTTCTCAAAACACTGTAGCACGGTTCTGGCTCCGAGACACGGACAATATTATACTGCTGAAAGATGACATTGCCGTCGGGGGAGACATCAAGCATGGCGGGTTGCAGGTAGTTCGCAGCTGTCAGTGTGTCTTCTATTAGGTCCCATGCAAGCGCAGGAGAGTCTCCCATAGCGTAATACTGCGCCCACCAGCCTGTGTCTGTGGCGTGCTACACGTTTCGTGCCGCCGTTCATCTCGATTACGGCGTCTGTGGAGACGACTGTCCACCTAGTGTAGCAAAAATGTAGTTCACCCAAAAGCTGACACGTTTCAATTAATCGACGGTCGAATCACGGGAACATTCCCGTGACCACTGCAACGTTGCTGACGATGTCGTTCAGTCGACATATGAACATGTAGGGGTGGTTTGCGGCCGAGCTCCATGTTCAACAATGTACGATGAACGATGTGCTCCGAAACATTTGTGCGTGCACCAGCACTGTGCTCCTTCGGCAGGGATACCACAGATCACCATCTACCCTACCTCACAGAGCAGACAAATCTTCGAACCCCACGTTCTATGAAGATTCTTGGGCATCGCAACCATTTAGCGCCTAGTGCTAGTTTCACTGTCCTTAAAAACTCTTTCTGTTCACTACAGTAGCACATGAACATTCGACCAGATTCGCCGTTTTCGAGTTACTCGTTCACAGGTCCTGCATAATAATAATCTGTGCTTCTGTCAAAGTCGCTTATCTCAATGAATTTCCCCATTTGCAGCCCATATTTTCTCTACGGTGATCCCGCGTCAGTGTCCGCTCCGCTTACATGCACTGATGTCCAAAATTAAAGCAATAAACCGCTATTTTCCCGTCCTGTGTCCAAAATGATATAAACATGCCGACTATCAATAGATGTTCGTACGATAGTGTTCTGCACGGAAGATGGCATTCCGGTCAACGGACAACCACGCCAGCGATGCCGTCAGGGCACCCATCAAACGGGGTAGTATTCGCCAGGTAGTGCTTCATCCACAGTCGCTGTGTACACTGTCACATACAGTGCAGCATAGCACAGAGAATACGCCTAACAGATTCTCTGCAATGGAGAGGCGTAGGAAGAATGGAAGCAGGACAGTCGCAAACTGATGTAGACCGATGGCTTAAAGTGAATCGTTCTATTGTTTCTTGAATGTGGGATAGTTTATAGAGACCGAAACTGTTCTCCAGAGAACAGAGCAGGGCCGACTTTGTGTGACATCGGAAAGACAAGACCGTTATTTGGCTGTAAGGGTACAGCGGTACTGCCTTTGTACTGCACGCCAACTGGCACCTGAACGGTGTACAAAAGGCTTCGGCAGAGTGGCCTTTAATGTCGGAGACTTGCTATATGTGTACTTCTGATGCGTCTTCATAGAAGAGAGCGTCTAGAGTGAAATCGTCAACATGCCACCAAAACGATCGAACAGTGATCCAATGTTCTTCGCACAGATGAGTCCCGATCAGGTCTGGAGACTGATTCTCGACGAATTCTTCTGTGGAGGGAGCGTGGAATACGATTTCGGGACCCAAACATTACGGAAAGAGATCGATATCGAGGAGGAACCCTAATGGTGTGAGCAGGGATTATGCTGACCACTCGAACAGCTCTTCACAAAATTGTATGGTTGAATCGGCAAGGTTTAACTGTTGTCAGGTGTCGTGACGATATGTTGAGATCTCATGTGCAGTTGTTGCCAGGAGTTGTGGGCCCAGACTTCGTACTGGTGGGCAATAATGCTCACTGTCGTAGAGCACAGGTGGATGATGTTTTCCTGGAAGCAGAAGTTATTGCGCACATGACGTGGCCTGCTCGCTCTTCCGTTTTGAATCCGATAGGTCATATCTGGTATACACTATGGAGGTGGATTCCATCACCAGCCGCGCGGAATGGCCGCGCGGTTTGAGGCGCCATGTCACGGATTGCGCGGCCCCTTCCGCCGAAGGTTCGAGTCTTCCCTCGGACATGGGTGTGTGTGTGTGTGTGTGTGTGTGTGTGTGTGTGTTGTTCTCACTATACGTTAGTGTAAGTAGTGTGTAAGTCTAGGGACCGATGGCCTCAGCAGTTAGGTGCCTTAGGAATTCACACACATCTGAAAATTTGATTGCATCACCTCAGCATCCACCAACCACCCCTCAAGACTTACGAGTAGCTCTGCAGTAAGAATGTCTCAACATGAGATTGTTGACATCATTCACAGCATTCCCCGTCGTTGTCAGGTCTGTATTACTGCCAGAGGTGGTCACACCTCATACTGAGTACGGTAATCAGCTGTCGTAATGTGTGTGCAAATCCGTTAAGTTGCAAAAAAAGAAGAACATTTTTGTCTATCGTTATGCACGTTGCAACTGTTTACATTTTGCATTCTCTGCATTGTTTCTACTTTACTATGACCCGTTTACACTGTTTTGTGACAAAATAAATGCAACCTTGCAAAGTTTCCACTTGTTACTGTAAGTTTGGACACCAGTGTACTTTTGCTACTCCAAAGCCACCAGGCGGTATCGAACGTCGCGGTGGGTAGTGGTCATAATATTTTGGCTTATCAGTCTACATGCATACACTTTTATAATATGTATGGATTAATGATTATTGTCAATATTTTGTTAGTTTACAATACCCATTGAAACTTCCTGGCAGATTAAAACTGTATTCCGAACCAAAACTCGAACTCGGAACCTTTGCCTATCGCGGGCAAGTGTTCAGTCGACTGAGCTACCCAAGTATGATTCACGACCTATCCTGACAGCCTTATTCCCACCTGTCGCCATCTCCTACCTTCCAAACTTCACACAAGCTTTATACTGCGAAACTTTTAGGACTAGCACTGTTGCAAGAAAGGATACTGCGGAGACAAGGTTTAGCCACAGCGTAGGGGATGCTTCCAGAATGAAATTTTCACTCTGCAGCGTAGTTTGCGCTGTTATGAAACTTCCTCGCAATTTAAAACTGTGTATCGGACCGTGACTTGAACTCGGAACCTTTGCCTTTCGCGGGCAAGTGCTCAACCGACTGAATTTCCCAAGCAAGACTCAAGAACCGTCTTCAGCGACAAAGGTTCTGAGTTCGATTTTCAGTCCAGCTCACAATTTTAATCTGTCAGGAATTTTCATAACTATGCATACTTCGCTGCAGAATGAAAATTTCTTTCTACAATACTCATTATTTCATCATTAACCGTTTGACATTCACCGCCGGATAAAGCTCTCCCTCCCTGTAAAATAAGAAACTGGGTCCTTTTGCTGGGCTGCAGATTGCGTAGGTTTGGTACAAGGCGTTTATGTGATCCTTGATAATATTCTCTCGGAAGCTTGTTGATGTGGACCTGCATTCACTAATAGCAGGAATTTCTGTCAGATTTGAAAATTACTGTAATTGTGTTGCTCGTCCCCGGTTTCTGTCAGGTAGAATAATTTTCCTACCACCGCAGTTTTACATGGTTGCGAGTGGCTCACGTCGGTCAAGGCTGTGGTGGTGTGAATGTGACAATGGGCCTTACGGAATCAGCTAAGTATGACGTGGAGACATGACAGAAAGGCAGAAAGGAGCTATTGTGTTTGCACGTGCCCATGGCAACAATGTGAACTGTGCTGCCCGATTTATTGGTGTAGCATCGCGGACTGTCCGTAGTGTCTACAAGGAATGGTGTACCATTAGCAGACGTGTGAAACGGCGCAAGAACATTGGTCGCAAAAAGATGCTAACAGACATGGACTGGAGAAGATTGCCACGTCTCATCAATGACAGCAGGTTTCAAACCCGACAAGAATTCGAATGAAACTATACCTTTTCAAGTCTCAAACATCTACGATGTACATGTGCAGACTGAAGCAACGAATTAAAATTTGCATCAAGACCGGGATTCGAACCGAAGTTTTCTGTTCACAAGGCATACACGCTAACCACTACGCCACCCTGGCACAGGGGCTTTGCACAACTACACAGACTACCCTAGCACGCCTGCTTCCTCAATCCAAATTGCGATTGACGCCTCAGTCCACTTGGTATTTCCCCCAAACTCGATACTCCAATACAGTTGGAGAGACTCTGCAAAGCTGTTCAATTTTGGGGGAAATACCGTGTGAACTGAGGCGTTAACGGAATTTGGAATGAGGAGGGAGGCGTGCTGGGGTAGTCGATGCGAAGTGACTGTGCCAGTGTAGCGTCGTGGTTACTGCATCTGCCTTGTGACCGGGAGACCCACGTTCCAATCCCGGCCTTGGTACAAATTTTCCTTCGTCACTTCAATCCTCGTATACACATCATCGAAAAGAACTGTTGCTTTCGGTCAACGCAGGTCCATCTCTACAATTTTTCGAGCGAACATTGCAAAGAGAACTAATTGGACTGAATATTTGGAGTCTGGTGGTACGCTCACAGTGGCACGTAAAGCTGGAGCCAACATACAAACTGGATTCATATTGTACTAGGCGTCGACTGCGCCGACGTTACAATGAGGCTTTCAGCTAGCAACGTGTTTAGTGTGGAGGGTGCAGCTCAGACTTGAGGGTACTATGACGTTTTGAGGATGTATTTGTACTATTCAGCCAGGTTCCTCTGAACGTTAACTAGGAGGTTTATTTCAACATTCGCAGTGACCAAGTGTGGTCCTCTTTCGATATCTTCTTGGTAAATATGCAGTGGACACTCTAGTCTTCGAAAATGACAAGAGGCTTGTTAACAGGGCTGGTCGCATACGTCTGTCGTTTAACAAATCCTGGGCCACCCGAGGTCACCCAAACGGAAATGTCTGTGAGAATTTGGAACGCAGCAAACAATATCCTCGCAATTTGGTAGCTCTACGTGATCTAACCATCAGCGAATAGCTTCAGGTGGATACAGCGCACCTGCATAAACTTGTAGACACTCTTCCTCGCCGAATTGAGGTCATTATCAAGGCTAGAGACAGTGCCACACGGTGTTAGCGTGATGACTGTTGGGGCTGACTAATTTTGAGATTGGTGTATTTACGCATCTATGTTGCTTCCATCTGGAGGTCGTCTTGGTCATTTTTAACCTCTTGTCATCAAACAAAGAACATCCTCGGTCCACCTACGATCCGTTCACGTGGCTACAAGTCTCGTCTAACGCATTTCTTTTTCATTCAGGCAGTTTTCATCATTCATCTCTGCACTGCTCAGCTTTTTGAATGGTTTCCGCATTTAAAATCCACATGAAACTGCCTAAGTCAAAACTCGTAACGCACACTGACTCTTAACTGCCTTTTTCAAACACAATAGAGGGTTCAATTGGAAAAGTATTTAGTTTACCAAACACAACTTCAGGCCCCGTTCAACTCCTCAGTTTGTTTCTTTATACTGTCCATCTGGCCGCAATAAACTTTTGTAGGCATTTTACAAGCAATTATTTTCTTGATTTGGCAAGTTTTTGTAAATGAAGGAATATTTCCACAATGACGATCTCGACCCAGAGTAAAATTTCTTGGCCTCCAGGAAAACAATACACTGAAAATAGACTTTAGGTAAAATATAAAAGCCTTAAAAATACCAATGCTATTAGCCACAATTGGAAATGTCATAGCAGATATTCCACAATGGTAGCAATGAAAACAAAATCTACAACGCGAATGAACAATGTAGAACGTCTTACCAAATATAAAAGACATTGGTCCACAAAATTGCAAGAATTGACTGCTCTCCATACTGCTGCTAATATTTCAGGTGCGAATTGTACTGTTATCTTGCTCTAAAGACTGGCGGTAAGGCACTCCTGTGCACCTTTTATACCAGTGAGTGCAAGTCAAGTGTCCAGGAGTGCATGGAAAATCATAGTGGAAAAAATACCATCCGAGCGGCTAAGATATAGACTCCTGTGACTCCTTGTGGTGAAGGTTGTTTTTAATATTCTGGTCGACAAGGTGACGACAAGGTGACAGTATCCTTGTCTACAAAACTACTGCCAGTGCCAGATTCCACATTTTGTCAATGTGCAAATCATCATCACAATAAATTGAACTATCCACCAAATATATTTCAGTGGCTATCATGAATACCGCAGCAAAGATGTTAAAATCTGGACGTTCTTGTAATCCATGACATGGCTTTCTTATATACAGTTCTCGACCACAGTAGATGAGGAACGGCCACGAATTTGGCATGAGATCGGTGCTCTTGCTCGTGTGCCTTGCTCTCTCGCTTGGCTACACACCTCCACGTCAAGCCCACTGAGTGTAAGTAGGGGAAAAATTGGGGAACTATGAATGCATTGTATTTACATGGCAATGCTGTCACGTATGACTTGGTTTCATATTTCGCAGCAGATCAGAAACAAAACAAATTTTCAGTATTATTTCATTAATTTTAGCGTGCTGAACACACAATATAATTTTTCTTTGGTACAAACTGTTGGCACACGGACAGAGCTAGGCAGTTTCACACATTTTCGCACTCAAGTTTCCGTGTAAACATGACTGACTTAGTTCCGTATCAGAAACAAGCCTTTCGCACAAATATCTTAACCAAAATATTTTTTCACGTCTGCAACCTCATTATGGAGATATGGAAACTCTTCCTTCGGAAAACAATGTAGAACTTTTGGGAAGTTGTAATGTAAAAGAATTAAACTCCTTGCTGATCAGTCAGTTTCTTCTGCACATGCACACATGCGCTTCCAATTGAAACGGCAAATGGTGTCCAATACAGCTCGAAAACAGATATAGGATTCACAGTCTCCTCAAAACGGTTAGGAAACTGTCCTTGTAATTATTTCATGGACACGATGAATTCTTCAGACGTCGCGTTTTCTTTAATTCCAGTGAGCTTAGGGCAATGGAAGGTGGTGTTTTGTCAGAATTTCTACCTTTCAGAAAGCGATTTACTTTTTAAATGCGTCCCCATCAAACCAGAAATAAGTTTCTTCTGAGCTTGCTATGTCTTACTGTGGACTGTGTGCAGTGAAGTCGACTTAAAAGGCAAGGTCTGATTTTGGATGTTCTAATTTTCATTCCTGCTCTCCTTTCTCGTTTGTAAATTCAACAATAGAAAACAGTTTCAAGCACGCCCCTTGACTTAACCAACCTTCTTTGCAGTAATATATACACTCCTGGAAATGGAAAAAAGAACACATTGACACCGGTGTGTCAGACCCACCATACTTGCTCCGGACACTGCGAGAGGGCTGTACAAGCAATGATCACACGCACGGCACAGCGGACACACCAGGAACCGCGGTGTTGGCCGTCGAATGGCGCTAGCTGCGCAGCATTTGTGCACCGCCGCCGTCAGTGTCAGCCAGTTTGCCGTGGCATACGGAGCTCCATCGCAGTCTTTAACACTGGTAGCATGCCGCGACAGCGTGGACGTGAACCGTATGTGCAGTTGACGGACTTTGAGCGAGGGCGTATAGTGGGCATGCGGGAGGCCGGGTGGACGTACCGCCGAATTGCTCAACACGTGGGGCGTGAGGTCTCCACAGTACATCGATGTTGTCGCCAGTGGTCGGCGGAAGGTGCACGTGCCCGCCGACCTGGGACCGGACCGCAGCGACGCACGGATGCACGCCAAGACCGTAGGATCCTACGCAGTGCCGTAGGGGACCGCACCGCCACTTCCCAGCAAATTAGGGACACTGTTGCTCCTGGGGTATCGGCGAGGACCATTCGCAACTGTCTCCATGAAGCTGGGCTACGGTCCCGCACACCGTTAGGCCGTCTTCCGCTCACGCCCCAAAATCGTGCAGCCCGCCTCCAGTGGTGTCGCGACAGGCGTGAATGGAGGGACGAATGGAGACGTGTCGTCTTCAGCGATGAGAGTCGCTTCTGCCTTGGTGCCAATGATGGTCGTATGCGTGATTGGCGCCGTGCAGGTGAGCGCCACAATCAGGACTGCATACGACCGAGGCACACAGGGCCAACACCCGGCATCATGGTGTGGGGAGCGATCTCCTACACTGGCCGTACACCACTGGTGATCGTCGAGGGGACACTGAATAGTGCACGGTACATCCAAACCGTCATCGAACCTATCGTTCTACCATTCCTAGACCGGCAAAGGAACTTGCTGTTCCAACAGGACAATGCACGTCCGCATGTATCCCGTGCCACCCAACGTGCTCTAGAAGGTGTAAGTCAACTACCCTGGCCAGCAAGATCTCCGGATCAGTCCCCCATTGAGCATGTTTGCGACTGGATGAAGCGTCGTCTCACGCGGTCTGCACGTCCAGCACGAACGCTGGTCCAACTGAGGCGCCAGGTGGAAATGGCATGGCAAGCCGTTCCACAGGACTGCATCCAGCATCTCTACGATCGTCTCCATGGGAGAATAGCAGCCTGCATTGCTGCGAAAGGTGGATATACACTGTACTAGTGCCGACATTGTGCATGCTCTGTTGCCTGTGTCTATGTGCCTGTGGTTCTGTCAGTGTGATCATGTGATGTATCTGACCCCAGGAATGCGTCAATAAAGTTTCCCCTTCGTGGGACAATGAATTCACGGTGTTCTTATTTCAATTTCCAGGAGTGTATATAAAGTGTGCATACTCTTCGTTCTGCTGTGCCACGCGGGATTAGCCGAGCGGTCTAATGCGCTGCAGTCTTGGACTGTGCGGCTGATCCCGGCGGAGGTTCGAGTCCTCCCTCGGGCATGGGTGTGTGTGTCTTTGTCCTTAGGATAATTTAGGTTAAGTAGTGTGTAAGCTTAGGGACTGATGACCTTAGCAGTTATGCCCCATAAGATTTCACACATTTTCGTTCTGTTGCATCGAAAACTGTTGCAACTGACAAAACTGTGCCGTCGACTTTAAAAAATTCACTATACATACCACAGATTTCATCATGTGCTCCATGCCTGCAAATTTAACACAAAGTGCTTTTTGCTACAGAACAACGGCTTCCTCCTGAGACACTACTTCAGTGCTGCAAGATGACAGAGCTCCGGGCAACGACACGAGACGTACATCGCGCACGACGTACGGAATGAGTTCTGCCCGCCGTACAAAAGAAAACAACAGGCTGCAGGCGTAGTGATCACACAGGAAGACGGCCAGCTATACAGGGGAGTAACAATGGGCGCGCTTCGCAGTCTGGAAATTATAATTTTTTTTTCTGCGCATTGTCGCGTCGGCCCCCTCTGGAGTTAGGCTTTTTGGGAACGCGAACGTCGCTGAATTAGGCGCTGTGTAGCCAGCACAGGACAGGACGTGGTCCCCCAAGTCAGCTGCGACTGCGGCCCTCTTATAAGGAAGGGGCTGTCACCCGGGGCGGCTAGTTTCCAGATGGAATTCCAGTATGACAGTCGTATATTGTGTGGCGCAGATAATCGTCTCCAACTTGCTTCGAGGCATCAGGTAGCGCTGACGTTTTTCTAACTCATCAGTTTTTTTTACTGGCGTAATACCTTCCAAGAACGATGGAAAGAATATGGGGTTTAACATACCTCGACAGCGAGGTCGTTAGAGATGGAGCACAAACTCGAACTCTACATCTACATGGATACTCTGAAAATCACATTTAAGTGCCTGGCAGAGGGTTCATGGAACCACTTTCACAATTCTCTATTATTCCAATCTCGTATAGCGTGCGGAAAGAATGAACACCTATATCTTTCCGTACGAGCTCTGATTTCCCTTATTTTATCGTGGTGATCGTTCCTCCCTATGTAGGTCGATGTCAACAAAATATTTTGATACATCCCCTCAGAAAAATTAATGAATTACTGTGCTGATAAACCTCTTACGTTATTTGATTTTCAAACAGCTGAGCAGAACTGAACGTACTCAGACATTTCTCTCTTTACTTAATCTGATCAATACTAAACTGACACACAATATTTTTAGCGCAACGCAATCTGACTTTCAATAATCCCTACAAAGGAATGGCCCTGACTAACAGTAACCTATATCTTTCATGTATCACTTACCTCACAAAAATCTGCGTTACTCGAACTACTGCAATATAGCGAGCGCCAATACTGACAGCTAAATAAAAGATTCTAACTACTGAAGGCACTAACTACTGATAGGCATAGTTAGCAAATGAAAGATTTTGATAGAGACCAGTGTATTTGCCTTAATAATGTTCAAAAGTCACCATATATATATATATCACTACATGATATCCAGTATTACAAATTTACTCTTTCTGATGGACACACGTCTAGATCGTCCGCTCTCAAAATTCTGCCATCTCTCTCCCCACATCCACCACTGCTGGCGGCTCACCTCCAACTGCGCAACGCTACGCGCTGTTCACATACAACTGCCCAACACTACAATAGCAAATATTCCAACAATGCAAACCAGCCACAGACTGCACACAGCACAGTCAGTGATTTTCATACAGAGCGCTACCTAAACAGCCTACTTTCAATTTTGGCATTCGGAGGAGAAAGTTGGTTATTGGAATTTCGTGAGAAGATTTCGTCGCAATGAAAAACGCCTTTCTTTTAATGATGTCCAGCCCAAATCCTGTTCATTTCTGAGACACTCTCTCCCATATTTCCCGCTAATACAAAACGTACTGCCTTTCTTTGAACTTTTTCGATGTACTCCGTCAGTCCTACCTGGTAAGGATTCCACACCGCGCAGCAGTATTCTAAAAGAGGACGGACAAGCGTAGTGTAGGCAGTTCCTTAGAAGGTCTATTACATTTTCTAAGTGTCCTGCCAATAAAACGCAGTATTTGGTTAGCCTTCCCTACAACATTTTCTGTGTGTTCCTACCAATTTAAGTTGTTCGTAATTGTAATACCTAGGTTTATAGTTGAATTTACGGCTTTTAGATTAGACTGATTTATCGGGTAACCGAAGTTTAACGAGTTCCTTTCAGAACTCACGTGGATAACCTCACAGTTTTCGTTATAGAGTCAACTGCCACTTTTCGCACCATTCAGATATCTTTTCTAAAGCGTTTTGCAGTTTGTTTTGATCTTCTGATGACTTTATTAGACGATAAACGACAGCGTCATCTGCAAACAACCGAAGAAGGCTGCTCAGATTGTCTCCCAAATCGTTTATATAGAAAACCAACAGCAAAGGGCCTATAACACTACCTTGGGGAACGCCAGAGATCACTTCTGTTTCATTTGATGACTTTCCGTCAATAAGTACGATCGATTGTGTCAAGGATGGGGAAGCAAATCGGCCGTGGCCTTTCAAAGGAACAATCCCGTCATTTGCCTGAAGCGATTTAGGGAAATCACGGACAAACCTAAATCTGGATGGCCGGACGCGAGTTTGAACCGTCGTCCTCCCGAATGCGAGTCTAATATTCTAACCACGGCACCACCTCGCTCGTTCATCTCTTCCAATCTAGGTCTTTTCAGTGCCTGGGTCCACAGCCGATGTACATTTTTTTTAAAGAAGTTATGTTCTTGCATGACTTTTTTTTCTTTTGAAATAAATATTTTAATAGCTTCTTTATTTTATTAGTTACAAGCAAAGCCCATTTCACCAGTTACAGTTATGACACTTAATGAAACAAACAAGACTTTTGTCTGCCTATATAACAAAACACATTGTATTAAATAACCGAAGTATATGACGGTTAGTGAATAACTAACTAACTAACTAATAATTTGTCGGCGAAATACACTGCACCATTACAATAAAGTGAGCTGATAAAAGTCATGGGATAGCGATAATGACATACACAGGTGGCGGTAATATCGCGTACAGAAGGTATTAAAGGGTAGTGCATTCGTAGAGCTATTACTTGTACTCAGGTGATTGATACGAAAAGGTCTCCGACGTGATTACCACGACCGGAATTAACATACGTTGAACGCGGAATGCTAGCTGGTGCTAGGCACACGGGACATTCCATTTCGGAAATCGTTAGAGAATTCAATATTCCGAGATCCAGAGTGTCAAATTTCAGGCATTACCTCACACCACGGACAACGCAGTGGCCTACGACCTTCACTTAATGACCTAGAGCAGCTGCGTTTCCGTAGAGCTGTCAGTGGTAAAAGACAAGCAACACTGCGTGAGATAGTCGCAGGGATCAATGTGAGACTTACGAGAACGTATCCGTGACGACAGTGCCGTGGGCCCGCATCTCGTGGTCGTGCGGTAGCGTTCTCGCTTCCCACGCCCGGGTTCCCGGGTTCGATTCCCGGCGGGGTCAGGGATTTTCTCTGCCTCGTGATGGCTGGGTGTTGTGTGATGTCCTTAGGTTAGTTAGGTTTAAGTAGTTCTAAGTTCTAGGGGACTGATGACCATAGATGTTAAGTCCCATAGTGCTCAGAGCCATTTTTTTTTTTTTTTTTGACAGTGCCGTGAAATGTAGCGTTAATGGACTAAGGCGGCGGACGACCGATGCGATTGCCTTTGTTAGCAGTACGACATCGTCTGCAGCGCCTCTCCTGGGCGCGTGACCATATCGGCTGGACCCAAGTGGACTGGAAAACCGTCGCCTCGTCAGATGAGCCCTTATTTTGGTTGGAAAGAGCTGATGGCAGGATACGAGTGTGCTGCAGACCCCACGAAGCCATATAAGAGCTGACAGTAGATTCGGAGTATGCTGCAGATCCCACGAAGCCATGTACCCCAGTTGCCAACAAGATGCTGTTTAGGCCGGTGTTGTTCTCATAATGGGGTGGGTGTGTTTACATGCAGTGGACTAGACCCTCTGGTCCAACTGAACCGATGATTGACTGGAAGCAGTCATTATTGTTACAGTAGATACACCAAATAGCTGCTTATATCAAGTAATATTTATTTACAATTACGACAGAGTGTTTCCGCTTTATCGCCATTTTCAGGTACGACTAGATTGATGTGACGCCCATATTGCGTCGTTAATAGACTGTTTTGTAACTGTCCCTGTTTTAATAAGATCGTAAATGTTGCTGTCAAGCCGGCCGCAGTGGCCGAGCGGTTCTAGGCGCTACAGTCTGGAACCACGCGACCGCTACGGTCGCAGGTTCGAATCCTGCCTCGTGTGTGATGTCCTTAGGTTAGTTAGTTTAAGTAGTTCTAAGTTCTAGGGGACTGATGACCTCAGATGTTAAGTCCCATAGTGCTCAGAGCCATTTGAACCATTTGTTGTTATCAGGATGTTAAAATTAAATGTTAATTACGACGTGAAAGCAATTTGACAATTCCACTATTACGACGCTAGTTGGAGATCACTGGCAGCCATTAATGCACTCCATTCTTCGCAATAACGACGGATTTTGCCATCAGTTTGCGGAACAATCCGGACAATTCGAGCTAATGATTTGGCCACCCAGATCGACCAACATGAATCCCATCAAACATTTATGAGACGTCAGTTCCTGCACAAAATTCTGCGCCGGCAACACTTCCGCAATTATGGACGGCTATGTAATACTGCTGGCAGTAGAATGAAAAACTGTAAATTCATTAGCACACGATATACTGAGAAGTCCCAAAAGAGTAAAGCTGCAGTGTCAACTGATTCATCTGTAACGGGTATTGGAACTTGTTGGTATCAGGATCATCGAATGTGCAGACCACCTAGCAAAGAATGGCGCAGCATCTACGTCCTATGGAAATACCCCTACCATACAGTGATTTTCATACCACACTTACCAGTCATGCAAAACGGGACACGGACCGTAACATCAAAGGCACGTGGTATTGGGAAATTCAACAACAGATTCCACGCAACCCTTGGTTTCCGAATACGGCCCCCACGAGAAAAGATGATGTTACTACTAAAAGGTAAGAGCATGTCACATGAATACTAATAAAACGAGACAGCTATTAAAATTAACACTGTCCAAGCTACTATTCTTCACTCATTGATGAGGACATGGCACACATACTAACAGAATGTGATAAATACATTTATCCGAAAACAATTACACTATACAATTTTTTAAAAGGACTTTTTTCTCCTAAAGTAATTTTTAGGTCCACGAATAGACCAGCTGTCAATTGTATTTGCCACTTCATCCGTCTTCGTAAAAGGGACCTTTAAAATTAGAGTAACTTTTCACACATAAAGGATTTCTCTCTTCAGTCCTCAGGTACATTTTCTCTGGTGTTTCAGCAGATAACTTCAATTTCGGTGTTGCATTGTGCAGCTGGACAATAAAAACACAACTCATCAAGTATTTCGTGCGACGTCCCGTATCGAGGGAAAACATCGGCTTGTTTCCCGTTACAAACAAAGTAACTTTTAAAGCGGAATTTTAAGGCCCATTCGACTGGAAGGTCCCACATTACTCTAGTGCGACGTTTTTTATCGGTGTTTGTTAATAGAAACAGTAAAACTCAAAGAATAACCAGTACTCTTGCAGCGATAGCATGCCCTGGCCCGCTGCTACCGCCAAGCATGCGGCGCTGCTGTCACTACAGGACTGACGCCTATTTTTCGTGATTTACTGGCGCTGACAATATATATCGAAGAAACAAATATCGCACTAGACTAATTTGAGACCGCTCTGTCGACTGCAGACGTAAATTCCGCTTTAAATATAATTTTATTTGTAACGGGAAACAAACCGACGCTTTCCGTCAACATTGGACATCGAGTGAAAGACTTCATGAGCACTGCTCGCTTGTGCTGACTTCAGTTAAGCCGTCGGCACACGGACCGTGCTGTCGACCGTTAATGTCGAGCGTGCCAAGTTCAACGTGCTGCTGAACGCTCAGCAACGGTACGTGGGCCCCAACGTGGTGTACGCGATCGCAACGCACTCCGGCGGCAGTTGAGAGATGTTTCTAGTTTGTAAATGACACTGTTTACTCAACGGGCGCGCGTAAAATTCCCACGTTAGCTCTATTAAAACGTACATTTCCTCCATCGTCCACGAAAAGGAAAGTACCATGACCAATCAATAAGGACGCAGGCCTATAACAGTTCCACTACAAACAGTGCGGGCCGTGCGGTATTAGCCGAGCGGTCTAAGGCGCTGCAGTCATGGACTGTGCGGCTGGTCCCGGCGGAGGTTCGAGTCCTCCCTCGGGCGTGGTGTGTGTGTTTGTCCTTAGGATAATTTAGTTTAAGTAGTGTATAAGCTTAGGGACTGATGACCTTAGCAGTTAAGTCCCATAAGATTAAAAAAAAAACAAAAAAAGAAAAAAAACAGTGCGGTACAAATTTGGAATACTTCTCCGCATAAGGTAAACATTATTTCGTCATTCCCACATTTTAGTAAAACTCCAAGGTCAGTCTTACTTGATCACTGTTCCTACCCAGTAGCAGAATCTCTGCAACATGTGAATTACGAAGGGTAAAAGAAAAAGGAGCAAACTATCTTTATACAAGTAGCGCAAGCTGTCCTGTAGATTAAGCCAATCGAACAAAGTCACCCCTCAAAAAAAGGTGAACTTGTATTTACATAACATCAAATATTATAGCATATACTTATATTAAACTAATAATTAAGTATCAGAACCTAGAAAAACGCGAATGTTAGGGAAAAAAATTTTGATGTGTTTGGACGCGAACCACCGCCCCAACAAAAACTCACTACTGGGCGAAGACGCTGCTCATTACACTAAAGCCGGCCGAAGTGGCCGTGCGGTTAAAGGCGCTGCAGTCTGGAACCGCGAGACCGCTGCGGTCGCAGGTTCGAATCCTGCCTCGGGCATGGATGTTTGTGATGTCCGTAGGTTAGTTAGGTTTAACTAGTTCTAAGTTCTAGGGGACTAATGACCTCAGCAGTTGAGTCCCATAGTGCTCAGAGCCATTTGAATCATTACACTAAACAAACAACACGCGCGTTGTTCTCATACATAGTATTGCCCCTTGCTGAAAACGTCAATCGTAGATAATTATGTGACTAATTGAAATTTAATTATAAAAAATTGTACCAAGAACAATGCGTTTTGGGTGGATCTTCAGTGTGTCGCTGCCTTCAAATAGTCTACTCTCATAATACGCAAGTTACAATAATTCTTTTGCCACGAATACGATGTTTCACATTATTTTATTGGAACGAATCACACAACTAACAACGGGATTTACAGTAACTCTCAATTTGCTGGTGCTCAGAAATGGCATATATACATATAGGATTGAAATGAATGCCAATATGGCGCCTCACAACTCTCGCACTTGTGACGTAGGTGGCGTTGTGCCATCTCATTGGTCAACGCTCAGACGCACGCTCGAAATATCTGACATGCCAGATATTGCTCTGCACGTTCGGAAAGACTCCCGAACGTGCTATTCCACGCTATGACGTCAGAAACTCGGCACGCTCAACGCTCAAATGCACGGTCCGATTGCCGACGGCTTAACACAGTTAAAAAGCTGAATTGCCAATATCTGCTGAAACATCAGAGAAAATACGCCTGACGACTCTAAGAAGAGACACACTATATATGTTTAGCAAAATTTCCGAGAATTTGAATGTGGTATCCAATCATCAGTGCAAACTTCTGCCGCTAGGCGTCTCTAGTTGTGTCTTTCAATGGTCAGTCTTCCACGTGGCGTTATTGGGAGTGAATGTTGTTCTGATTTCTTTGCACGGTTTTCTAAAGTGTCTGCAAAGTTGTAGGTGGCTGACTAGACGGAAAAAATAATCTGCATTGTTTTGTTCGACACCCTGCAGATCTGTAACTGGAACCCACTGCCTGCTGGGAGAGGCTTTTATGAGAAATCTTCGAGCCCAGCAAGAACATTTGAGTGGTTTAAGCGGACCGATCGTGATCATGCAAAACTCCTAAAACGATAGCGAGAGTAAGTGAAGAGATCCACAGCAACAGAAGGCAAGATGTTTGTGAAATAGCTACTACTTTACACGCTGTTTCAACGCATATTAGCTAATGAACTCATATGAGACGAATGGCAGCGAATTTGGTTCTACGACTTTTGAAAGCCGATCAACTATGATGTTCAGGTGTGCACTGAATTGCAAACGACTCTTCGAGACTGTCTCCATTTCCTGTCCTCGGTCGTAACTGCCGATAAATAATGGGTGTAAGTTTACGACGCTGCAATGAAACAGCAATTTTTGTGGTGGGAGACTTCGTCATCTCCGCGGCCCAAACAAGACCGCCAAGGCCGCAGCATCTTGTCAACGCTAATAATTTATTTATTTTTGACATTCATGGAACTGTCTATAAAGAATTTTTTCCATGTGGTCAAACAGTCACACGGAATTTCTACTGAGAGTGACAGAAGATGCTACGCGTAAATGGACTCAGATATACGAGAACAAAGACTGATTATTGACTCATGACAGTGTACCTGCACATACCTTCCTCACTGTGAGGGAATTCGCGGCAAAAACATGACAGCTGTCCCCCAGCCATCCTACTCGTCTCATCTAGCCCCTAGCAATTTCTTCCTCTTCCAGAAAATGTGACCCGAGTTTAAAAGACGGCGTTTTGTCTCCACAGAATAGATTCACGTGGAATGGCATCTAATTTTGAACACGAATCAGCACGTAGATTTCCAGCTCTGCTTCCAACAATGGGTAAAGCGTTGGAAGCGTTGTACATAAGCATGAGGTGGTGGCAATGGTGATTAAAATGTAAGGTATGTTTTCTGATTTTCTACGACAGTTCATTTCAGATGTTTAATTCATACACTTCTGCTTGAGGAATGGAATTGGGCGTGACGCATTACAACTGGTAGGTACGTTCGAAAGAAAACCTAACGAAACACCCATTTATCACTTAAGCACATTTGTTTGTACTAACACTTAAACATTACGTGATTACATTATTCCAAAACAAAAACAACCCAGTATAATATACGTACCGAACAGTACTGATTCAAAACAACAGTGGCTCGATATGGCGAACATCAACGTTGTTACAAACATTGTATCTACGAAGCTTGTGCTGGTACACACTCTCCATCCCACCTGGTGTCTCTTCAACTTCTAGTGCAGTGGTAGAACTAGTGCCAGCAGATCTTCCTCTGCGTGTACAGGAATTTCGAAATTGCATACGACTTCAAGCGAAGTAGTCCACAGGAGTTAAATCCGGCGATCGCGGCGGCCACGAGCTTGGACTACCTCGGCCTGTCCATCTTTCATATCGTCTGTTTTGAAGTGTGATGGTGCACCATCATGCTGAAACCACTTTTCCTGACGGAAATTCGGTGACACAACTTCCAAGAACGCGTCCAATACATTCTGTATGAAGGTCAAGTATGCAGCATCAGTTAGCTTGAGTGGAGGGTGGTATGCTGAAATCCCTGAACATGCTTCGCACGAGGGTTTTCGTTTGCCCAGACATTACTGTTTCGCGAATTCAGAACACAGTCCCCAGTGAACTTACATTCACCTATGAACAGAAACTCGTCGATCCAGGCGAGTTGGCGCAGTGGTTAGCACACTCGACTCCCATTGGGGAGGATTACAGTCCATCCAGATTTAGGTTTTCCGTGATTTCCCCAAATCGCTCCAGGCAAATGTCGCTAGGTGTCTTTTGAAAGGGCATGACAGATTTCCTTCCCCGTCCTTGGCGCAATCCGAGATTGTACTCCGTCTCTAATGACCTCGATGTCGAAGGGGCGTTAAACCCCATCTTCCTTTTTTCTTAGAACTCGACGTGGAGAAAGGTGTGTGTCGATGCAGCGGTGCGATAGGTAACGCGTTGAGGAAAGTAGGCTGGACCCATAGCGTGTAGCCTTTGTAAAAGGTATAAATGTAATTGTTGCTTATGCAGAAAGTCCCAGACGATACTGTGACTAACACCCACTGCACGCACAATTTTTTGAGTACTCGTTGACGGGGTTTTAAATGCGATTCAGTACATCAAATTCCGGCGTGAGGCGTTACGGTGGAGCACCACAGTCCCGCCTCCTCACGGTGAAGGCTCGGAGCCGCTGCGTC
The DNA here is from genome assembly GCF_021461385.2 of Schistocerca piceifrons. Taxonomy (NCBI): domain Eukaryota; kingdom Metazoa; phylum Arthropoda; class Insecta; order Orthoptera; family Acrididae; genus Schistocerca; species Schistocerca piceifrons. The sequence continues at coordinate 347,440,886 of NC_060143.1, read as the reverse complement.
ACTTGGGCAAAAGTTCGCACGATGGTGTTCTACGCTGCTGAAAACATTCGTGATACAGCCGACTACTAGTTCTCCCGTTACCTCGAGCTTCGCCGTAACAAGAAGCATGTCTATGTATTTCGAAAACGCGTACCTAGCCGTGTTTATCGGAGATGCACAGGCACTGTATAGGTTTCGCAGCAAGGCAGACGTTGACACAGTACACGTCACATAGTACACGTCTTCTTTTCTACACTACTGCCCACTCTTCTTTTCTACACTACTGCCCACCAGGACAAGCAACTCTGAGACTTTTCTCTTTCCCTCAGGAGACGTTGACTCGTTACACAGTTAAATTGAAACCGTCGTAGAACGGAAACAGTAGTTTCCAGACACGAGTTCCTTTCCAAATTATTATGTACTCACTCCCCTCTTACAAGTCCTAGAAGTCTGTAACGGGAATTTCGGAATACCCTGTATATGTAAGACATTGACGAAACTTCTCCTTATAGTGGAGGAACAACAAAGTAAAGATGTCCTTCTTATGCTACTTATCAACGTCTTTCTTGCCCATCATCGTCTAATCTTTCATTGACAGTCAATAACAAACAGGAATCTCACAGAAACGTTGCATTTTGAAGAAGCCCTTAAACAGCGAAGATATTGTCATCGTAATTTCCAACGGAACAACGACCCCTCATAACTTAAGAAACGCTTTTCTTTTTTGTCGTTCTCCTGGGCGTGCCACAGCCCCGCTTTGATATACAGCCTGCGAAGCACGCATACCGGCTCTCTCGCTGTCGCGTGCCAGCCGGGACGTACGTTCGCCAAGTTAAGAGCCCCAGACACACATTACGTATTCATGACTCAAAATGGAGCCACCAGCGTTTACGCAGACTCTTAAGCCAGATGTATCACCCTGTGGTTCGTACATTGCTATTTGCATTTCTGCCCGGCGCACGGGTGGAAGTTAGATAGGAAGTGGGGCTTTGCATAAAAATATTTAGATCGTTATAAGCTTTGCATGAACTAAGTACGCTAATTTCAACTAAAAGGTCAAGGTTGCGCAATAGGCAAAGAAAATGTTCTCCGATGTATAGCTCAAAATGCTAAAGTGTAATTTCTTTCGTAGATCATCTATACCGTACTAAATCAATCATTTGTCTGCGTATATATACTGATCAGCCAGAACATTATGACCACAGACCTGCTGTCGATATAAACCCGTCAAGGCGACAGGAGCATCATTTGGTGAGGAATGAGTGCTAGTCAGACACTTGCGCAGTGCAAATAGTGCCGCGCGGGGTAGCCGAGCGGTCTGGGGCGTCTTGCCACGGTCCGCGCGGCTTCCTCCGTCGGAGGTTCGAGTCCTCCCTCGGGCATGGGTGTGCGTGTCCTCCTTAGCGTAAGTTACTTTAAGTTAAATTAAGTAGTGTGTAAGCTTAGGGACCGATGACCTCGGCAGTTTGGTCCCACAAGATATTACCATAAATTTCCAAACTTAGTGCATGTAGTATCAATGAGCGTGCTCTCCGTGTGTAGAAGGGGCAGTCGCGCGATCTATCTGATTTTGACCGAGGGTAGACTGTGATGTTCGAAGGCTCGGTACGATTATTTCGGAAGCTGCACGATTAGTCGGGTGTCCGAAGAGTTCTGTGGTGAGTGTCTTCAACGCTTGGTGAAACCAACGTGAAACCACGTCCAGACGTCGTGGCACTGGACGGCCACATCTCATTACAGACGACGAACGTCGTAGTCTGTATAGATTGATAAAACATGACGGGCGGCGAACTATGGCAGCGGAGGTATGAGTCCTCCCTCGGGCAAAAACTGTTTTGTCACCCGGTGAGATGGTGGTCATTGTTTACTCGGATTCCAAACGAATAATCTTCATAGCTTACTTTCAAAAAGACAGAATCATAACTGGTCTCTTTGTTGGATCATTTGAAAAGTTAGTTGAAAAAAGACAAAGAGTGGCACCCTAAAATGTGCTCATCCACCAGGATAATGTACCATCCCACACATCAGCGACAACAGTGGCGAAAGTGCATGACTTGGGATATGAATTGATTCCTCACCCACCCTCTTCACCAGACTGTCTCAAGTGACTTCTTCCTGTTCCTTAACTTGAAACTTTGGCTTGCTGGGAAGGAATTTTCATCAAATGAGTGTTTTGCAGAGAGTGCCCGAACTTGTTTCTCCTGTGGGATGAAATATCTGGGACTTGCTGGAGCACTATATCGAGAATCAAAGTGAGTTCTTTTAAAAATAAAAATTTTTCTTGCTTTTTAATAGACTTATCAAACCATCCTCGTGTTTCATAGCTAACGCACTATAAACTCAATCAGCTCGTACTGTGTGAGAATGAAATATGCCTCTATGAGGGGCAGTGAAAGTTTTAATTAACACCTATGAAAAAATAAAGTTACGTAATTCCTGCGTGTTCCCCTCGTCCATGGTTCGAGAAAAGAGGAATCCGTGCTTCTTAGCCCGTACTGCCTGCTTACCTTGGTTCCTGCTCCCTGAACTGCCGCGTCTGCCCAATAGGAGCTGGATACAGCTTGCAGTAGGCTGGAGGGCGTGTCCAGCGGACGGAAGCTTTCCCCAGCGAGCACGGTAAGCGTCTCTGGCCGCCCCTAGCGGCAGCCGTCGGCAGGGTCCCGACTTCAAACAGAGGGCTCCCCAGGCGGATGGTCGCGGGGTCGACGCCCCACAACTCGCTTCACGCCCAAGTGGGGACGCTCCCTCTTGCCAAGCCGCTCGTTACAGCTCTCTCTGCACTCCCCTTCTGTACTACACAGCTTCTTTGCAACCCTCCACTTTATGTTCAGGATTATCTGTGCTTCACCCTCATCTTTCAGTAATATGCCTGAGTTGTCAATTCCTCGTTTTATTCTACAGGAAAATTACGATCGGAGCAGCGCCTCGTTACTCTCTTTTAGCGACTGCTGTTATGCCTACTTGATAACATTTACAAACGCTGGTGCAGTACTCGAGAGTTAGTTACATCAGCGCTGTGACATACACATGCATCCAACCACTGTTCCAGAATATAAAACGGATAAAATTATGCGTCAGTATTAGAGGTCCTCCTTTTTCTGCATTTCAGTCTTTAGACAACATGCATGTTCCGACAACACATACTTAACTCCCTCTCTTTCTCGATCGTCCTACATTTCTTCTTCCTGAGGGCCTGTACCTGTTTACATTGACTGGAATTCTGTCTTCATCCATTCGTTTGAGGTGTTGTCTCCATTCTTCTCCGTGTTCTTCTATCTCCTCATTTAAATGATAAGTTCCCAATTCCGTACAGATTCATAATTTGTATGTGGTCCCTATCTGAGCAACATTTGACACTTCTTAAAAATCTCATTTAGACTGACTATGTTATTTTTATCTCAATTTCTCTCAATCCAAGATTCACTGACATAAGCAGCGCAAGCAATACCATTGTTTCATAGGGTTTCAATTCTGTGTCCCTGCTAACTTTATTTTTTAAAGTTTTATCTTTAGTTCCACACATGTGTTTGAAATTTGTTGGTTTTCGTTTCTATGTCTATGTCCACACTTACGTCACTGCCTAAATAACAAACTGAGGACTTGCCGAAGTATCTTGTTTTCGATAGCAATCTTAGATCGAACTGGAAATTTTCTGTAGGAGGCCGTAAGTTGTTATAGTAGCAGATATTCTTAGATTGAAATGTTTTTCCAAATGATGTAACTTACAAACAGAGTGTTGTAAGTATACAACTGTGTTTTGTAATGCAATTACATAATCTGCATATAGCACAGTATTTAGATGGTAATTCCTTTTTATCTGTACACCTTTATGGCTTTCCTTCTTCCAGTTTCTCACACAGTCTTCAACATAGATGTTCAGTAGAGGCGGTAAAGTTGTGCTTCCCTGTCTGACATCTTATTTTATTACTAAGTTATCTGTTTTTGGTGTCTTGACATATGTTTCTGATTAACTGCATAAGATGCATGGGGTGACCTCGCTTGTCCATTATTGCTCGTAATCTATTTATAATTGCCGAGTCAAAAACTATTTCGAAGTCAATGAAAGCAACAAGTAATTCTTAATTGATTTATAGTCATTTTGCTAAAATTCTATTGATATTAAAAATATTACACCTGCACGAGCATCCTTTCCTAAACCCACTTCAACGTTCTCCCAAAAATGCATGTGTTATCACTTTCAAGCGATTATTTATTCTTCTTGAGTAAGCATTAAAAGTTAATAATAATGTGGCAGCAGGTAAACAGAACAAAAAGTAAGCACTACCAAGTTCTGCCTTCTTCGCACACTGACGCATATGTCTGATCGGAAATGAGTTGTATCACTCACTAGATACGCATGAATAATTTTCGGGTCTGGTACATCAATTATTAATAGGAAACAGTCAAGTTCACTGAGTACTTAAACAACTTCCGTCCGGTCGGATGACGTCTTCGACAAACAAACGATATTTCTAAGTGCTAACATCGCCCCCTCTCCGTCATTTTCAGTGCAAAAACGACAAATGAAACGACTGATGGCTGTGCGGCGAAATTTAAACCGTTGGTTGGTGGGAACGCGCTGACTAAGAACCATAATACTGTGGAATGTAAAAACACACAGATTCAGGCGTGCTCTTCCAACTACTGGAGCAATGTTATTAAAATAGCAGCTGAGATTAAATTAGCATGTAATCTTATAAGTAAAGGAGAAGGTTACTACAAAAATCTCTGATTAGAATCTTGCTCTCTCTCCCTCGTCAGACAACATAGGGACCGAGTTAACGCTGCTTCGGTGGTAATTTGCGTTCACTATTGATAACTTCTGACGTTTATCAGCTTTAATTGTGATCGCTGTCTTTCTACATATGACTTACTATGGTTTTTTGTTCGAAAACACCCCGCCTTCAGAGGGTCTGAATTTACTTTTACGATGATCTCTCGTTGCAATTTGTGCCTTGAAAATGACAGGGTGCTCACCTGTCGAAATACCGCCGTTTGTCGAAGATGTCACACGGATGCACTGCCGCACGTTGCTAGAACATCTTACACGCCGCCAGAAACTAAAGTTACACAATACATATTGTTATTAATGGATTAAGGCAAAGAAAAATACAAGACGCTTCTGTCAATTGGTGACTGTCACTTAGTAGCCAAACCACATTCCCTGTTTCGTATGCACATTCTACCTTCCCCGTCTGTTCGCTTGACAGATCCGGGTCTTTCTAGACTTACAGTACTTTGCTAGAACCTTCCCAACAGCTCGAAATCTTAAATTAGCCTTTCCTACTACCTATTTTAGGCGTTCATCCCATTTCACACTGCTTTGTAATATTACCCTTAAATACCTAAATGATGCGTCACGTTTCACTAATAACATATTCGGATACCATCTGTGTCTTTCACGTTACGTCCAGTAATGTCGTCTCAGATTAAACGGAACAGAACGCTAGTACATTACATTATGCATTTCAAATGACGGCGTTCAAGCGGTAGGAATACACTACTGGCCATTAAAATTGCTACACCAAGAAGAAATGCAGATGATAAATGGGTATTCATTGGACAAATATATTATACTAGAACTGACATGTGATTAAATTTTCGCGCAATTTGGGTGCAGAACAACCACCTCTGGCCGCAATAACGGCCTTGATACGCCTGGGCATTGGGTCAAACAGAGCTTGGATGGCGTGCCCATGCAGCTTCAACACGATACCATAGTTCATCAAGATTAGTGACTGGCGTATTGTGACGAGCCAGTTGCTCGGCCACCATTGACCAGACGTTTTCAGTTGGTGAGAGATCTGGAGAATGTGCTGGCCAGGGCAGCTGTCGACATTTCCTGTATCCAGAAAGGCCCGTATAGGACCTGCAACAAGTGGTCGTGTATTATCCTGCTGAAATGTAGGGTTTCGCAGGGATCGAATGAAAGGTAGAGCCACGGGTCGTAACACATCTGAAATGTAACGTCCACTGTTCAAAGTGCCGTCAATGCGATCAAGAGATGACCGAGATGTGTAACCAATGGCACTCCATACCATCACGCCAGGTGATACGCCAGTATGGCGATGACGAATACACGTTTCCAATGTGCGTTCACCGCGATGTCGCCAAACACGGATGCGACTATCATGATGCTGTAAACAGAACCTGGGTTCCTCCGAAAAAAATGACGTTTTGCCATTCGTGCACCCAGGTTCGTCATTGAGTGCACCATAGCAGGCGCTCCTGTTTGTGATGCAGCGTCAAGGGTAACCGCAGTCACGGTCTCCGAGCTGATAGTCCATGCTGCTGCTAACGTTCGTCGAACTGTTCGTGCAGATGGTTGTTCTCATGCAAACGTCCCCATCTGCTGACTCATCTGACTCAGGGATCGAGACGTGGCCGCACGATCCATTACAGATGGCAGGAGTGGCCTAGCGGTTCTAGGCGCTACGGTTTGGAACCGCGCGACCGCTACGGTCGCAGGTTCGAATCCTGCTTCTGGCATGGATGTGTGTGATGTCCATAGGTTAGTTAGGTTTAAGTAGTTCTAAGTTCTAGGGGACTGATGACCTCAGAAGTTAAGTCCCATAGTGCTCAGAACTATTTGAACCATTTGATTTGATCCGTTACAGCCATGCGGATAAGATCCTGTCATCTCCAGTGCTAGTGATACGAGGCCGTTGGGGTCCAGTACGGCGTTCCGTATTACCCTCCTGTACCCACCGACTCCATATTCTGCTAACAGTCATTGGATCTCGACCAACGCGAGCAGCAATGTCGTGATACGATAAACCGCAATCGCGATGGGCTACAATCCGACCTTTATCAAAGTCGGAAACGCGATGGTACGCATTTCTCCTCCTTACACGAGGCATCACAAGTTTGACCAGGCAACGCCGGTCAACTGCTATTTGTGTACGAGAAATCAGTTGGAAACTTTCCTCATGTCAGCACGTTGTCGGTGCCGCCACCGGTGCCAACCTTGTGTGAATGCTCTGAAAAGCTAATCATTTGCATATCACAGTATCTTCTTCCTGTCGGTTAAATTTCACGTCTGTAGCACGTCATCTTCGTGGTGTAGCAATTTTAATGGCCAGTAGTGTACAATGTCAGCAGCACGCGAACGCCAAAATCAGCTACTTCGTTATTCTGAAATATCATTTGTTTCGGTGTTACACTAAACAAAAGCTCAGAGCAGCAAACTTTGAGGAAAAAAGTTGAACTAATATCAATGAATTGTTAACGTATGAAACAGTGGCGTACGTTTAAGTGCGTGAACAAAAAAGAAAGGATTGGAAGACTGGCAGTGTCAATTCGTTAAGTAGTCTTGGGCCCCGAAAGAAGGTATTTCAGTATTCGTACCAGGCTGAATTGGCTAGAGCGGCTGCGAACACTGGAAGGGGGTGAGCGCCGTTTCCCCGGAACAATCCGCACGCTCGATGGGGCATCTGGTTCCTGGAACAGGGGTAGGTCCGCCGTTTGATGTGCCGGCCAAGTTGCAGGCGGCCCCAGCTGGTCGCCCAACTCCTGGCCGGACAACTATGCCGCAGCGCGGGCACTGGATTGGCGCTAGAGCTACGTCAGCGCTGCAGAAGAGAGGGCGTGGGTTAGGGGAGGCTGCCCTGCGCCCGCGAGTGTTCGTTCACCTCTACTCGTCTTGTACCACCCTCTCACACACACTAAAGGGCTCACTCGTGTTCCCTGCGGCTGCGCAGTATAGAGTGATTTGATAAATCTGACAAGAAAGCAGGAAGAAATGTTTGTTTCGTAAACAACTCATCTTACTACTCGATGTATCCACTGTTTAAAAGTCCATAACTTGCAAACTAATTGACGGAGTAGTCTCATTTTTGGTGAAAGTGTAGCTTAAAGTCCAACTTAAAGATATCACTGTAGGTGTTCGAAATGGTCACCATTAACATCCACACACAAACGATGCCTCCGAACTGCAGCACTAACTACTGACTGCAACGTGTTCAGTTGGATATTTGCACATGAATGCACGATGGATTCTCGAAGTTCATCCAATGTGCGTGGCTTTTGTCGATAAACGACGTCCTTTAGTATTCGCCACAGGTAAAAGTCCACAGGAGTTAGGTCTGCGGAACGTGGTGGATACTCCACAGCACCTCTACGGCCTATCCATCTTCCTGGTAGAGTTTCGTCGAGATACGCCCTAACACGATTTTGGTAGTGGGCTGGGAACCATCTTGTTGAAAGTAAACTCTTCCGTCTCCATACAAGTCTCGGATGGCAGGTAAAAAGGATGTCTGAAGCTTCTGAAGGTACATCTCACCGGTAACTGTGCCGTCAAAGAAGAATGGACCAACCATGCACCGGTAAGACAACCCACACCACACATTTACTCCTAGCAAATTCACGGCTTGTCTACATGGACGTTCGGATTTTCGGCGGCCCAGTAGATGCAATTGTGGCGATTTACTGTACTATTGAGTTTGAACTGTGCCTCATCAGACCACACAACCATGTTAGTCAACCACTCGCAGTACTCCATTCTACGATCTGGGTCGTCCTCGTTCATTGCGAGTAGCAATCGTGGGATATAACACTTCCAATTTGCTGCCTTCAAAATTCGCCGAACACTTGAGCGACTCACTCCAGTTTCACGGGCACACTGTCTCGCTGACTTCTGTGGTGAGCGAGTGAATTGTTGTAACACACGACGGGAGTTAGCTGGACTTGTTACTGTTACAGGTCGTCCAGATCGGTGTTTGTGTATATCTTTAACACAGCCTTCGGCTTCAAATTTGTCTCGAATGCGACGAATCGTTAATCGTGTCCGTGGCGCTGTTTGATACTCATTTCGCCATTGCCGTTGAACCTCATTAATGTTTTCGTACTTAAAATACCACTTTAAAACTGACTTCCTTTCATCGAATGTAATCCTTGCACCAGTCATGTTTACTCGAGTAACTAGGTGCAACTAAGAACAAAACACTGACTATCTGGCGACTGTCATCTGACAAAACAAAACAACGTAATACAACGCTTGTGTGGCGATTGCCGGAACTACAAACTATTACACTACCAAAGATGAGACAACTCCGTCAATTAGTTCGCAGTTATGGACTTTTAAACAGTGGATACAATTTTTTGGACCCCTCTGTACTCTCCTTCGAGGGATATACACTTGGTTCAGCGAGTTTTCAGCTTTTTCATCCCATTGGAAAAATATGTGCTGTCAAACTATAGAAAATACTCGGCGACTGCAACTATTACTTCCTCATTTGATGAAAATTTGTTCCTATCAGGCCAAAATTTCATGTTAGCGAACAGGAGGCAGTCACTTGGGACTAAGTCTGCTGAATACGGTGGATGAGGAACCAATTCAAAGCCCAGTTCCTGCACTTTCGGCATTGCTATCGCTGATGTGTGGGATGGTGCATTATCCTGGTGAAAGAGCAATTTTTTGCCTGCCAACCTTGGTCTTTTTTCAGCTAACGTTAGTTTCAACAATGAAACACAATAGTGTCCAGTTATGGTTCTGCCTTTTTCAAGTAATATACGAGGATTATTCCTTGTAAATCCAAAACACATTGGCTATCATCTTACCAGTTGACAAAATGATCTTTGCCTTCTTCGGTGCATTTTCGGTCCACTTTCGCCAGCTTTTGTCCGTTTTCCTGACTGCCGTTTTCACTCCCGCCTGTAATTATGGATACAGGTTTCATCAACAGCTAAAAATACCGTAGAAAGTCTTGCGGACTGCTATCAAACTTCGCCAGACAGTGTGTTGGAATAATGTGCCGGATGCGCTTTTGGTCGACAGTGATCTGCTTCATAGCGAATTCTATACACAGGGTATTGTGCCCTCCCTCAGTTGAGATGCCTACACTCTCAGCAATCTCATGAACATTTGTTCACCGGTCTTGCATTACCATATCATGGATTTTCTCAATGATTTCCTTTGTGTTGACCTCAATCGGAAGGCTGGAGCGTGCTTCATCTTCGGTGCTTGTCCGAGCACGTTTAAATTCATTGCTCCAAAAGTAAATGGCCTTCAATGATGGTGCAGAGTCCGCGTGAACTTCATCCAATTATGTTTTGATTTGTGCGGCAGGCCAACCCTTCCAATTGAAAATGTTTACTAACAGAAGGAAACCCAGTTTTCACTTTCAGACACAGTTGACACACTGATCGATTCAGACGGCTGTCAACAATGAAATATAAAGTGTACATTGTTGAAATTCTGTATACGACCCGTGGAATAATCAAGCTTATGAACCATAAAGGTACAACAAAAATGTTCCATTCTTAAACGAAATTTTCCAGACTTATCAAATCACCCTCATAGCTGTACATGAGAAACACAATATTGTGTATGTTGCACGGATGAGGTCTTAACAGTCAGATGGACAGACAGCCGGATAAAAAGCGACAATTGTTTGTTCATGTGATATAATTACAAATCAACAGTTATCGGATTTTTTCCTTTGGTTGTTCTGTGAAATCTTGCTTTTTTTTCCAATTTCATGATTCTAGGTCAACGGGAAGTATCCAATAGGTTGGCCCGCCCGGTAAGCCGAGCGGTCTAACGCACGGCTTTCCGACTGGGAAGGAGCGCCTGGTCCCCTGCACGAATCCGCCCGCCGGACTTGTGTCGAGGTCTGGTGAGCTGGCCAATCTGTGGATGGTTTTTAGGCGGTTTTCCATCTGCCTCGGCGAATGCGGGCTGGTACCCCTTATTCCGCCTCAGCTACACTATGTCGGCGATTGCTCTGCGAACAAGTTCTCCACGTATGCGTGCACCACCATTACTCTACCACGCAAACATAGGAGTTACACTCGTCTGGTGCGAGACGTTATCTGGGGGGGTCCACCGGGAGCCGAACCACACAGTAACCCTGAAAGAGTGGTTCGGTATGGGGCGGCGGAGCGGTGAAGTGGACTGTAGTAGTCGTCGTGTGGTTGTGGATGAAGCTGCGGCGGGGACGGAGCCTCTCCGTCGTTTCTAAGCCCCCGGTTAACATACAATACTATAGGTTTTGAATAGTGAGTTTGTGAGTATCAAAATGTGTGACATAAATGGCCGTATGTCAAATGACTTAGAAGCTTACACGGCAGACGGACCACAGACCTTAGAATGTGATATTAATTTCAGCCACCTGCGTCAACCCGTTGAGAAGGAGCGTTTTTGATAGTCGGACAGACGGACAGACACACAAACGGATAACCAAGTGATTCTGTAAGGGTTCCATTTTTATCAATTGAGATGTGCAAACCTAAAAACGGTCAATATGGGTGAAGAAATAGACGAGCGGGGGAGAGAAGAGAGGACTCTCGACATTTTTTCGAAAGTAGCACCTTTTAGAGGAATTATTTCGTAATTAATTGAAGGGGAGCCGATACAGTTGTCGGCTGCTACTAGACCTAGTGCGATAGATATTAACTTCGTTGAGAAAAACCATTACTTTTCCGACAAGTTATCGTCTACTCTAAGAGTCCATACTGCGGTCGATCGAAGTCAGTCAAAACGCTATACTCTAGGTACGTTAACACAAACACTACTAGCGCCACTTTTGTTTGACATCTCAGTGACATGTCTTTCTCTGCAAACGCAGAATTTTTATCTCCTTTTTAATTTCCTCCATCGTTTTCTGCGACCTACACTCATCGTCGTACACAATATTTGGTTTAATGCTGTATCTCGTTTGTTCCTGCTGTGACAATCTTCACTTCTGATATCACAAAGGTACTGCATCAGTTAATATTGTTTATTAAAACACTGACGTGCTCATTGTGTCAGGTTGACATATTCCGCATTCTTTCTTCAAAGACTCTCTTCGTCAGGACGCCGCGGGATGTATGAAGTGCGCGGACGTTTTTATTGCTCGAAGCCAGACGTGTGAGTGAAAGCTTCGGTTTCTCGCGGCGGCATTCGTGTGACATCGCATTCGACTTGCCTTCAGTACAGCACTCCGTGCGCATGCAGCAGCTGGGTTGGGGTAATGGATTTAGGCCCGCGACAGATCCGCGAACTCTTGTTGTACGATAAAAGCGATGTGTAAATAGGCACATAAAGCTTCAATAACTCGGGTCATCGATTTTTGCACTTCGTGTTATTTCAAGCCTTGGAGAGACAAACCAGTAAACCAACATGCTTTGCTTATTTTCTTTCACAAATTCTTTAAGAAATAAAATCTTCGTTGCACAATTGCTAGTTGTAAGATTAATTTTTGGTGCTCACTCACTGTAGACAATTGTTTAAGGAGGTTTGGAGGGTATGAGAGAGATACTGGAGGAAAAGGGTTGGCAGGGGGGGAGGTGAATCATGCTGTTTACTTTCACTACAGCATGAGACTACACATTTTCTCTCGTGAAATGTATTGCCAATAATCCACAGGAGTCCAAAAGGAATAGTAATATCCATGATGGCAATTGATATTGAATGCCTGATATGTAAAAGCTAATTTTCAAAGTATGGTGAAAAAGTTCATTCTGGATAACAACTGATAGTCTGTAAAATAATATGTATTTAGAAACTGACAAATCATCTACTGCATAAGTTCAACATTATTAATTGTGTTATGAAGGGCCGGCCTTGTGGCCGAGCGGTTCTAGGCGCTTCAGTCGGGAACCGCGCTGCTACTACGGTCGCAGGTTCGAATCCTGCCTCGGGCATGGATGTTTGTGATGTCCTTAGATTAGTTAGGTTTAAGTAGTTTCTAAGTCTAGGGGACTGATGACCTCAGATGTTAAGTCCCTTAGGGCTTAGAGCCATTTGAACAATTTTGTTATTAAGGACCCTGAAGAGAAGAGGTAGCATTTTCATTCCATACTCTGTGAATACACTACTCAAGCTATTACCCCTAGGATATACGTTAACACTGGATGATATTTAGGTAACCGTACTGTTAACATATAGAACACAATCCCATTTCTACGTGACACTGCATATCGTATACCTAATTTATTTAAAAAAATATGACATATCTGTGTCCTTTACCTTCAATAACAAAACCAAGCTGCATTTTGTACATAATGAAAAACTGAGAAATTTCTAAAATCTAGGGTGTATAAAATTCAGTGTAATGTACGTTGAAGTTCTTATGTAGGACAGACACTGAGGGCATTTAAGAGCAGTTTTCTTGAACGCTTGCTTTCATGTATGTCACCTTTCACAGAACATCTCAAAGTCGAGAAACATACTCTTCCTCCTCCATTTTTACTTAATGTGGAAACATATATAGCTGACTACGACAGCAAAATGAACCTCTTTGGAGAGTTCAAAGTATAAAAACGTTCCCGGTTAAATTCTAAGGATTTGTTGAAAGATCAGTTGGCATCGAAAAATAAACACTATTTTGGTTGTACAGCGTCTTTTTCTCATGAAATTATGAAAATTACCCAATTTCATTTCGGAATTAACGTCAAAAATAGTTTATGTGGATCAGAGATCCATGTTTCTCTTATTTATTATACACAGCATCCTTTCATAAACCTTAGTTATACTGATGAATTCTTCTCAGGTTATAAGCCGAGTGGTGGCGTCGTCCTGTCACAACGTTTCAATGAGTTTCGTACCCATCATCTTCTGGCAATAATAGATACGAAACTCATTGAAACGTTGCGACAAGATGACGCTATCAATCGGCTGATAACCCGAGAAGAATTCATCAGTGGAATACGCCGAGAAAGACTGCAATCACTTAGTTATACTATTTATATCCTTTTTAATATACTCCTTGGTGCTAGCACAATACTCTTCAGGATTTTTCTGTAGCGCCAAATTTCGAAAGCTTCTCAGCTTCTCTCTTTTTATCTAAACCGTGTATAGTCCGTGTTTTACTTCCATACATGGTTACACTCCAGACAAATACTTTCAGAAAAGACTTCGTAACAATGAACCCTATATGGGATGTTAAAAAATTTCCCTTCTTCAGAAATGTTTTTCTTGCCATTGCTAGTCTACATTTCATATACTCTCTACTTCGTCCACCACCAATTATTTTGCTGCCCAAATAACAAAACTCATCTACTACATCAAGTGTCTCGTTTCCTAAGCTCATTCCCTTAGTATCACCTGATTTAATTCGACTACAGTCCATTATCCTCGTTGTGCTTTTGTTGATGTTAACCTTATATCCTGCTTACAACACGCTGTCCATTCCGTTAAGCTGATCTTCCAAGTCTTTTATTGGCTCTGACAGAATTACAATGTCATCAGTAAACTTCAAAGTTCTTATTTCTTCTCCCTGAACTTTAATTCCTACTCCAAATTTTTCTGTAGTTTCATTTACTGCTTGTGCAACATACATTAGGGAGAGGCTACAACCCTGTCTCACTCCCTTTTCAACCACTGCCTCCCTTTCATGCTCCTCGATTCTTATAACTGCCATGTGGTTTCTGTATATGTTGTAAATAGCGTTTAGCTCCTTGTATTTTACTTCTGCTACCTTCAAATTTCAAAGACAGCATTTCAATCAACATTGTCAAAAGCTTTCTCCAGTCTACAAATGCTATAAATGAAGCTTTGCCTTTCCTAAACCTATCTTCCAAGAGAAGTCGTAGGGTCAGTGTTGCCTCACATTACTTATGGATTGTTGTTGTTGTTGTTGTGGTCTTCAGTCCTGAGAATGGTTTGATGCAGCTCTCCATGCTAGTCTATCCTGTGCAAGCTTCTTCATCTCCTCGTACCTACTGCAACCTACATCCTCCTGAATCTACTTATTGATTAATAATAATTAATAAATAATAATAATATGGAAATTTTTGTAATACACTTATACCTTATGTCTAAGTTCTAATGATTCATAATATCTCAAATTCTGTATACTTCTGAAGATGACAGATTAATCTCTTGAAACCCGTAAAGCGAAATAAATTTTCTAATTGCGCAATTAACGACTGAATTTTATTCTGAAATTCTGAAATAAGGAACTTTATTTATCTCCAATGGTTTAATTATTACAAAAATCTGCCTACGAGAGAGTTTTGCACTCATATATAGTTTTTTATGGCAGTACTGGTACATCACGCGCATAATATCATTCTGAGAATGGCAGGGTTCTCTCAGCATCGACAGAAATATGTTATGGTTCACAACTTGTAGTTTGGGGTACGACTGAGGAAATAATTTATTTCACCTAGTGTAATGATTAACGCGTAACGGTGGTATTTTCTCTGTCACAGCGTAAAACAAATGCTCTCATCTTTTCCAAATTACGCTTGTTTTCTTTCTTTCTTTCTTTTTCATTTCTCAGTCAGTCGCATTACTTCGTTTTCCCCTATCTGTATGAACAACGTTTTATCACGATCACGCTTCTCTCCCACTTTGTCATCTCCATAGCAGCTAGCGCTCATAGTTTAAACCTACCTTCCTGTGATCTGCATTTATTGCTGTATTTCTCACGAACGAATGTAAACCCTGTGTCTTTCTGCACTATTGTATTTCTTGAACGCTGTCCTTTAATTTGTAACGTGGTTCACATAATACAGGCGAGTGGGGGGGAGGGAGGGGGGGGGGACATCGCGAGAAATGCGTGTTTGAACATAAATTGAGATGCTAGCCAAGCCTGCATCGTTGCACTTGACCACTAACGGCATCTGTGCGATGTCCTCAATAAGTCGCAAGTGTCAGTCGAGGTTAGAACTACGTTCTGTGTAGTTGTGAGTGCGTTATGTCGGATATAAGTGAATTCGCACGCGGGCAAATCGTTGGAGCTCGTGTGCTTGTGTGGCCGAGGTGGCCGCAGTGTTTGGAGTTTCAAGAGGCACCGTATTAAAGATTTATACCGCATACAGGGATAGCGGAGAAACATCATCCGCTAAGTCACGACGAGGGCGAAAGTGTGTGATGCGTGGTCGTGATGGAAGGGTACTGAAGAGGATCACGACGGAGAATAAGAGCGTGACACCTCTAAAGGTCACTGCAAAACTGAAGGTCACGCTCGCGAACCATGTCACTACCAAAGCAACACGATGGGAGCTCCATAACTTGAGAATTCCAGGGCGAGATGGAAATTCCAAAACCACTCATCAGTGATGCAAAACCCCGTAGGAAAATGTTGTGCTAGAGCCGTAAAACCTGGACTATGAAGCAATGGAAGAAAGTAATTTGGCCAGAGGAATCTTGTTTCACAGTGTTTCCAACTCCTGGCCGAAGTTAGGTCCCAAGAGTGAAACATAGTGGGGGTTCGTTGATGATCTGGGCAGCCATATCGTGGTACTTCATGGGCCTCATGGGTATGCTACAAGATCGCATTACTGCAAACGATTATGCGACCATTTTGGTTCGTCGGGCCATTGCATGGTGCAACGTTTGTTCCGCAACAGCGACGCTTTATTCCAAGGCGACAGGGCCCTATTCATACAGCTCATATGGTCCAGGACCGGTTTTGCGAGCACCAGGATGGGTTGTCGTCTGCCCTGCCACCAGAGTCCCCAGATCTCAATGTTATTGACACTTCGTGCTCTACTCTGAAGATAAGGATGCATGATAAGTATTCACCTTCCTCATCGTTACCTAACCTTACCTTCCCTCGGAAACTACACAGGCCCTGTGTTTACCCATTCCGATATGACTGGAAGCTGGTTTCAAAGCCAGCGTATTCCTACTCGTACTAGGCGTAATAGTGTGCTACATTTATGGTGTTTGCATATCTTTGTCCGCCTCCCGCATATGTAATGGAAAATATGTAAAATGTCTGGCTAAATGCAAGGGAGAAACTAATGGCTCTAATACTGTGAAGTTAAATATAGCAATAAATAAAATGAAAAAAATATTCACAACACTAAGTGCCGCAATGTCGGAATCTACCTGAATTTTTTTCCGTATTTGATTTTTCTGCAGGTCATTAACGCCAGACAAAGTAATGGTGCAGAATGAGAGGGCCGATACAATAAACTGTAAGGCAGAGCAGAACTTCTCAGATATCAGTCACTATCAATACTACCAACATGACACCTGATTCCAGAGAACGACGATTCAAACCCGTGTTCGACCATCCTGATTTACCTTTTCCGTGATTTCCCTAAGCCGATTCAGGCAAATGCTGGGACGGTTCCTCTGAAACGGCACGGCCGACTTCCTTTCCCATCCTACCCTAATAGGATGGGACCGATGACCTCGTGGTTTGATCTCCTCCTCCAAATCAACCAACCTACATGCTAACTCCAGTTTTATGGGCGAGGTCCATCGCGATCTGCTCGGTTTGGAAAGGGAGCCAGTCTACAAGCGACAGCAAGGCGTGAAACGACGATCACAACCGACACGACACGCCGGCGACGTGCGACATTAGCATTCCGAGTGTGCAGCGCGAGACGTGAAAACAGCACTTCAGGAATTCCGTGGCTCGCCCCTACAGCTTAATCAGTAGGCTGGCGTAGCAGCTTCGAGTGTTTATTAAAGTAAATAGCTGCTTGGGGATGCGGCCTGCCGCTTACCGCCCAACGAAGTTAGGAGCCTACATCCTGGATGTTCCCCACATTTTGAGTCTCACAGTACAGTGGGTAAATTCAGTTTGTTGCAAGCGCTTGACTGATTCTATGAAGAGTTCACATTTGACACTATACATTAAAGTGTGCCGCCTAAGACGTAAACTTCACGTCATCTAAAAATGAAGTACGTATAATTTATTATTTTGATAAGGAAAAACGGTTCAGGTTTAGGTTACTCGAATCATCTAACAAACGCTTTAAGGATCTACAATGAAGCGCCAAAGATACTGGTACAGACATGCGTATTCAAATACAGAGGTATGTAAATAGGCAGAAAATGGTGCTGCGGTCGACAACGCCTATATAAGACAACAAGTGTCTGGCGCAGTTGTTAGATAGGTTACTGCTGCTACAATGGCAGGTTCTCAATCTTTAAGTGAGTTTGAATGTGGTGCTGTAGTCGGCGCACGAGCCATGGGAATTAGCATGTCCGAGGTAGCGATGAAGTGGGGACTTTCCCGTGCGACCATTTCGTGAGTGTACCCTGAATATCATGAATCCGTTAAAATATCAAAACTCCGACATCACTGCGACCGGAAAAAGATCCTGCATGAAGGGGACCAACGACGACAGAAGAGAATCGTTCAAAGTGACAGATCAGCAACCCTTTCGCATATTGCTGCAGATTTCAATGCTGGGCCATCAAATGTCAGCGTGCGAACCATTCAACGAAACATCATTGATATGGAACTTCCTGGCAGATTAAAACTGTGTGCCCGACCGAGACTCGAACTCGGGACCTTTGCCTTTCGCGGGCAAGTGCTCTACCAACTGAGCTACCGAAGCACGATTCACGCCCGGCACTCACAGCTTTGCTTCTGCCAGTACCTCGTCTCCTACCTTCCAAACATTACAGAAGCTCTCCTGCTGCCAGTACCTCGTCTCCTACCTTCCAAACTTTACAGAAGCTCTCCTGCAGGAGAGCTTCTGTAAAGTTTGGAAGGTAGGAGACGAGGTACTGGCAGAAGTAAAGCTGTGAGTGCCGGGCGTGAATCGTGCTTCGGTAGCTCAGTTGGTAGAGCACTTGCCCGCGAAAGGCAAAGGTCCCGAGTTCGAGTCTCGGTCGGGCATACAGTTTTAATCTGCCAGGAAGTTTCATATCAGCGCACACTCCGCTGTAGAGTGAAAATCTCATTCTCATTGATATGGGCTTTCGAAGCCGAAGGCCCACTCGTGTACCCTTTGCACGACACAAAGCTTTACGCCTCGCCTGGACCCGTCAACACAGACATTGGATTCTTGAGCACTGGAAACATGTAGCCTGGATGGACGAGTCTCGTTGCAATCTGTAATTCGCGGATGGAATGGACGTGTACTGGTATGGAGACAACCTGCCGAATCCATGTACCCTGCATGTCAGCAGGCGACTGTTCAAGTTGGTGGAGGCTCTGTAATGGGGTGCAGTGTGTGCAGTTGGAGTGATGTGGGATCTGTGATACATCTAGATACGACTCTGCAGGCGTGTAATAACATTAGTTAATGTAAGGTTCACCATTTATGATTTCAAAGGTTGATAGTGTAAAAAGAAAAAGAAAACTTGGTTGGTATACTAACAATAGAGGACAGAACTAAGATTGACGCCATGTTTGGCTGCCGGTGGCGCAAGTTCAGAGATAGTGGACGCAAGAGCGAGGTAGGAATGCAATCCTAAGACAATAAAAAACTGTCATAAGAAATTAATGACAACTATTAGTGTGAGACATGCAATTCGATCTGAAAAACCCTCAACACTGAGGACACTGTGAATGTGCTCAGTTCATCTTTGAACAGAGCCTTCGAAGTCAACAACACAAGCTGCTAGGGAAACGGGATTGTCACGTCACACGGTAATGACCATTTTGAAAATGAGCTATTTTTTTCCACCTTGGAAGCAAATTACGTGCAACAACTGTTCGATGAGGACTACGACAGGAGAATAGAATTCTGTGAGATTGTGGTTGGGTGGGATGATGGTTATCTCGAACCGTACGACAATATCCTATGGTCTGCTGAAACGGTACTTTATGCTAGAGATTTTGTGAACCGTCACAATTGTCCTTATTCGCCAAATTTGGATCCAAATATAACGGCTGTAAAATGCAGTCAAGACCGGTGCTAACCGCCTGGTGTGGGATGACGGCAAACAGATTCACTGGCCTATATGTGCTGCGCGCACCATGAATGGGGGCACGATACTTGGACATCCTTAGAATGCATGTATAGCCCATGATTCAAGAATAGGGAAATTGAACTGTTCATAAAGATGGAGCTCCACCCCGCTATGCAATATCTATCTATATCCGAATCCCGCTCCAGCTACTGCCGGGTCTGGGTGCTGATGAGTCCTCTCCATTTGGCTCGGTCCTCCCACCACTTTTCTTCCTCCACTTGCTGCCAGATCACACCTCTACTTTCTACAGATATTCTCACTCCCATTTTCCACCGTGTTCTTGGGCGCCCTCTAGGTCTTTTCCCATCCATCTTTAGTTCTTCCACAATTTTGGGGAGTCTCTGCCCATGCATCCTCTTAACATGCCCATACCATCTTAATCTCTTTCTTTCAATCTCTTCTCTCATACTTTCTTGTTTGAGGTCCTTTCTAATCTCTACATTCCCTACTCTGTCCATTCTTGTTTTTCCCTTAACTGCTCTGAGAAATTTCATTTCCCCTGCTTGCAGTCTGCTCCAGTCCCTTTCCGTCATTGTCCATGTTTCTCCACCATAGGTGACAATAGGGATGTAATAATTCTTATACATAAGGAGTTTTGCTCTCTCTGAAGCTTCATTATTCCAAATCAGGAGTTTTATTGTTTGGTAGAAATTGCCTCCCTTCTGCTATGCAATACCAGTGAGCAAATGATTGGTGATAATTTCCCTAGCAGATGGACTTGCCGCCCGGCACCGGCAGAATGGCCTGCACGCTGCCCTTATCCAACGCCATGCGACTTCTTTATTTGGAGTTGGGCTGAGGAACAAGAGTACAAGTTAAAACCAAAAGATATTAACAGTCTTGTACAAAATATCTATAAAGTGTTTGTAAACGCCCCAGACGATGTGCCAAGACAAGCCACAGATTCTGTTCCTAGAAGACTGAGGGTGCGAACGTTGAAATGTAACTTGATAACCAAATGGTACACCCTAATAATGTACTCAGTAAAAATAAAGCTATGATGAGTTGTAGACTTTCTGAAATATTCGCTGTTAGAAAAAGGTACCGACTATACAGCCACCCTGTAGATCTCACAAGGAGACGGCACGACCGTGGGGTCCTGGATTTGTCCGAAATTTTGTGTGGTGAAAGAGGACGCCTAACACCTCACGTGGTTAAAATATTAGGACGCACTACTAGAAAAATCCCGAGAAAAATCGATCCAAAGTTTCTTAGGTGCCTTATGAGTTTAAAATGTTAGTCCACTGCCGAGCCGGCGTGTGGTCTACATGGTTAGCGGTCGGACCCTTACCCCAGAGGTCTCGGGTTCGATTCCTCCTTCGGCACTTTTTTTTCTTCTTCTGTTGCTTGCAAAATTGCAGCGCATTGTCACAGAAGAATCGTGAATCAATTCCCAGGAAAATTGTATAAAAATTCATTCTATAATTCACCATCAGTTATCGTCACCAATATTCCGAGTCATGGTTCAATATGACTGGTTTGCCTCAAAATTATCAGAAACTCAAAACATTTTCGTAAATGTTAATGGGGCATATTTTTGTACAGAGTTATTGCAAACGCCCTGTGATTGTAAAAAATCCGCTTTTATATGTTGTGCAAGATGTCGCAAAAATTATTGCTTTGTTTGTTTTTACAATAATTACCACTGCGGTTCTTGTTTATAATTATTATATGTATAAAAATTGAATGTTTACCAGTCGAATTTCTTATTCTGATTAAAAACCCAATGATTCACCCTATACACTTTACAATGAAAAATGGAAAACCCACCGCCATGAATTATGTTGTTGGACAAAAAGAAAATAATTTTTATTCAATAATGTATCTAATTAAGCCAGAAGCACTGTATGCAGCAGAAACACTTAACATGAATTTCAAAGGCCAAATGGAGAAACTTGAGCTAAAGGAAAGAAAAATTTTAAGAAAAATCATTGGGCCAAAATTTCAAGACAATAAGATTATATACATCAAAAAAGAAACTCTATACAAGAAAATTGAAAAACTTTCAGATTCTATGCGAAAAATGAGAATAAATTTTTATGGTCATCTTCTCAGAATGAATCCCAACAGATTAACTAAACAATTCTTTGACTTCTTCCGTAACCGAAAAACGAAGCCCAACTGGTTTAAAGAAACTGAGAAAGACCTAGTGGAATTAAAGATTTCAGAAAATTCACTTATTGATCGAACTGCTAAATGAATTACTAAAGATGAAAACATAAGGTTCCAAGACAAATCCACACAAAAGTCCAAACCCTTCATCTCGGAAGAAGAGAGGAGAAGAAGATCAGAAAGAATGAAGAAATACTGGGCCCTAAGATAAGAACAACGCACAAAGAAATGATTGATCCAGCGTACCCCAAAGAGGGAGAAACGATGGAAGAAGTATCTAATTTGTTAAAGATAATGTAGGTTTGGGAAACTTTCTCATTAATTGGTGGAATAACAAAAGAAAACGAAACAGAAGGAAAAAAAGTGCCAGAGGAGGAATAGAACCCGAGACCTCTGGCTAAGAGTTAGAGCCCTAAACTTCTAGGCCAGACGGCGGCTCCGCAATGGACTAACATTTTATATACATAAGGCACTTAAGAAACTTTGGATCGATTTTCCCGGGATTTTCCGGGTAGTGCGTCCTAATATTTTAACCACGTGAGGTGTTAGGAGTCCTCTTTCACCACACAAAATTTCGGACAAAACCCCGACCCCACGCTCGTGCCGTCCTCCTTGTCAGTGTTTTGACACTCGCTGGAAGACAGAGAGTAGAATGCGCAGCTGGCGTTGGGCCGACACGCTGTACTCACCTGTGGTGACGGAGCGGTGCGCCCGCAGGAAGCCGGTCCCCCTGTTGAGCGTCTTGAGTGGCGTCTGGCTGCGAGACGGCATGCGCACCGTCGTGGCCGCCATACTTGCTAAAAGAAAAACAAAGAAGCAACAAGTAGTGTCCACGTGTAGCTTAGCTAGCAAAGCACTGACGTATAAGCGGCACTGCGGCAAAACCAACGCTAAAGTCAGTGGTGAAAATACCCTCTGCGACGTTGTAGGCTCATATTGAGATGCTACATAGAAAATGGTAGAAACAGCGGCAATGGTATGGCGTGGTAATAATTAAAGTACTACTCACTGAAGTCCAGTGTGGGCTGTAATTATGGTATGGCAGCGAAACTCGGTAGATGTTCTGGTGCATTAATGCTGAACCGATTTACGCCGGAAAAAAAATTACTTCTAGTTTTGGGCCCCAGGTGCAAATGTGGCGCTGAGAATGCAAGAAAGACTTTTAGGAAAATGTCAATATGTAACGGATTAGGAACGGGACGTGGGCAGAAAAGACCAACGTGAGAAAAGCATAATGTTCATTTTACACTACTGGCCATCAAAATTGCTACACCAAGAAGAAATACAGATGATAAACGCGTATTCATTGAACAAATATATTATACTAGAACTGACATGTGATTACATTTTCACGCAATTTGGGTGAACAGACCCTGAAAAATCAGTACCCAGAACAATCACCTCTGGCAATAATAACGGCCTTGATACGCCTGGGCATTGAGTCAGACAGAGCTTGGATGGCGTTGTGTACAGGTACAGCTGCCCATGCAGCTTCAACACGATACCACAGTTCATCAAGAGTAGTGACTGGCGTATTGTGACGAGCCAGTTGCTCGGCCACCATTGACCAGACGTATTCAATTGGTGAGAGATCTGGAGAATGTGCTGGCCAGGGGAGCAGTCGAACATTTTCTGTATCCAGAAAGGCCCGTACAGGACCTGCAACGTGCGGTCGTGCATTATCGTGCTGAAGTGTAGGGTTTCGCAGGGATCGAATGAAGGACAGAGCCACGGGTCGTAACACATCTGAAATGTAACGTCCGCTGTTCAAATTGCCGTCAGTACTAGCAAGAGGTGACCGAGACGTTTAACCAATCGCACCCCATACCATCACGCCGGGTGATACGCCATTATGGCGATGACGAATACACGCTTCCAACGTGCGTTCACCGTGATGTCGCCAAATACGAGTGCGACCATCATGATGCTGTAAACAGAACCTGGATTCATCCGAAAAAATGACGTTTTGCCATTCGTGCACCCAGGTTCGTCGTTGAGTACACCATCGCAGGCGCTCGTGTCTGTGATGCAGCATCAAGGGTAACCGCAGCCATGGTCTCCGAGCTGATAGTCCATGCCGCTGCAAACGTCGTCGAACTATTTGTGCAGATGGTTGTTGTCTTGCAAACGTCTCCATCTGTTGACTCAGGGATCGAGATGTGGCTGCACGATCCGTTACAGCCATGCGGATGAGATGCCTGTCATCTCGACTGCCGTTGGGGTCAAGCACGGCGTTCCGTATTATCCTCCCGAACTCACCAATTCCATATTCTGCTAACAGTCATTGGATCTCGACCAACGCGAGCAGCAATGTCGCGGTACTATAAACCGCAATCGCGATAGGCTACAATCCGACCTTTATCAAAGTCGGAAACGTGATGGTACGCATTTCCCCTCCTTACACGAGGCATCACAACAACGTTTCACCAGGCACGCCGGTCACCTGCTGTTTGTGTATGAGAAATCGGTTGGAAACTTTCCTCATGTCAGCACGTTGTAAGTGTTGCCACCGGCGTCAACTTTGTGTGAATGCTCTGAAATCCTAATCATTTGTATATCACAGCATCTTCTTCCTGTCGGTTAAATTTCGCGTCTGTAGCACGTCGTCTTCGTGTGTAGCAATTTTAATAGCCAGTAGTGTATTATTAGTGATTTGCTCAACATGACCACTGGAGAAGTCGACGAGATTCCGTACAGTACCACATTTGAACCTGGTGGCCAATATCAGAGCTAGGCTTTTTCCAGAGTAAAATCGTTCCGCATTAGCGCAATAGCGCATTCACCAAGTTTCACTGCCACACGATACTTACAGGCCACAATGGACCTGTACAAGTAATTCCACCTTAATTTTAACCACCGCCGGCCGGAGTGGCTGAGCGGTTCTAGGCGCTACAGTCTGGAACCGCGCGCCCACTACGTTCGCAGGTTCGAATCCTGCCTCGGGGATGGTTGTGTGTGATGTTCTTAGGTTAGTTAGGTATAAGTAGTTCTACGTTCTAGGGGACTGATGATCTCAGCAGTTAAGTCCCATAGTGCTCAGAGCCATTTGAACCATTTTAACCACCCGGTAGTTCGCTAGTCGGCCAGCGAGTATGCTGCTCCTGCCTCGTACATAACCGCTCGTGCTGAGAGAGTTAACGTCGCACTTTTAAGAGATATTGAGACCCATCAATGGCTGTCTCAAACCTAACCTGTCCGAACGCTACCCTATATGTTATTCAACCGGCTGCCCAAAGGCTAAAATCAAGAACTCCTGAAAACTTTTTCAAACTCAATAATTAATATCGGTAGTCACATATGTAATGCATCATTAGAACTAACAACTTTTCCAGACACATAAAAATATCTACACGTTAACAGCGAACACCATCCGTTACAGGAACGTTCTTTTCTGAGGCCCTTGTAGGATCGAGCGGAAGCTGTCTCATACGCTGAAGGCCTGCCGAAGAAACTGAGCGACTTACGGAAAGTATTCAATGAAAACGGCTACCAGGTATCACAAGTCATCTTTCCGAAAACATGTAAGCAAACGGATCCCGAGAAGTACTAGGAAAAGCTAGAATTTTTGTCGTTCTGTGGCTCAGTAAATTGGAAATTTGTGGTAAGGACTATGGGACCAACCTGCTGAGGTCATCGGTCACTAGATGCACTACTTAATCTAACTTAAACTAACGTAAGCTAAGGACAACATACACACCCATACCCGAGGGAGGACTCGAACATCCGACGGGGGGGGGGGGGGGGGGTGTGTGTACCGCGCTAACCGTGACATGACGCCCTAGACCGAACGGGTACCACGCGCGGCGTGCCTCAGAAACAGGAAAGATTGGCCGGCTATTAAAGAGGCATAAAATCAACTCGGTATTCATGACATGAGCAAAACTTCGACAGCTTATGATGCCTGTGAAAGACGATATAGGCCTTAGGACGCCAGAGTATGTAAAATATCGTGTAGGTGTGAACAGTTTTATGACGGACTGTGCGTAGAACACGGGCGATTTTTTCACCTTCGGCACCCTGAGAAATCGGCGATAGAAAACCAAGCTCTAGAAAACGGACATCATATATCATTCGACGAGACATCTGTTATTATAGAGACTAATAGTTTTTGGGATAGCGTAATAAAAAGAGCGATCTAGATGACAATTTGTCACAACACCCTCAATAAAGGCGGCGGCCTGCAGCTGAGCGCGGCATGGTACCAGACCACCGTTAGGTTGAGGCAGGCGCGGCGGAAAACAGAGAGTCTTATATGGTGCTGGAGCGAGCACCAGTAACGTCACAGAAGGCAGCGCGGCTAGGTAAGGACGATAGCAGCAACCAGAAGAGAGTCACCACTTGACAACGGTCGAGGAATACTCGCCCAAAACCCCGTAGATTTCAGACCACTTGACGCGGCTGGAAGCTCAAGAGAATTGTAGCAGTAGACATCGCCGCGAAACCATGCATTCGTATATGAGACAAAAATATGCCACTGTTAGATCTCTTTATAAGAAGTGCACAGTTCGTGGTCTAGTGGCTAACATTGCTGCCTCTGGATCACGGGGTCCCGAGTTCTATTCCCGGCCGGGTTAGGGATTTTCTCTGGCCGAGTACTGGGTGTTTGTGTTGTTCTCATCATATCATCATCATCATTCCTGACAGTGGCTACACTGGATTGCGTAAAAGAAATGTAATGTATAAAAATTGGGACTTTGCACGGGTCCCGATGACCGCGCAGTTGAGCGCCCCACAAATCAAACATCATCATCATCTTTATAAGAAGGGTGACAAGAAAGGCTCAAATCAGGGCTTAACAACTTTCTGATTTTGAGCGTAAGCACTCGCGCCTGCTCATGTTCGCAAGCAGAACACTTGCGGCGTGGTGGGGAGTATGGAAACTGTGAAATTGGTGCAAGGACTCTTACCATTTTACACAAAAACGGTGGTTTCGCAAAATACTTACAAGGGGGACGTGACGTTGGGATCACAGATTTACTTCAAACTTTGTACGTCTTTAGTAGGCCATTAAAACAACATAATGTGAAGTAGTAAGGTGCACTACACTGGCAATTCCGAGGAAATCGCGTCTGTTATGTTCCTTATGTATATGTGAGTAGGTGATGAACGTACGAGTCGGTGGTGAACAGATGGTTAACGTTCGAACTCCGTAAGGAGAACATGTATGAGAAGATGGTTCGACTCCCACTCAAACAATTTTTAATTTATATTTTTTTCATCACTGGTCAGATTATTTAATTTATATGGCATTTGAGAGGTAATATAATTAAAAAAATTCACGTGCATTTGCATGAAGTTTTAGCGAATTTCATGTTATTTGTCTACTGATTATTTTTAATTAAATTTTAAGGCACCCGGAACTACTTTGCACCTCCACGCTTCGAGCTACAGACACAGAGGCAGGCTGCATTTGGCAGTTAACCTGCGTAGGGGTGCTCGAATAGTGTAGGTGCAAATTTTTTGACTATCACAGGATTTACGCTTCGACTCCAAAAATGACGGTGACTTGCTGTTACTTGACCACTGCAGATAATGAATGACATGACGATTTCGAACTGTTGTCTCGTCCACGACCCTCTTGCAACGCGCGAATTCTAACTACTTGGCCACACAGACTTCTTACAGAAGGCATTTTAGCACACGTACATCATTTACACGGTAGTTGAGCTTCTCTTGATATTTACTCGGAATTGCCAGGATAGTGCACCTTACTACTTGCACATCATGTTGTATTAATGGCCTACAGAAGGTTTACAAAGTTTGAAGTAAATCCCTATTCTCAACGTCGTGGTCTCCCCTTGTTAGTGCATCGTAAGGAGCTGAATACTTTCAGGAAGGTACTAAACGCCATACCACCCCGAAAAATAATGAAACGAAAATACGAAGTACTTGAGTCTGTACCGGAGGTCTTAGAACTTAACAGGAAGCTCTCTGAAGACGAAGAAAAACCATGCGAGTGTGCCGTTAGGCTGAGCTACAAAACTGCATTATTTTTAACGAAGTGCTTGCGCTGTTTCACAGATGGAAATATAATAAAAGAATACGTGGCAGTTGCACCTGAATATTCATGTCCACTTCAAGAAAAACAATTGAAAGTGCAACAAATTTGGAAAATTTGTGGTAAGGTCTTATGGGATCAAACTGCTGAGGCCATCGGTCCCTAAGCTTACACGCTATGTAAACTAACTTCCGTTAAGGACGACACACACACCCATGCCCGAGGGAGGACTCGAACCTCAGACGGGGGGAGCCGCGCGGACCGTGACAAGATGCCCTAGACCGCGCGGCTTGAAAGTGCAGTTATCGCAGGCTTACAGCTGTGTCATTGGTAGCAGCCTTGAAGAAAATATGGAAAATACAGCTTTCTTACTGAATTTATGAGTTTGTGTGTCGACAGGAGGAGCACAACTCACGTTGGGGAAAAAATCCGGATCCGTAGAACAACTAAAAGGGAAAATCAGTTTGCGCTGATCTGCGACTTGATGTAACCGATCTATAAATCGACAAGGACTATAAAGACTCTACATTTCTCCTAGCATTTCCCTCAATATCGATTTCCTCATTTACACAAGCTCCACATGGTTCCCCACCTATTTCTCAATGACGATGGAGGGTGTATAGTACCCGCTGCTTGCAGCACTGCGCGGAGCACGTTTCCTGTAACGAACTGGCTTAAATAATTATCGTTTAATTTCCTTACTCAAGTTTTTTCCAAAATATTTGAAAAACTCATGTTGTCAAGAGCAGTTTCATATTTAAGTAGGAACAATTTACTTAGCGCATCACAGTTTGAATTCCAGAAGAGTTGCTTGACCAAGAATCATATTTATAGATTCACTCACCGAAGATTAATACATTTAAATAATAAAATATGACCAGCTGCTATTTTTTGTGATCTGTCCAAGGTGTTTGTGTAGCCCAGTAAGCCAGCCATAGAAGAGCAATCTATCTTTACAAAATGTTATGTGGACCTCTCTCCCACGAAAATCATGGTCTTGACGAGAGCCTTCTGAGATGCACTTATTTAGGAACTTTTGGAAATGCATTTGGCGGAAAATCTTATTAATGTTGATAGTCGCTTTCAACTTGATACGGCGCGAGACTTAGTTCCTTCTTCAATAGCTTCAGAAAGACAAAAATCATTACAGCTAATAACACATCTAGCGACAATTGATTTTATTATTTTGACCACTGAATTTAAACTCGGCGGTCCCACAATTCGTTCGAGGGCGTGCACGGAATATCACAGTTGCGCATGCACCTGCTCCCCTCAGATGCAACAATATTCCACAGACGATGCTAACTCAACAGTGGGCGGTCATGCAGCGCTACCCACTTGCGTGAGCCATCGCATCAATTTTTCGTATTACATCAGCGACGTGCACCAGCAAACGCCAGAGTGAAACTCACCTGAAGACGAATGTGTGATTGCCAGCTGAAATATCGCTGCACGATGTCTGTGTCAAAAATTGGTTCAAATGGCTCTGAGCACTATGGGACTTAACAGCTCAGGTCATCAGTCCCCTAGAACTTAGAACTACTTAAACCTAACTAACCTAAGGACATCCCACACATCCATGCCCGAGGCAGGATTCGAACCTGCGACCGTAGTGGTCGCGCGATTCCAGATTGAAGCGCCTAGAACCGCTCGGTCACTCCGGTTGGTGATGTCTATGTCATCGAACTGCAAACTCCAAACCTCACAGAAAACTCATTACGCCAGGAAAGTATCAATAATAACAGTAAATAAAATTATTTTCTTGCCTATACTTTCACAGAAGGAACTAGTCAGAACCATGAAGCCATGTAAGTACGACACTTAAATTGGAAGACAGCACCAAATTTACTCAAACTAAAGGTCAAATCAGACGGCCAGTGGTCTCATTGATACGAGATATATTAAGCGCATCTGGCATGCTATTGGAAAGAAAATTTGCACAGAAATTGCGCTGGTCAGCTGCCAAGTCGTAGAAAGTAACGATCTGGCTAGGTGCCGAGGCAATATCTTAAGAATACCATAGCATCAGAAGCGGCAGCTGCAAAAAACCGATACTTAGCTTGATGTAAGACACGTGAATTTTCATGAAAGCTGCTTTGCATTCTACAGCTAGTCTTAATGCTTAGCATTTACCCCTGGGTGTTTAAAAACACGTAAAGATGGCACTGGCGCGAGCTAATTTGCAAATTACGCCTTAGCTTTAATCTGTAGCAGAAACAAGATTTCCTTAATTCAGCATTATGCGATTTTTTAGCTGGTTTGTAAGCCCGAATGTACCTCTCCCTTCATATACTTTAAAACGTAAATACTCATACTGTGACACACTTCAAATATTGGCTAGTTTGAGTTTTTGTAGTGCAAACCATCGATAGAATTATATGAACTGTCAAAAAAAGACTAATACCCAACAGTTACGCTATCTACAATCTGAGGATGATGTGATTCGACTATCTGTTATATGAATTCGTAAAAGCCTTAATCCATATTTGTCTTCACAATAAAAAATCATTGATTCTTTTTGTAAAATAGAAAGCTGATTTAAATCATAGGTATCATTGCAATTTATGAAAAATGTTTTTCATCCTTTTGTAGATGTTCTTTTATCTTACTTTTGTTCTGAGCAGCTACTCTTGACGTTTATGCTTTGTGCCTCCTGATAACTCTGAAATTATGACCTTTAATACGAAGATTTGTAAGGGGTCCGCATCCCCTTACGTAAAGATAAATGTAGTTTTGCCTCATACAGGTCGAGGTATTAAGATTTTTGAGACCTGAAGATTACACCAAAGTCTGTCGAAAGCGGTTGTCTTTAATAAAGAAATATTCTATGCGAGCTAGGCTGCTGAATGTTTTCCAAGCAAATGAAACAGCAAGCAAACTGTATAGAATTGTAGCTAAACAACAGCTGATGGGTATTGTCAATAGGAGGATGTGTATAGTGGCTCATAATTGTCAAATTTGGTCTATGCAAACAATACTGTGATACAGACAGAAGTGGTGTTGTGATGTTATGAAATTGCAAATAATACTGAGATATAGAGAGAAATGGTGTTATGAAGTTTATCAGGTTTATAATGTGTGCAGCGTTAAAAAAATTATATTTGTGGGGATCCACAGCCTCCAGATGCTTAATAAATGTAAACATGGTCAGTAGTAGGCTTTAATGCGATTTTTATTTAATCGTGCGATTAGCTAATTTCGACTACTTGTCATTGTCAAGCACCTGTAAAACCAACATGAAAAAGGACTACATTATCTACATACGCGCCGTGTATAAATAACAGTTCACAAACGTCACATAAAGATAAAACATTACTTCACAAATTTCTCAATGTAGAGAGTTAATGGAGAGTTGAGGAGTTTATGTGCAGAGATTAATGAAAGTGACTAATGGATGACGAAGGAATATGTATTTGAGATGTTGAGTTGAGGTAGGTAGGTGTGTATCGGTTCATGGAAGTTTATATAGGGTGTAAGACGTATGGTGTACGAATCATGTCTGAAGCATGACGCCTGAAAGTCGTTTATGTTCACATTTATATCAGTATGTATTTAGAAATTGTAATGATGAAAGAGGTATGTTGCTGATAAATGGTCAATGACTCAGGAAGAGTAGAGAAACAATGATTCAATGATCTAATTAGGTGCCGCGCGGTTTGAGGCGTCCTGTCACGGAATGCGCGGCGCCTCCCGCAGCAGGTTCGAGTCCTCCCTCGGGCAAGGGTGTGTGTGTTGTTCTTAGCATAAGTTAGTTTAAGGAGGAATTCACACACATTTGATCATTTGAACATCTAATAAGCTATCGGAGTTGATAATTTATTTTAACGGATTGAGTGCAGGGGGTACACATGTGGTACACAATGAGAACTGATATTTCAAACTTTGAATCTACATGACAAATGGTATTGACCATCCCATGTGCGACGTTAATAACAACTGCCTAAATTCAGTAAAAATAACCTAGGGCGGACTAAGTAGCCATCTTTTTGGAAACTGGTTCTGAGACAACCTCGTTAGTAATGCTTACGTTTGCTAATATGGTAAGGGGTAAGGCACTGCCAATTATATATTATATGTTGTTTAATATCCTTTTTGTTACTGGTGTGTTAGAGGTAGAGAGTCGCATGTTTCTCCCTCTCCAAGACAGGGAGACACGTGCAACAATCACGCACACTTCCACCGTTCTCTTAAAAGATGCAGTCTGTCACACGCATTTAAATTTCCCTTGGCGTTAGGATTTTGACTGAGTGATCTAACGATAAACAAGTGGAATTTGAAGAGTATTACCGCACATTTCCTTGTTTATGATTGTTTAATACCACGAATAATAAAGACAGACTGACTATCTACAGTTCCCCACAAATAAGAACAACGTGAAAAGACGATAAAAGGAAAAGGAGTGAAGAAGAAGGAAATGAAGCATGAACGAATGATAGAAGAATGGGAAGGAAAGAAAGTTATTGCTTTTTATCTGAAAAAAAAAAGGTTCAAATGGCTCTGAGCACTATGAGACAACATCTGAGGTTATCAGTCCCCTAGAACTCAGAACTACTTAAACCTAACTAACCTAAGGACATCACACACATCCATGCCCGAGGCAGGATACGAACCTGCGACTGTGGCGATCATGTGGTTCCAGACTGAAGCGCCTAGAACCGCTCGGCTACATCTCATTAATGACAAGGCCATTAGAGTTCAGCCATGGACATGTTTCGGATAATGTCGAGGCAAGAAACGGGACAAGAACTTTCCGAAAAGCCAACACAGCAGTTTTCTTAAGGCATTTAGGAACTGCGCGGATAACTTAATTCTGGTTGATCGCGCGAGAGTGTATTGTCTTAGGAACTGTGTCACTTCGCAGGGTGAGGAAAGGAAAGAAGGCAGAAGGACGAAGAAAGGCAAGAGGAAGAAAGAGGAAGGGATGGAAGTAATAGAAGAAGATTATGGCGATAAATCCTCAAAAACGCATGAATATGTTTATAATACACTCTCGACACTGAATGTAAGTCAGTATTAATTGCAAGTGAATAAAAACCAGCACTTTCCCAAACGTTTGTCATAACTAAAATATTTAAAAATATAATACACCTTGTGCAAAACGCCATGTCGATACAAATATCGCTCACAGATGCTTGTTACATCGCAGTACACAGTAACACATCTGTTTACGTAAGCTGGGCATGTTCTAAACAGTGAAAATTCATTTAAAACGGCGTGTAAGGCACTTAAGATCAAACCGCCACACAGCCGATAGTAAGAATAAGTACGACTCATAAGTATATATAAACTAGAATGTGGTCATAGCAATAAATTTTATATTCGAAAGACAAGACTAGAGCATACTAATTCGCAAGTTAAATCGGTATTTGAACTACGCATGAAGAATACGAAAATAAAATCACAAATATGAAACAAAATATGAAAGTTTTGCCCGAAATACAGAAAACTATATTAAAAAACCTGCATATTTATTGCAATAATGAAAGACTGCCCATCAATGGTTCAAATGGCTCTGAGCACTATGGGACTTAACAGCTGTGGTCATCAGTCCCCTAGAACTTAGAACTACTTAAACCTAACTAACCTAAGGACATCACACACATCCATGCCCGAGGCAGGATTCGAACCTGCGACCGTAGCAGGCGCACGGTTCCGGACTGCGCGCCTAGAACCGCGAGACCACCGCGGCCGGCACTGCCCATCAGAATATTAAATGATCGACTAGAAGCCCTCAAAAAATTTTTTCCAGTATTTTCGATGACATCTTCTATCAAATTACCACTTTGCCAGTTTTATGTTTCTGCAGCAAGCACTGAACATCTTATGACAAGAGGTTGTCTGCTACGTATTCCGTTTATTGTTCATAACATACGAGTTGTTACACATTTTAATAATGGCAGTATATGTACCAGCCACTACATAGACATAGTTATAAACAAATTACGGAGTGGCTAACTCTTGGTACGATTTACTAGATGTGCAGTTTCTTTGTGATGTTACCTGCCATAATCAAGGTCTTGTGTCTTATACGATTTAATCTTCATGTAATACAGTATTAGCGAGATTACTTATCCTAGACCTCAGGATAGGTACAGCATTTTTCTATTATGCTACAAATTCAAGCCGGCCGGTCGCAGGTTCGAATCCTGCCTCGGTTAGGTTTAAGTAGTTCTAAGTTCTAAGGGACTGATGACCTCAGAAATTAAGTCCCATACTGCTCAGAGCCATTTGAACCATAGATTGTGTATTACCCGTTTTTCTCAATAGCTTACCCCTACTTTTCTCAGAATTTGCCCCATTTTATATTGTCGAACGCTTTCTGCAAGTCCCGAAATCCTATGAATGTGTCTCGATTTTTCGTGAGCCTTGCTTCCATTATCAGCTGCAACGTCAGAATTGCCACTATGGTTATTTTACCTATCCTAAAGTGGAATTTATCGTCATCTAACCAATTTGCACAATAATCTTTTCCCGGCCGGAGTGGCCGAGCGGTTCTAGGCGCTACACTCTGGAACCGCGCGACCGCTACGGTCGCAGGTTCGAATCCTGCCTCGGGCATGAATGTGTGTGATGTCCTTAGGTTAGTTAGGTTAAAGTAGTTCTAAGTTCTAGGGGATTGATGACCTGAGAAATTAAGTCCCATAGTGCTCAGAGCCATTTGAACTATAATCTTTCATATTAAAAGTAGAAATACCCTTCTATGGCAAAGATAGTAACCGCACGTCGTATGCAATTACTTGTGAAAGCACCCTGCTCTCGTAGCTACACGTCAAGTCGCGTGAACTCTTCGAGCGCCGACTGACACTTCCCCCTGGCTAGCGGCTTGCTTCACGTTCCCCGGACGCTGTTCCTGTCCGTGTACAGGATGTTATGCTGCGGCCTAAGGAAAACAGCGTTGCTGTGTCGGCATCTCGGTCGTGACGACCTTGATGAAAGTAGGAGGGGGGGGGGGGGGGTCCGGAGCGCAGTCAGAGACGTTCGAAAGGAAACGCGCCGGAAATGTGGGCTTCCTCGCAACATCCCTGACTGCGGCTGGCTACTCCTGCTGCATATCGTGAGGATCCACTCGATCACTAAACTTCCGCGGATCTTGGAATAGCCACGAGTCCGCAGAAGGTGACTTAGGGGCTGTACAGAAGCATTGAGCCTGCGTTTTTCCCGAGACTGCAAGGAAAAGGTAAACCTTTCTCAGATTAAATGATAATTAATTGAAATTCTCAGCTACCGACACGTGTTGATAATATACCTCGATGGGGACAGCTGAAAATTTGTGCCCCTACCGGGACTCGAACCCGTGATCTCCTCCTTACATGACAGATGCTCTATCCATCTGTTCCACCGAGGACACAGATGAATAGCACGACTGGAGGGACTTATCCCTTGCACGTTTCCCGTGAGACCTACATTCCCAACTGTCACAATCTACATACGTAATGTACCTAATAGACATTTGTCCATCCATTCAATACTCGCGCCAACTAAGGTGACGATTCCCGAAAGAGTTCGGGATACCTGTGCGCATTCGCGCAGACGAAAGTCAATGGCCGGATAGCCTTTAACTACATATGAAGATAGTAACTGTTCTCGAAAGAACAGATACCATGATGACCCTCAGCTGCCGACAGGTGTTGATGATATACCTCGATGGGGACAGCTGAAAATGTGTGCCCCGACATCGACTCGAACTTTCTCAGATTACCTTTGTAAATCGACGCGTAGGCGTTTCTCCTATGTGTTCTCTACAAGCCTGGTGTCATCTCTCGCATCAGATACAATAGTGAACTGGAAACGTTCTGAAGGTAGCAAATCTACTTCAAAGATTAGTTTGGGGTGTCGTTACGGAACTTTTATTGCTAAGGACCGTAAGATAACATACAATGACTCAGTTTGTTACAGTTAATTTCGTAGGATACTGAAAATCGAGAGTATGGCTGACACGAAGTTCAGATCAGAAGCACATCCCAACGCCAAGTGACTTACTTGTCTCCCAACAAGGATCGCTAACAAACTTTGTACGACATCGGAAGAATTGGTGCTTTGTCGACAGCGTACACACCATCATTTCTTATTTTAATTAGTATACTAGACGGTGTTATAATAGTAAAGAACCTTTAATGGCTGTTCGACTGCACCTAGCAATAATTATGTTAAAAATGGATTCTAATCTAGACAAAAAAATTTAATGTATGTTTGTTCCAAAACGTGTGTCTCTCTTGACCGATTACTTCGAAATTATGACACAACGTTGTATTGTAAGACAGGCTACAGGCGTGTTTCCGTGTACCTTTAAAAATTATATATTACATGTTTTTTAAAAACAATAGGTACATTAAAACGTTGTGTCAAAGTTTCAAAGCATTCAGGTATAAACTTTCGAAGATTTGCCATTAGGAACATTAATAATTTCTGTATAAGTACAAACGTAGATGTTTGTTTCTCCAAAATCTCAAACCTCCAAAAGTTCTTCACGGGATGCTTTAAAATTTTGACATAGAACTGCATTCGAATACTAACGTGTTTTTATATACCTGCTGCAACGCCATCTGGTATACATTAACAAAACGGGGAAAAGTTATGAAAATGTAAATGTTGGTTTCTTCAAAATCGTTAATCCCTGAAAGTTATTCACCCATTACATGTTGTTAGGAAACAGAAAAGTTGTATTTTTATGGTTTATTGGCTTGCGATTAAAATAATACTACAGAATTTGAATCTGCAACAACAATAAACAAGGCTCAAAGTCAGAGACAAAGGTGAAGAGGGGATAGACGAAGGAGTGCGAGGAAATGGACGTAGAAAACTGGAAGGGGGACATGGACAGAGAGAGGGAGCAGGCAGAGATGGACTAAATAATAATGTCGCGTGAGTAGGGCCTTCCGTCGGGTAGACCGTTCGCCGTGTGCAAGACTTTCGATTTGACGCCACTTCGGCGATTCGTGCGTCGATGGGGATGAAATAATGATGATGAGGACAATACAACACGCAGTCCCTGAGCGGAGAAAATCTCCGACCCAGCCGGTAATCGAACCCAGGCCCTTAGAATTGACATTCTGTCGCGCTGACCAGTCAGCTACCGGAGGCGGACAGGGGATGGACTGAGAGAGGGGGAAAGAGGGACAGAAGGAGACGGGGAGAGAGAGAGAGAGAGAGAGAGTGACCAGAGAGAGGGGTATACTAAAAACGTGTGTTTTCTCTTTCGTTTGTTTCCCATTTAAGCACACTGAGCCATAGCAAAGCGTGGCCGGGTGCAGCTAATAATTAATATTTGGTACAGAAAAAATTGTTGTTTCACACCAAAATATGGGGTGGTCCCCGGGGTCTACAGTAGATAGATTCGCTACCACGCATAGTTCGGTTTCTCACACCACCAGCGTACTTCGAGAACTTATGGCCATACTCACTATCTGCCCGCCGATTGTGGGAATTGCCTCGCGATGCATTGCAGTAGTTCTCTACGTTACCGCTCATGATATCAGCTGATTCAGCCTGCGTATAGCGTTCCAAATATAACGTGAAAAATGGCAAATAAGGTATCTGAAACGCAGAGTGACCTCACAATTGTGTCTTGTTGGAGTCCGGCTCGGCCCGAGCCAGTAGTAATCTTCCCATTCGTTCTTTTTACATGCTACGGATCCTGCTGCATGGCAAATCGCTCGCTCTTCGATAAGCGTTTTAAAAGGGTTACGGCGACCGCGTAGTACGTTGCCGTTGCTAGCCACTGCAGGCGCCGTTGTCCGTACGGGCGAACTGCCGTGTCTGCCTGTACTGGTCTATGCGAGGAAGCGGCATGGCGGAATAATGTGTAATTACTTTAATATGTCAACCACTAAACACCGCCTCCCACCTCTTCCCCCTGCTCCCTCCCATATGCAAAGGAGTTTTATCCCCAGAAGTATGTCTCGCACAGTGGCATAATTTTGCAGATACATTATGCGTTGTAAGTGGATAGTGTCTGCAAAAGGTGTTGTGAATAGAGTCATTAGTACAGAAACAATAAATTAAACCCTTATGCCAGCTGATAAAGCTTACTTGCATGAACACTGAAGATGTAGTAAGTGATTAATTTTTTCTTTCCATTATTTGGTGGGACGTGTCATCCAGAAAAAGTTTGGGAAAGGTTTGAAATTGTGTGTTGAGTTTACTGGACCTCGCTAAGTGCTTTAATTCTCAAATACTAGAGGAATGTAATTTGAGTAATTTGTGCGTGGCGAGTTAAGCTGCCTCAGGGTGACTGACCTGCCCCTACCGCTGAGTTTTATGCACCCACAGCACCTTGAGAAGCCACGCGTGAAATTTTCATTACTGAATCTAGGATGTATATCTGTACCTCTATATAAAGACAAGATGTTGTTTAAAGTTTTTTCCAAAAATCTCGAAAAGTTCTTGACCAATCTACTTGAAATTTTTACACGACACTCTCATTTAGTTTCACACGTACACAGACGATATATGTTTTTAAACAACAACGTGCATGTTTTTTGTTGAAACCGATTACAAAATGTAAATTCTGGGCGGTGAATATGTGCAGTTTCGTTTTCTCTCACGTAGTCACATTTAACTACCATGAAAGGGCAGTTGAATCATTAGACAAATTATTTCTCCCATATATATTCTTTCTCCTTATATACTGTTTTGCTTTCCTCCACACAGTCGATTTCAAAAAAAAAAAAAAATCTTCCAAAATTGCGTAATACTACCCGTTTGTAGATTAAAATAATGCGAAATACTATCACTGAAGCCTCTATCCCCACAGATCCAGCAGCTGGACAGGTCTGTCTGATACCCAGTACACCAGTGATGTCCCCCCTATTTGCTTATTCATTCAAAATGGTTCAAATGGCTGTAAACACTATGGGACTTAACATCTGAGGTCATTAGTCCCCTAGAACGTAGAACTACTTAAACCTAATTAACGTAAGGACATCACACACATTCATGCCCCAGGCAGGATTCGAACCTGCGACCATAGCAGATGCGCGGTTCCGGGCTGAAGCGCCTAGAACCGCTCGGCCACAGTGGCTAGCTGCTTATTCATTCTCAGTGACCTCAGTTCCCAATCAAGGTTTTGTTTACAATAACCATAAACAAGGTCGGAGGGAGGGAAGAAGACATAGACCGAGATGGGGGTGGGGGAAATGGACATAAAGAGAGGAAACGAAGAGATAAAGATAGATAGATAGATAGCGAGAGAGAGAGAGAGAGAGAGAGAGAGAGAGAGAGAGAGAGAGAGTGAGGAGGGGACAGGGGCAGTAGAAGATGACGTAGAGAAGAAGGAGGGAGGATGTGGAGGACAGAGAGAAAGGGAGCTGGAGATGTACAATGAGAGATGGAGAGAAGAATATTGACAGAGAGAGAAAGAGAAAGGGAGAGAGAGAGAGAGAGAGAGAGAGAGAGAGAGAGAGAGAGAGAGAATGAGACGGGAGAGAGGGGGGGGGGCGGGGAAGAATAGATGGTTAGACATTCATCCATTGGCCATACATATTTACCAACTGCGAACATTGCCGGGTTCGTTTCCGAATACGTATGTACGCAGACCAATCGAAATATAGCTCAGAAGATTAAGAAAACCAAACAACTGGACGCAGGGGAATGGGAATTACCGTTGGCTGAAGATTGTGGGAAAAAGAATTATGAGGGAAAGGAAAGCTGGTAACTGACGGCTTTGGTACTTTATGGAGATCCTGGCAGTAGTGCTTAGGACATGGTGGCCACACCTGGTGTGCACTTAATGCAGCAGCGCCTAGAGTAACACATGTGTGACAGATCGGACACCTTTCCGATTTAATACCGACGACCGTTTCTAGATACTTTTACCATTTCGGAACACCACGGGCTGGTGTCCTATATCGTGTTAACTTCTCATCTGTCGAGTGCTTCCCTGTCTAGTTTGCTCTTAAATGATGAAACCACGTCTGCGAAAGGCACCTGATGAGTGTTGGGTGGTCTGAGTCACAAGAGACTAACGAGAATTCATCATCGTAATTAATCGTTTCACTCATTGCTGAGTATTGTATTTATTTATTTGTTAAGTAATCGACTCTTGTCCGTCCACAGCGATCTTCAGCTCTCTTACTACAATGTGATGAGGAAGGCCGGTAATCTTCTTTGCTTGATCCAACCATCCAGTTACTGCCTTTCCTATTGGTCCTGTGCCTTCGAATTTGCCTTGCAATATGGGCTATTCGAAATTGGAAGTATTGGTTCTTCTTTCTGTCCACGGTGCACACAACTTTTTCCTCCAGCACCACATCTCTAAGATATTAACTCGGCTCTTGTCAGTACCTTTCATAGTCTTTGCTCGCAGCTGTACAAGAACAAGGGGAACGTGTAATAGATATTCCAATGATG
Source organism: Schistocerca piceifrons (assembly GCF_021461385.2). NCBI lineage: Eukaryota > Metazoa > Arthropoda > Insecta > Orthoptera > Acrididae > Schistocerca > Schistocerca piceifrons. Next base: position 347,400,855 of record NC_060143.1, on the reverse strand, counting down.
TACTACGTCTTTTAAAGTATTATGTCATTAGACTTAGCCAAAAATATGCAAAGTCCAAAATGTGCACGCAGCAAACATGCAATGTCAGTAATTTTATCTTGGAACTCTTCCATTTGGTCCGTGTTTGCATAGAAAACAACAATATCAAAAATTTAGTCCGCTTTCGTGCAAAACACCTTGTTATTCGTTTATTTCTTTGTTTTCCCAAACTACTTCCGGCGACAAATATCACCATCATCAGTGGGTTTTTTAATCTTAGCTATTGTATGTTACAGCATGTTTTTGAGAATTATTGTCGCTGTTTGTGACATATTTTCCGAGCGTTTTTTTTTTTTTTTTTTTTTTTTTTTTTGCCGTTTTTACTCAGCGAACATCATGCCATCTGCAAGTTCGTTTTATGGTATGTAGCTGATTCTATACACGTAAAAACAAAACTTCCGCACTTTGTTTATGATCTAGAATATATAATGCAGATGACATGTAACCCTATTATAGAGCATTGTCAAATTCGCCAGACTCCACTATCCAGACTGTATAGGTAAAATTAAAATCAACAGTGTTTGTTACATTTTATTATTTACAGTGTAAAAAGACTGTACATGTAAACTTAAAATCAAAATTGTTTGTTACATTTTATTATTTACAGTGTAAAAGTATGGACCTCACGCACGAGGGGCGTTCAATAAGTAATGCAACAAATTTTTTTCTCGGCCAGTGTACGTTGGAAAAAAGCGGAATTTGTTGTGGCTCATATTGGAATATTCTGGATTCAGTTTCTATAGTTTATGAAGTTCCAATATGTGCGGTTCGGTATGTAGCCTTCAGAATGGCGCCTGTAAAGCAGATGCGCTCCAAGCAGACAGCTGTCATGGAGCTTCTTTCGGTGGCAAAACCGGAGCATTGCAGGTGTTCTCACACGCTTGCAGAACGTCTACAGAGACCTGTCAGTGAATAAAACGACGGCGAGTCGTTGGGCGAGACGTGTGTTATCACCGCAACAACATCGCGCAAACCTGTTCGATTTCCCGCGTGCGGGCCTCCGCACACAGATGTGACTCCTGCATTGTTGGAACGTGCGGACACTCTCGTTCGAGGTGACAGGCAAATCACAATCAAACACCTCGCTGCGCAAATACTGTTGGTAGTACTGACACACTCGTCCATCAATTAGGGTACGCACAGGGTGTGAACCCGCTGTGTTCCTCCCCTCCTAATAGAAGACCATGAAAAGCAACGAAGGAGTTAAAATGGTTCAAATGGCTCTGAGCGCTATGGGACTTAACATCTGAGGTCATCAGTCCCCTAGAACTTAGAACTACTTAAACCTAACTAACCTAAGGACATCACACACATCCATGCCCGAGGCAGGATTGGAACCTGCGACCGTAGCAGCAGCGCGGTTCCGGACTGAAGCGCCTAGAACCGATCGGCCCCAACGGCCGGCTGTGCGAAGTTGCTTGCACGTTAGGTGGCTGATCGTGACCATTTTCTGTCGAACGTCGACACAGGCGATGAAACATGGGTTCATCACTTCGAACCAGAAACAAAACGGCAATCCGTGGAGTGGCGTCACACCAACCACGTGCAAAGCCGCACACTCAACAGCTGAAGCCATGGCAACGGCATTCTGGGACTCTGAAGGTGTTGTTTGATGTACTCCCTCACGGTGCAACGATCAACTCTGAAGCGTGTTGTTCTACCCTCAGGAAATTGAAGAAACGACTGCAGCGTGTTCGTCACCACAAAAATGTAAACAAACTTCTCCTTCTCCATGAAGACGCAAGGTGTCACTTAAGTCTGCGCACCAGAGTGGAGCTCACAAAACTTCACTGTTCTTCCTCATCCACCCTGCAGCCCGCATGTCGCACATTTCGACTTCTATGTGTGTGGCCTAATGAATAATGCATTGCGTGGGAATCAATATGTAGATGGTGTGGGTGTTATTGATGCAGTAAGAAGTTGGCTCCGATGTCGATCAGTACAGTGGTAACATGCGGGCATACAGGCTCTCCCAGTAAGGAGGCGTAAGGCCGTCGCATTTAACGAAGATCATGTTGCAATACAGGGTTTTGTAGCCAAAAGAATGGCAAATAATATGCTGTATGGAATTCTCAATAGAACCAACATGTTTTCAGAAAAAAAAATTGTTGCAGTACTTATTGAGGTCCGCCCCCCGATAGGTAAATGGTCAGCGTGACGGATTGTCAATTCTCTGGGCCCGCGTTCGATTCCCGGCTCAGTCGGGGAATTTTCTCTGCCCAGGGATTGGGTGTTGTGCTGTCCTCATCCTATCATCCCCATCGACTGCAGGTCGCCGAAGTGGCGTGAGATTGAGAGACCGGCACCCGGCGACCGGTGTGTCCGACGGCGGCCCTTAGCCATACGATTAAATAAATAAAAAAGTACTTATTGACGCCAAAGTTTTGACATTGTCACGTAAGTCGTTATAAACCACTTTAAGTTACTTCGTGACGATCTGGCTGTAATAAAGCTCTATTTATTAGCAGTTCTTGCTGGTGGAGCTGTGATATTTTTAATTATACTACCGGCCATTAAAATTGCTACACCACGAAGATGACTTGCTACAGACGCGAAATTTAACCGACAGGAAGAAGATGCTGTGATACGCAAATCATTAGCTTTTCAGAGCATTCACACAGGGTTGACCCCGGTGGCGACACCTACAACGTGCTGATATAAGGAAAGTTTACAACCGGTTTCTCATACACAAACAGAAATTAACTGGCGTTGCCTGGTGAAAAGTTGTTGTGATGCTACGTGTAAGGAGGAGAAATGCGTACCGTCACGTTTCCGACTTTGATAAAGGTCGAATTGTAGCCTATCGCGATTGCAGTTTATCGTGTCGCGACATTGCTGCTCGCGTTGGTCGAGATACAATGACTGTTAACAGAATATGAAATCGGTGGGTTCAGGAGGGTAAAACGAAACGCCGTGCTGGATCCCAACGGCCTAGCATCACTAGCAGTCGAGATTACAGACATCTTATCCGCATGGCTGTAACGGATCGTGGAGCCACATCTCGATCCCTGAGTCAACAGATGGGGACGATTGCAAGACAACAACCATCTGCACGAACAGTTCGACGACGTTAGCAGCAACATGGACTATCAGCTCGGAGACCATGGCTGCGGTTGCCCTTGACGCTGCATTACAGACACGAGCGCCTGCGATGGTGTACTCAACGACGAACATGGGTGCACGAATGGCAAAACGTCATTTTTTCGGATGATTCCAGGTTCTGTTTACAGCATCAAGATGGTCGCATCCGTGTTTGACGACATCGCGTGAACGCACGTTGGAAGCGTGTATTCGTCATAGCCGCACTGGCGTATCACCCGGCGTGACGGTATGGGGTGCCATTGGTTACACATCTCGGTCACCTCTTGTTCGCATTGACGGGACTTTGAACAGTGGACGTTACGTTTCAGATGTGTTACGACCCGTGGCTCTACCCTTCATTCGATCCCTGCGAAACCCTACATTTCAGCAGGATAATGCACGACCGCATGTTGCAGGTCCTGTACGGGGCTTTCTGGAAACAGAAAATGTTCGACTGCTGCCCTGACCAGCACATTCTCCAGATCTCTCACCAACTGAAAACGTCTGGTCAATGGTGGCCGAGCAACTGGCTCGTCACAATACACCAATCACTACTCTTGATGAACTGTGGTATCGTGTTGGAGCTGTATGGGCAGCTGTACCTGTACACGCCATCCAAGCTCTGTTTGACTCAATGCCCAGGCATATCAATGCCGTTATTACGGCCAGATCTGGGTACTGATTTCTCAGGATCTATGCACCCAAATTGCGTTAAATGTAATCACATGCCAGTTCTAGTGTAATATATTTGTCCAATGAATACCCGTTTATCATCTGCATTTCTTCTTGGTGTAGCAATTTTAATGGGCAGTTGTGTACTTACAAAATGTGGAACACCACCTACATGAAATAAAATGGTGCGTATCATATTGTTGTACTAGCTGTCACCCACAGCTGTGCTCGAGTATCATTGCAAGTAGGTCCCCATGTGTCTGCCTGTTCGGGCAAACACAACACGCGATGTGTCTTCCGCTCTCGCTCCCTCCCCTCCCCAACAGGCTGTCACAATGCACGATGAGGCCGCATTAGCAGCGCCGCTGTCGAGCGATGTGTACATTGATTCTTGTGCAGGAGCGCGCATTGTGCTAGCACAGTACTATACATTATACAACTTGTGCGTTATGCAGTAAATTTAACAATTTTTTAACGTGGCTTATATTTACTGTCGTAAAAAAGAATGTTCCATTCCATTCATCACCCTCTTAGATGTGGAATTTTTTTACTTTTTTATTTATTTTTTACTTTCAAATGTAGCCTATGTTCTTCCTCGTCTCCACACCAAATTTGTGTGAGCGGTTTAGTCGTGGAAACGTAACAGAGTAAGTTTCGTATTTGTAATATTACTGTGGAAAAAATTTTAAATTACGATACCTTTTTCTGATGAACAAAACCTATACATTGCTCCAAGCTACGGTGAAGTTACCTGTGACAACCACACACACGAAAATTCGTAGAGTAGTTTCGGAGATTAGTGTCTTCGAATAGACAGACAAGAAGGTTTTTCATTTTTATTTTTGGTACTGAAGACTGACATTTTCGCGGAAGAAACACACCATACTGCAGTCTTACACAGGTATCGCTAGAAGAGTGTCTTGGCTGTTGTCTGCAGGCGAGCGTAGTGATACATGTGCAAACCCCTGGGCGCCGTTTAATGTCGCGCGGCTGAGACCAGGCTGCTCCTTCGATGCGAGATAACAGCATACGGGGCCCCTCTCCGCCGTCGCGCGGATTAAGATAACGCGGCGAGCACAAGAGCTCTCCAATTCCATTAACTGCCGCTTCCGTCTCCACCGTGGGGATGGAGGGAGGGGGGGAGTGCAGACTGCGACAAGTTCCGCTGGCCCGCCCGCACTTCCGCGTGGTACCCACTTTGGATGCAATTAATTCATGTTCACCGAGAGACCGCTTTGGTGAGCGGGAGAGTGTAGTAGCGCGCCCTGGTCTATCGCAACATGGGCAAAAGAGCGAAATGACAAAGTACGCGTAGTTAGTGCACTGCAAGTAAAAGGAACGTAATTCATTTTGGGTTGATAACAGACGCTTCACACACTGACTCACGGTGCTTTTGTTCACTGCCAGGTCTCCGCAGGCATTCCGCAAGCGCCTATAAATATCTTCGCTGCTCTGGTTTTCCGCCAAAGGAAATTCAGTAACAGATTTGTGCTTGGAAAGCACCTCTGTTACATAAGCCATTATAAAGGTTTCGTATACCCCGTTCCCCTCCCTATTGGAACGAACTTCGTGAAATTGGACGTGAAAAAAATGTGTTACATTACTTATGGAAGACCCTCGTATAATGCCTGTACGTCTATGCTGAAGCATTTAAAATTGTAATTATAATTCAATGTCTAGTTGTTGAGCGACTCCGCAAAACATAGCGTCATTACGATTATTTTTATATGTCTCGGCGGAAGAGGCCATACTTATTGCTTCTAAATTATGACGTAATATTTTGAGATTTTCAAAACGAGATTAATCACAAGTGTTTGGCAAGATTTCTTCAAACTGAAAACCGACGTATGTGACAAATTATGTCCCGTAGTAACTTCCTTTGCTACAAGTTGCATCTCACCCCGAAAATGGCAAAATAAGTTTGATATCGTCACCAATTTTATTATATATTTTATGGTCAACTATTACAAAATAAAAGTTTGTATTGCAAATACTGACTGTTCTATGGATGATATTTACTGCTTTACGACACAATCGTTACGCATGTCCAATATGGTTTCCCATGCTCCTGAGAAGGTGGAAAACAGTTAATGCCACCAGTTTTATGTGTCTCCATCGCTGAATGGAGGCTTTCTTCCCTCTTTCTCAGATAATGGAATTGGGGAGGGGGGGGGGGGGGGGACGGGAAAGAGATACAAGTTGCAATTGCAATACAGCATGGCAGCAAACAGAACGGAAAGTAACCGGACGCACGCATACTTCAAGATATATAGTACATGTTGAACACACCATTAGAACTGGTAAAACACAGAAGTCACATTTATTGTTTTTAAATATATCTGCGATTATTTTACATCCTAAATTTTAATACTTGCCACAGCTTTTTGCTCCCAATGACGAAAAATATCGTTTAGAATTGCACCTGTCGCTCGAGACTTGCACTCAAGGAAGTTGTGAATCATTGAGTGCCCTGCTCTCTTGACGGGGTGAAGTAAAACGAGCAAACAGCCATCATTCCTTGATTGCCATCTTCTCCCAATTCACTCTAAATGACAATATAATACTATCAGTAACAACTAATGTACGAGTATTCATATCAAACTACAATTACATACGCTTTTATTACCAGACACAACACAACATAGCACTGATCGCACAGTTTTTCGATACTTGTGACCCTGAAGTTTCCTCTCCACGGTATTACTGCTGTCCTTTCGCACCTCATCATTCGCATACGCCATCTCTTCTGCTAATGTCTCTCACATGTATATGTCTAATACCTACAATGAACTTCTTTAGTTCATTCCTACATATATCGTTTGTTACTGTGTTGAAAAACTTTAATGTGTTGACTTTCTTAATTAGTAACATTTTACCCTAGGGGGTTTATGTCTCCTACTTTGCACTCGGGGTGGGCATGTGAACATCAAATGCTCAGGGAATTCTAAATCTCCAGTTACACAATGCTAAAGATATTGGGTCAGGAAGACGGCCACCTCAAAAAATGGTTCACATGGCTCTGAGCACTATGGGACTTAACATCTGAGGTCATCAGTCGCCTAGAACTTAGAACTAACTAACCTAAGGACATCACACAGATCCATGCCCGAGGCAGGATTCGAACCTGCGACCGTAGCGGTCGCGTGGTTCCAGACTGAAGCGCCTAGAACCGTTCGGCCACACCGGACGGTACGGCCACCTCGACACTCTTAAGAGAGACTGAGAGCAACTCAGCAGACCGAACTGCCTTCGTTACACCCGAAACACTGCATAAGAGACACTAGATACGACGCAGCAACGGCTAGCAGGAGTTTGACAAAGAAGTAAAGACCCTGCAAAAACTTTGTTCAGAAAATGTAGCGGAACTGAAGACCTCCGACAACTCTGCAAGAGTAGAATCAATTCGGCCAATACGAATGACGATTTAGAGTAGAACCTCTCCGCGGCGACACACATATGCGCCCCACTGGCTTTTGGCACTCGATCAGTACGATCGATGGCGTTCTTATCGTTTACACTCGTTTCTCTGGCTCTAGTATGGCAACATCTTGTGTGTGAGATTGTTTCAGTGTTGGTCCTCTACTTGCTGCCCTGTGTGATGATCAGCCACCAAATCCACGGCTGAGGGAGTACGGTACTGACGTCAGCACAGAATCCAGCGCTGATAGGTAGCCCATGGTTCTACCAACTGGACTCCGGGCCAGGGCAGAAGGTGCTCTAAACTCCAGCGTCGCACAGGTGTTGATGGCTACCGTACTAGCGGTCCAGGCTCATCATTCAGCACAACTGCACAGCATCCAACATGTCCGTCAACCTGAGAGGACAACGCGGACCGTGATCTGGGAGGGATCGAGTACTCCCCGCAACGGCGTGTGAATCAAAACACACACGTCTTGTTGATATCTTTGAGCCGAGCTGCCGACAGCACGTGCCTACCTCGCCAGCGGGCGTCAAAACACCGCATCAAGATGTCATCGACTTCCACTCCGAAGCTGATGCAGCGCCCTAAGCAGACATAAGTCCAATGTTGGATTCGGCAGATTTTTCTCCGCATTGCCTAGCAGCCAGTCGACGCAAAAGAAGCAGCAACGATTCGTTTTTTCAGTAATAAATGGAATAATTTTGAATATTTTACTGCGTCTAACGACGGCACAAACTTCCTTGGTCTGCATCCTGACGAATTAGTAGGGATTTTCAGCCCGATAGAGGGCGTCTCCTACATTAATCTTCGTATTTATTGAGGTTTAGGGGTGTGTCCAGTCATAAAATAAACCGTCCCTCTGCTGGAGACGAAATGATTCATGTGTAATATCTGGCTGATGTTCGGAAGACGACTGTATACTCGGCGTGTGGTGTATCCATGGGCGCCCCTTAGTAGCGGGCCACAAAATGACCTTGACAAACTCGCAGTTTGCCACCACACGAACAGACGTATCAGTGCTGCATCGATGTGAAGAAAGGCGGCGCCTGTAATAGGTACTGTTAGGAAGTGCACTCAGAACCAAAGCTACTGCAGCCGGCCGAAGTGGCCGTGCAGTTCTGGGCGCTAGTCTGGAGCCGAGCGACCGCTACGGTCGCAGGCTCGAATCCTGCCTCGGGCATGGATGTGTGTGATGTCCTTAGGTTAGTTAGGTTTAATTAGTTCTAAGTTCTAGGCGACTGGTGACCTCAGAAGTTAAGTCGCATAGTGCTCAGACCCATTTGAACCATTTTTGAAAGCTACTGGGCCATTTTCATTGAGCTAAACAATTTTTTTACGCGAAAGTAATGCGAGTTCTTGTTCTATGCCCCGCCCGCCAAGTTCAGATCCTAGGTACCTCCTTGTGAGCAGAGTTCACCCACAACTTCCGTAGTTGAGATTTAATACGGAAGTAGCTGCTGTATGATCACACTGAAAGAAGAGGTTAACTGAGTCTTGAAGAGGAACTGTTCACAAATTCTCACAGTCGTTGTTATTGTGAAAGTGAAATGTCATAACACAACAGTAGGGAACGGTGTAACACTATTATTAGGATACTGTCTAAGAGTTTTAAGTTTCCCCACCTTACTCCTAAGAAAGCAACTCATTGCTTTTAATCTATTCCGGACATTAGTTTCAGATAATTATGCATATCATTTTATCTCTGATTCTCCTTTAGCGTTAAGTTAATTTCCTTCTCATATTCATATCGCCTATAATATCGTTTACAGCTGTACCATAAATGAAAGGAAGGTGGGTAATTTTCTGAAATACACAGCCTTACGTGAGGGCTTTAGTCTCTTAACTGTTGTCATAACGTAGTGCTCTTAATTCTTATAAAGACTCTCTGAACACTAAAGATGCAGCAAGAAAAGTCCTCTAAAGGAATTGTATAGTCAAGATTACCTCTGCATCAATAATTATTTAATAACAACCGCATTAAATCCTTTCAGCTTGAGAGGAGTGTTCCCGAAATTTTCTTCCTTGTTTATGTTTATGAATGAAACGAGACGTTGTACTGGTCCGTGGTAAGCCCCGGCACAGTTTCATAAGATTTTGCCACGTAACCACACACAATTTTCGTATATGGGATATAAGCAATCGCTACGTAGCAATAACTGATCTGTCACACTTTGTGACTGTTTCGTTTTGATGCTGTAGTATGCCTACACGGATATATGCGAATTAAAACTGACCTCTATCCAGTTTCGATTAATTTCCTTTGTAGGCTTGCATAAAAGCAAAAATAAATTGTACACGCCTACACGTAAAGATCACATATAGAATTTCAAATGAAATCTGAACAATTAGTACCTCTGATCAGCTTATAATAAATTCCATATATTTTGGTTTATATTCCAATCTTACCCGCTTAATATCGTATACTATACCGTATCTAAAGGCGTCGATAAACTTTCTCACGTTTAAAGGTTGAACGTCACGAAATGGAGTTAAAAAGAGAAAAGCAGTGAGATGGCCCTGTAGACTTACGCTGTAATTTGTTTTGCAGCCAGAGTGGGCGGAACCTGCTGCCATTTTAAATAGCCCAAAACATTAGCGCAGCACTGTTTACGCTACGCAGAATGGCCGCGCGGTTGGAGGCGTCGTGTCACGGACTGAGCGGCCCCTCCCGCCGGAGGTTCGAGTCCTCCCTCGGGCATGGGCGTGTTTGTTGTTCTTAGTATAAGTTAAAGTTAGTTTAAGTAGTGTGTAAGCCTAGGGACCGATGACCTAAGCAGTTTGGTCCCTAAGGAACTCACACACATTTGAACATTTTTGGCCGGCCGCAGTGGCCGTGCGGTTAAAGGCGCTGCAGTCTGCAACCGCAAGACCGCTACGGTCGCAGGTTCGAGTCCTGCCTCGGGCATGGATGCTTGTGATGTCCTTAGGTTAGTTAGGTTTAACTAGTTCTAAGTTCTAGGGGACTAATGACCTCAGCAGTTGAGTCCCATAGTGCTCAGTGCCATTTTTTTTTAACATTTTTGAGCACTGTTTACGATTGCTTCTTCTTCATTATTTCTGTCGTGTGGACGCAACAACTGTTTTGAACACTGAAAATTACAGTGCTGGCATGAATAACACAGTGCCAGGAACGCAATTTTCAACCATAACGCGTAGGTCTTCACGGCCGGCGTCTTCATTAGTTAAAACTTCCAGGCTGAGAGGCCGTGGTCAATCTGTAAAATTAATTCTTCCTGAGGTTTCGTTGCCAATTGCGGGCAACATCTTCTGAGGTGAGTCAGCGACTATCGCTGACTCACCTCGGTAGATTTTGCCCGCAGTTGGCAACGAAACGTCAGGAAGAAGAAATTTTACGGATCGACACGGGCTCTCAGCCCGGAAGTTTTATTCAATGCAGTTTTCAACCTTTTTCTGCTCTTGATTGCTTACTTGCTCAAGTAATACGACACATTTGACCTCGTTAGTGTAGCTTGTTTTATGTTTATATATTTCAGATAACCAAGAAGGGAAGGAAGTGGTGTGAGACGCGTGCTTTCGTAATCCATTAATTCCATTTCTACTGTATTTGCATCGATAGAAAATTAAGCTGGAACTGTGAAACAATGCTTATTTGATTGCTGGTACTGTTTCTTGTTTGTTGTATTTTCAGCTTTCATTTCGTATGCACAACATTTTTAATGTTCACATTTGAAGAACGGAAAAAAAAAACCTACGTGTTCTTTGCTAGACCTTAAACGTGTGCAACGAGGAAAGAAGCAAGGCATGCTATCGTATCTTACGCATGTCAACAAAATGAATGATTATTGAAATGTCAAAGGAACAGAACTATATGTAGAGGAATACCTCCATGCAGAATAAAGTTTTCACTTTAGTAGACTGTCAGTGCATTAGTCTCACTGTAGTTTACACATCCTCTCACGCTGAAATTTTACCTACCATGTGTCACCCAATAGTGAAAAAGATATAATTTTTTTAAACATGCTCCAATATTGCGCAATATTGTATTTGTAAAAGTGATCAAGGGAATGGTCTCAAACGCTCAGACCCTGTAAAATGGATATTTTGCTTTAACAAGTATGTAAGTCAGTTATTTAGCAATGGTAGCCTAATCAGTGCAATATATAGGCCGGCTTTCCAACAGTACGGTATTTGCTTCTTTCTCTCTGAATATTTCTCGCCAGTAACTGTACGTTTTTCAGGAATAACCAAACGTATCGCAATTGGAATGTACGTCTACTTTTATCATCTGCTTCATTTTACATTGGAATTCCATTTTGAGTTTTCCAGCGTTTATAAGTCTGTACATTATTGAATTATATGACAAAAAACGAAAATTAGTTACAAACTACGGAGTGTGCACACTTCATTCAACATCTAATCGTCACTAATATTCGGATTTAGGTTGTGACATGTTCGATAGGCCTGCCATCATTGGGAATGACGTGGCTCATCGATGCTGCCGATGACCTTCTGAATGGCTGTTTTCAGCTCAGCAACAGTTTTGGGGTTATTGTTGTACACCTTGTCTTTAACATAGACCCACTAAAAGGAGTCGCATGTGTTAAAATCCGGAGACTATGGCTGCCAGTTGAGGCCCATGCCAGTGGCCTCTGGGTACCCCAGAGCGAGAATGCGGTCCCGAAAGTGCTCCTGCAGGATATCGAATACTTTCCTGCTCCCATGGGGTCGAGCTTTGTCTTGCATGAACCACATCTTGTCGAAATCAGCGTCACGCTGGATAATGGGGATGAAATCATCTTCCAAAACCTTCACGTACCGTTCGGGAGATAATGCGCCAACAAGGAATATCGCACCGATCATTCAGTGACTGGACATTGCACACCACACAGTCATCGGTCGAGGATGAAGAAACTTCTCAATCGCGAAATGCGGATTCTCTTATTGACGAAACCATCCAAATGAAAGTGGGCTTCGTCGCTAAGCCAAACCATACTAATTCCCATAATGCCCCGCGGCCAATAGCTAGTTAGTTTCATGTAACATGTATCGCTTGCTTGGTAAATCATAATGATGTGGAACAAGTAATTTTAAATTACATTACTTTTTTTGTAAATATGCCTCCTTGCTGATCATTTATCAGTTTTCTGTTTTTAAATTAAAGACATACAGACCCTAGTCAGTAATTCTCCCCCATTACCGTTTACGGATTATAATAACAGGCAGTGCTCTGCGAAATGGAGGAGTTGTCAAAGGGAAAACTCTTCAGTTGAGTTTCAAATTTTACTTTACTCTTTTTCAAGTATTTTATATCATTAGGTAACTCATCAAAACTTTTGGTTGCAGCATTGCGATCCTTGTTTGTGCTACAGAGAGCCTTGATGCGGCTAATGATACTCATTTTTTTCGTCTGGTTTATTAATTATGTACATCATTGTTCCTGTCGAAGTGACATGGATTCTTTACAACAAACTTCGTGAAGGAATAACTATGCCCTGAAGGAGATAGATTGCTACTCACGGGCCAAGTAGCAAGCAGGTACGACGAAAAGAGTGTCTACATAAGTTTTCGGTCAAATATTTCATAAGAAAGGGAGCCAAGTGCGCGCCCACAAATACAAACACACACACACACACACACACACACACACACACACACACACGCACACGCACACACACGACCGATGTCACCGGCTGTTCTAGCCAGAATCTTTAAAAAATAGGAAGGAAATGTAAACAATGAATAGTTATTGGTGGGAGGAATTTAGGGCATGAGATGCTGCACCAACAGTCAGCGCGGTTAGGTGACCATGTGTTATGCAGGGACGACACCGTTGATACAGTGTGGCACGGATGCCGGAGGAAAAAATAAAGGTAAATCCATGTAAACAAATGAAATTGTTGCTAGAACGGCTCCACTTACCAATGAAATGTGATTCCTATAAACTTTAGATTACGATCGGATCAATTAGTACATCTGTAAACGATGTAAGATGGCATTTTTGATGAAATAAATACGTCTCCATACAATCAAAGCACCAGATGTTGTTTATGACACGACTACAAAACTCGATAGATATCCCCAAAGGTTAAAACTGGACACCGGTATGTGAATGTGACGTCATGAGGAAGTATCATTGCAGTGAATCATGGCGGTATAAACGAGGTGAACCTGATGTTTTGGACTATATAGGAAGGGGGACGCCGGCTTCATACTTGTAACGTAATGAGTAATGACAACTCCCTTCCTTTTTTACCTCCATGGGTAACGCCGATCTATCAATTCGCCAGTTAGACATATTATAAACATGATAATGGTCAATTAGTTAATTATATTGAAAATACAAGTCACACTTGCAAAGTTATTTTTATTTAAAAATAATGCGTTTCGCTGTGATTAGGCATCATCAGATTATGTAAAACTGACAAACGAAGTTCACTGCGCCGGCTACAAAACTTTGTTTCAACCACATAACACAAAATCGTTTGAATGAAAATCTCGTCTTCATAATAACTAAACAGTATTGTAGGAACCTTTGAACTGACAGGTAAAATCATTAAATGTTCAACAATTTCAATTTTAGTCTAATTTTATCCTTCTTAACAGGTTAATCAGTTCCGTATTAGCCTTGTCCATAACGTAGAGCACTAGCGCCATCTGCTGTGCTTTAGTTGTATTGACTCAGCTGCATGTCGCCATCAGTCGTTTAGTAATTATAGTGCCACTTGTGGTTAAACCACTCAATTGTTTGGCGCCCTGGCCGATACTGTGTACGCATCGCTCTACGCTGTGCTCTACTTGCTGCTAAACAGTTCAAAGGTATTTGTAATTCTTCGTTGGTTTTCTTTCTCAGTTTGTCAGACTTCGTTTCCGTTGTGGCTGTGGATTAATTTCCCGAATTTTCTGTCCAGGTTCCCACAGTTTCTTTTAGTTATTCTCAAGACCGGATTTTTATCCAGACGGTTTTATGAATATATGGTTGATATAGAGCTTTAGCAGCCGGCGCAGTGAACTTCATTTAATAGTTTTAGGTGAGTGTTGTTCACGGTTTTAATTAAAACATTAGCGCAGCTTAGAATCATGCCTTTTAATGTTTGTAAGATAGTTATTTAAATGACTTTCTTTTGGCTTTTAGATAGTCTGGTTATTAATATTTGTGAAGTAATGGCATAACAGCATGCAGCTGAGAGATGCTTTAATTTCAAATGCAAGTAGATACGCTGTTTAGTTACTCTAATATTAATAACAGAAGATTATCATTTTAGCGCACAGCTTCCGAATGCAGCAGACAATCTCGAAGAAGGATCACAATTTAGACGGTATTTCTGATGATACCTGTACGGAACAAATTATCTGTCATTGGTAACCGGCCGGCGTGGCCGAGCGGTTCTAGGCGCTACGGTCTGGAACTGCGCGACCGCTACGGTCGCATGTTCGAATCCTGCCTCGGGTATGGATATGTGTGATGTCCTTAGGTTAGTTAGGTTTAGGTAGTTCTAAGTTCTAGGGGACTGATGACCTCAGAAGTTAAGTCCCATAGTGCTCAGAGCCATTTTTCTTTTTTTATCATTGGTACCTCACACCACATTACGTCACCTTGCCACTTCTGCCTTCTCAACTGCTGTAAGAACAGTTTCTTGTACTTGAATATGATGGCTGCAAAGCCAGTAATGCACCGTAGCAACTGATGCAGAACTATCTGCATACATCCCACACAGACGGTTTTTTTCAAATCCAACAGACATAAACCTTGCATAAACCTTGCATAATAACAGGATGCAGACTTTTGTCCCCCCTCTCCACCCTCTTGTCCCCCACCCACAAAGAAAAGAAAAAATTGAAAGTTGTGGATTCAGAAAAAAATCCTTTAATAGTCAAGATCGCAAATATAACTTTCATTGATAATTGTTTTTGTCTAATTTAATTAACCATCTTGAAATCTGTATTAGACAGAAAACTGCAGCATACAGAAAAGAAAAAGTCAATACTGTACATAGTAAACTACCAGTTTCTGGAGCTGAACGTTTCACGTTACGCCTTGCTTTCTCTTTTGTCCGGTACGCAGGGTCTGTGAATCCACATGGGGCTTTTTCCAGGTGCCATAAATCGCTGGAGAGCGCTGGCATGGCCGCAGAACTCGGACCCCAGTGCACGCAGCATTACCCCGCAGAGCCCGACTATTCCGGGTCGTATATCTGCCAAATGAACTGAAACTGCAATCTGCTCGATTAATGCAGGAATTTTTCAAATGAGGTTTAAGCTACAATCTGGAGTTTGCGCACCCTCGCTGGCTGTGTGCCAAGCTTCAGAGCGCTTGCCTGACCTACCACAGATACGTGGGAAGTCAATAAAATAAATTTAGTGCGTTCCCAGCGAAATTCACATCCACTTAAATGAGAATGCTGTGTGAAAAATGTGAGGCTAATGATGGCACTAGTCTGCAATGCTACCAAGTAGTCAGAAAGCAGGAACGTCGAAATGGCAGACATCGCTATAACCGAACGCGGAACAGAAAAGCAACTACAATCACTCAGCAACGGAAAGGCATCATGATACCTGTAAGATTCTGCAAAGATTTCGCGAAAGAGTTTGTTCCTCATGTACGAGTACTTTATCGTAGATCGCTGGAGCAGCGAGGGTACCGACTGACTAGAAAAAAGCTCAGGTCATTCCCGTTTATAAGAAGGGTCGTGGAACAGATTCACACAATTGTAGACCTATTTTACTGAAGTCAATCTGGAGTAGAATTATGGAATGTTTTATGCTCAAGAATTATGAAGATTTTGGAGAACGAAAACATCTTCTATAAAAATCAGCATGGATTCCTCAAACATGGATCCTGCGAAACTCAACTCGCTCTGTTTATCCATGAGATCCATTCCGCAGTAGAAAACGGCGCTCAGGTTGATGCCATGTTCTTTGAATTCAGGAAAGCATTCGATACCGTCTCGCACTGCCGTTTTGTAAAAGAATACGAGCTTGTCGAGTATCGGACCAGATTTGCGACTGGGTCTCAGACTTCCTTGTAGACAGAACTCAACACGTCGCGCTTACCGGAACAAAATTGACAGATGTAAGGGAGTACCCCAAGGAAATATGAAAGGACCGTTATAAAAAATGGTTCAAATGGCTCTGAGCACTATGGGACTTAACATCTGAGGACATCAGTCCCGTAGAACTTAGAACTACTTAAACCTAACTAACCTAAGGACATCACACACATCCACACCCAAGGCAGGATTCGAACCAGCGACCGTCGCGGTCGCGCAGTTCCAGATTGAAGTGCCTAGAACCGCTCGGCCACAGCGGCCGGCTGACCGTTACAGTTTACGATGTGTATAAATGAGCTAGTAGAAAGCATTGGATACTCGTTAAGATAGTTCGCAGAAGATGGGCAACGCCAGAAGACATAGTCGATTCGCTGAAAGACCTGCAGAGGCTTGGTGAATGGTTTAGGCCCTGGTAGTGACCCTGAAGGTGAATAAATGTAACAAATTGCGCTTACAACAAAGCCATACTGTACAATTACGCTATTGATGGTGGTACAGTATATCTACGAGTTACTATCTAGGGCGACATTAAATCGGATGACCACATACAACAAATCGTAGGAAAAGCAGGTCCAAGTGAGATTCATGGGACCAATGTCTAGGAAATTTAACTCATCCACCAAGAAAGTCGTTTATAAGGCGCTTGTTCCACTGGTTCTTGAGTACTGTTCTTCAATGTGGGATCCTTACCAGGTAGGACTCATAGAAAAGAGAGAACGGTGCGCTTTGTAGCAAGATCGCTTAGTCGGCGGACGAGATTCTCAACAAACTCCATTGGCAGTCGTCACAAAAGAGGCGTTGTGCATCACGGAGAGATTTACTGTCAATATTTGGAGAGAGCGCTTTCCGGGTTCGTTGGTTCATTGATTTGGGAGAGGGGGACTAAACAGTGAGGTCATCATTCTCATCGGGTCACGGAAGGTTGGGGAAAGACGTCGGCCGTGGCCTTTGAAAGGAACCATCCCGGCATTTTCCTGAAGCGATTTAGGGAAATCACGGAAACCCTAAATCAGGATGGCCACACGCGGGTATGAACCGTCGTCCTCCAGAACGCGACTCCAGTATGCTAACCATTGCGCCACCTCACTCGGTCGGAAAGATTTAGACAACATATTGGCTCTGAGCACTATGGGACTTAACATCTGTGGTCATCAGTCCCCTAGAACTTAGAACTACTTAAACCTAACTAACCTAAGGACATCACACACATCCATGCCCGATGCAGGATTCGAACCTGCGACCGTAGCAGTCCCGCGGTTCCGGACTGAGCGCCTAGAACCGCTAGACCACCGCGGCCAGCTGTCAATAAAACACAGCAAAAGGAAAGCTGAGGTTTTAAATTTAGCGTTTCCAAAACCATTCAAGCAGGAGGATCGTACAGGCATACCATCGTTTGACCGTCTCACAGACAAACGTACAGAGGACAAAAAAATAGATATCCCTGGCGTAGAGAAGCAACTGAAAGAGTTGAAAACAAGTAGGTCTCCAGTCGCAGATGTAATCCTATTTCGGTTTTACAGACACAGTACTCTTCGGCATTGACCCCTTACTTAGCTCGCATTTGTAGTGAATGTCTCGCCCAGCGTAAAGCCTGAAGTGAGGTAACGCCTGTATGTAACAAGAGAAAAGAACGTACCACCAGAATTGCAGATCAATATCCTTAACATGGGTGTGCTACAAAATTCTTGAGCATATTCTAAGTTCAAATATAACAAATTTCCTGGAGACAGGAAAGTTCCTGGCCACAAGTCAGCAAGGATTTAGAAAGCATCACTCGTGCAAAAATCGGCTTGCCCATTCCTCACACGATGTCCTACGAACCACGGATAAAGGGCAAAGGACAGATTCCACGTTCCTAGATTTCCGGCAAGCGTTTGACGGTGCTCCATTGCAGACTGTTATCGAAGGTCTGAGAATATGGACTCGATTCTCAGATACGTGCGTGGTTCAAAGAATTTTCATGCAACAGAACCTCGACAGCGCGTGTTCATCAGAGGGTATCGTCAGGGGTGTTCCACGGAAGAGTAATTGGACTGCTGTTGCTCTCTCTAAACACATAAACGATCTGAAGGATTGGATGAGCAGTAACCTGTGACTGCTGACGACCCTGTAGTGTATAGTAAAGTGTCGTCGAGTGACTCTACGATGATACAGAACGACTTAGGCGGAATTTCTATTTAGTGTGGTGAAAGGCTACTTGCTCTAAATGCAAGTTAAAGTAGATGAAAAGAAAAAAAACAATTTTCTAATGTTAGCATACAGTATTATAGATGTCTTGTTTGACACAGTGACCCAATTAAATATATAGACGAAACGTTGCAAAGCGATATGAAATATACGGTCGGTAGTGGCGGAAGCGAAAGGACTTCGATTTATTGGGAGAATTCTAGAAGAGTGTAGCTCA
The DNA here is from genome assembly GCF_021461385.2 of Schistocerca piceifrons. Lineage (NCBI taxonomy): Eukaryota > Metazoa > Arthropoda > Insecta > Orthoptera > Acrididae > Schistocerca > Schistocerca piceifrons. The sequence continues at coordinate 347,382,230 of NC_060143.1, read as the reverse complement.
TCTTTTAAGGAGACCGCGTATAGAACAATAGTGCGACCCCCTTTCTTTAGAATTGCTCGAATGTTTAGAATCACTACCAGGTCGGGTTAATAAATGTCAAAAAATGGTTCAAATGGCTCTAAGCACTATGGGACTTAACATCTGAGGTCATCAGTTCCCTAGACTTTGAACTGCTTAAATCTAACTAAGGACATGACACGCATCCATGCCCGAGGCAGGATTCGAACCTGCGACCGTAGCAGCAGCGCGGTTCAAGAATGAAGCGCCTAGAACAGCTCGGCCACAGCGGCCCGGCTAATAAATGTCGAATCTATTCAGATGCGTTCTGTTAGATCTATTACTTGTGGGTTCGCCCACCAAGCGACCATTAAGAAGATACTTTTTGAATTCAAATGGGAATTCCTGGATGGAAGGCGACGTTCTTTTCACGAAACGCTACTGCGAAGATTTAGGGAACTGGTATTTGCGGTTGAGTGCAGAACGATTATGCTGTCGCCAATGTGCATTACGCATACTGATTACGAAGGCAAGACAAGAGAAATTAGGGTTCGAACGGAGAGATGTAGACAGTCGTTATGCCCTCGCACGGTTTGTAAGTGGAACAGGAAAGGAAATGACAGGCAATGGTGCAAGGTATCCTCCGCCATGCACCATACGGTGATTACGGGGTATGTGTGTAGATCTAAATGTCAATCAGATAGTGTAATTTTGTATATATGTGAAGTGGGAAACGCACGCACTTGATTGGCTGCACACTTCAAATAATTCGATTCACCAGTACCTACTAGAGCCACTACATATGTTCAGGACACTGTGCGATTATCTAACGAAACACGATAAGCCATCTACTCCTCGAAATATAGCAAAAATTACAAGACCTCTGTGCATTTTCTGCTAGTCAATGCTTCTTTCATCTGCCATTCGGAATTCTATGTCTTTCGTTTCCAGCCATGCTATCATTGCTGCGATACCATTGCTGTCATATTATTGCTGCCTCGACAAAATAATTTACTGTTAGCCCCAAAAGTTATCTTTATCGACCATCATCTTCAGTCTCCCATTGCCTACTCCACCTTCACGTTACCTACATATAGCAGACTAAGAATTTTACGAAGTTGATGTCTAACAGCCGCTGTGACCGAGCGGTTTTAGGAGCTTCAGTCTGAAACCGCGCTGCTGCTACGGTCGCAGGTTCGAAGCCTACCTCGGGCATGGATGTGTGTGATGTCCTTAGGTTAGGTAGGTTTAAGTAGTTCTAAGGGACTGATGACCTCAGATGTTAAGTCCCATAGTGCTTAGAGCCATTTAAACCATTTGATGTCAAACCAACGAAGGATGATGATAGCTGAAATATTGTATTTATCCTGTTGGCATCACCAACATCAACATTTGTACCGTGCAGCGTACTTCCGGTATTTCTGTTACTCCCACTGTCCGCTTCCTTCGCTGAGTGGCCGGCGTGACTGACTGTCAATCAGAAGGTCCGGGTTCGATTCCCAGCCGGGTCGGAGATTTTCTACGCTCGGGGACTGGGGTGTTGTGTTGTATATGGCTACCATGCGTAAGACCCGGCTTCGATTCCCGGTCCTGCCAAGGATTTTACCTCGGTTGGAGGATTGCAACGGAATGCACTCAGCCTCGTGATGACAACTCAAAAGCTGCTTGAGTGAGAAGTAGCGGCCCCAAGGTCAAGGAAACCGACAACTGCCGGGAGACCAATGCGCTGAACACACACCCCCCTACAGGGTGTTACAAAAAGGTACGGCCAAACTTTCAGGAAACATTCCTCACACACAAATAAAGAAAAGATGTTATGTGGACATGTGCCCGGAAACGTTTAATTTCCATGTTAGAGCTCATTTTAGTTTCGTCAGTATGTACTGTACTTCCTCGATTCACCTCCAGTTGGCTCAATTGAAGGAAGGTAATGTTGACTTCGGTGCTTGTGTTGACATGCGACTCATTTCTCTACGGTACTAGCATCAAGCACATCAGTACGTAGCATCAACAGGTTAGTGTTCATCGTTCATCACGAACGTGGTTTTGCAGTCAGTGCAATGTTTACAAATACGGAGTTGGCAGATGCCCAATTGATGTATGGATTAGCACAGGGCAATAGCCGTGGCTCGGTACGTTTATATCGAGACAGATTTCCAGAACGAAGGTGTCCCGACATGAAGACGTTCGAAGCAATTGATCGGCGTCTTAGGGAGCACGGAACATTCCAGCCTATGACTCGCGACTGGGGAAGACCTAGAACGACGAGGACACCTGCAATGGACGAGGCAATTCTTCGTGCAGTTGACGATAACCCTAATGTCAGCGTCAGAGAAGTCGCTGCTGTACAAGGTAACGTTGACCACGTCACTGTATGGAGAGTGCTACGGGAGAAGCAGTTGTTTCCGTACCATGTACAGCGTGTGCAGGCACTATCAGCAGCTGATTGGCCTCCACGGGTACACTTCTGCGAATGGTTCATCCAACAATGTGTCAATCCTCATTTCAGTGCAAATGTTCTCTTTACGGATGAGGCTTCATTCCAATGTGATCAAATTGTAAATTTTCACAATCAACATGTGTGGGCTGACGAGAATCCGCACGCACTTGTGCAATCACGTCATCAACACAGATTTTCTGTGAACGTTTGGGCAGGCATTGTTAGTGATGTCTTGATTGGGCCCCATGTTCTTCCACCTACGCTCAATGGAGCACGTTATCATCATACGGGATACTGTACCTGTGCTACTAGAACATGTGCCTTTAAAAGTACGACACAACATGCGGTTCATGCACGATGGAGCTCCTGCACATTTCAGTCGAAGTGTTCGTACGCTTCTCAACAACAGATTCGGTGACCGCATGGATTGGTAGAGGCAGACCAATTCCATGGTCTCCACGCTCTCCTGACCTCAACCCTCTTGACTTTCATTTATGGGGGCATTTGAAAGCTCTTGTCTACGCAACCTCGGTACCAAATGCAGAGACTCTTCGTGCTCGTATTGTGGACGGCTGCGATACAATACGCCATTCTCCAGGGCTGCATCAGCGCATCAGGGATTCCATGCGACGGAGGGTGGATGCATGTATCCTCGCTAACGGAGGACATTTTGAACATTTCCTATAACAAAGTGTTTGAAGTCACGCTGGTACGTTCTGTTGCTGTGTGTTTCCATTCCATGATTAATGTGATTTGAAGAGAAGTAATAAAATGAGCTCTAACATGGAAAGTAAGCGTTTCCGGACACTTGTCCACATAACATATTTTCTTTCTTTGTGTGTGAGGAATGTTTCCTGAAAGTTTGGCCGTACCTTTTTGTAACACCCTGTATATCGCATTCAATCACGCTAATGGCAGAGGAGGACACGGCGGTCGGTCGGCGGCTCCCGGTTGGCCCATCAGCGGCATTTTCGTTTTTTTTACATGATTTTCTGAAGAATTTGACCATGAATGAAGTATGCGCACTATTAGAAAGAGTCTGAGGCAGCTGTCTTTGTGTGTTATGAAGAAAAAAGGAAAAAAACTGATATTTCTAAGAGAAAAAAAAACAGTTGCTACGTAAAGTACATTTATATGAAACCTAACAGACCAGAGGATTCTCGTAGAGTCGGTGTGCGAGGCACGATGGATGCATCCAATGAACATCATATTTAGAGAGAGATTTAGACCGCATGCCATTTGGAACGCATGTAATCAATCGCGTGGCAACAACGAGCAAATGAGTTCCGCTGACCTCTGGCTATTTCCATCCACTGCCACGAGAGAGAGTAAATCAAACAGTTCATAGAATCATAATTAAAACGCTGCTATTCGGTGTACCAGTAAACAGTGATTTCTGTTCTCTGGCGTTATTATACCTTCATCACGTCAGGTAACAAATTTACGAGCAGTCCAAACTTGATATGATTACGCGTAGGCTTCCGCGCCGAGTAGAACTTACGATGCTTTAAGAGCTCCGGACACTAATGAATGACGTGACATTTCTAAAGAACTCACTTTCGCCATGCTAGGGAACGATGGTGAGTGTGAATCTCATAGAAACGTCTCGGCTTTCCATCAGTCTCATTCAACTGGAAGTCAAAGAATTCTTCACTAGTATTAAATAATGCAAAAAAAAAAAGATTCCATATGTGATTCTGGCCATTTACAATTCGATGCTAGCTCTTATTTCATGTTTATAACATCTATTTGTGCTAACTGAAATGGATCTGGAACTGAAAAATGGATTCTTGCCTATTGCCCATCTTGTGTACACCTTAAAGACTCAATTTTCCAGTATACCTGGACCAGAGTAACTAAGTGACATGAAAGTAACAGTGGTAAAATACAGGGACCGAGGGGTTATATGCAACTAATACAAAACCAGACTGCTATTACAAGATTCGCAGGGCATGAATGAGAAACAGTGGCTGAGATGAAAGTAAGACAGGGTGGTAGCCTGCCCCAGTGTTATTCAATCTGTACACTGAGCAAGCACTAAAGGAAGTCAAAGAAAAATTTTAAGAAGTAATTAAAGTTCTGGGAGAGCTTCGATGTTTGCCGATGACTTTATAACTCTTTCAGACACAGCAAGGGACTTCGAAAAGCAGTTGAATGTAATGGATAGTTTTTTGAAAGGAGAATATAAGAACATTAACTAAATCGAAATCAGGGTAATGAAATATTGTCGAATTAAATCAGGTAATGGAAAGGGAACTAGTTTAGCAAATGAAACAGTAAAAGTGGTAGATGAGTTTTGCTGTTTGGGCGATAAAATAACCGATGATGGCCGAAGAAGAGGACGTAAAGTGTAGCTGGCAAGGGCAAGAAATTTGTTCATATCGAATATAAATTTTAGTGTTACAAAGTCTTTTCTGAAGGCGTTTATCTGGCGTGTAGCCTTGTGCGGAAGTAAAAGGTGGACTATATGCAATTCAGACGAGAAGAAAATAGAATCTATTGAAATGCGGTGCTGCAGAAGGATAGTGATGATCAGGTAGGTAGGTCAGGTAACTAATGAGAAGGTACTGAATAGAAGAACTAGGGAGAAAGAAATTGTGGAACAACTTGTCTAAAAGAAGATATCGATTGATAGGACACATTCTGATACATCAAAGGATCATCAATTTAGTATTGGAGGGAATTTGGGGAGGGGGGGGGGTCAAAATTGCAGAGGAAGACAAGGAGATGACTACAGAAGTAGTTTGTTATGGATATGGTTCGCAGTTTTTATTTGTAGATGAAGAGGTTTGCGCAGGCTAGAGTACCATGGAAGGCTGCATCAGGTTCAGTCTTCAGACTGAAAACAACAACTTACAAGGGAAACTCCCATCGCACCCAGTCAGATTTAGTGGTAAGATGGTCCAGTGGACAGACCGTCATAAACTGAACACAGATCAAACACGAAAACAGGAAGAAGGTGTACTGAACTGTGAAAAACATATGCATAATGGAAACGGTGAACGGTCCAAGCTGAAGATGTGCAACATCGAGCGAATTTGAACAGCCACGGCGTCGCAGTTGTATGGTCACAGTGTTGGACTGTGAAAGCGAAGGTCCGTGTTCAAATATCCCTCGTTCCCCATTTTTTTAACGAAATTATGAAATGTTCGTCCGATCATTGACGTGCCTGCTCACTGTACCCAAATTTGTCTGTGTCGTGGTGTAACATCCGTTTGCAACAGCGAGGTGTAAGCAAGGGACCTCCAGACGTATGAAACTCCTACTTGTTCTACACAAGTTCTCACCGGCTCTCGCTATTCATCATACTTACTTGTGACGGTAATACAGGGTGTAATTAAAGTCCGGGAACACGTTCAATTGTTTATTGCACAAGAACTAAACATTGTACAGATGTCATACATATTGCATTTTGAAGAGAAATTCTGAAAGTTTTTCTTACAAACATTCGATATGCGATCCATGAGTTACCCGATAGACGTCAGTACCGTAGTCGAATTCTTGCCGTATCCGTCACAGCATGGCAGCGTCGACTGTGGCATCGCTTCCCGTATAATCTCTCGGAGCTCTGCTACATGACAAGGTAGAGGCGGTACATACACCAGATCTTTAATGTGTCCCTACAGAAAAGTCACACGGAGTGAGATCTGTCCCTACAGAAAAGTCACACGGAGTGAGATCTGGTGATCGGGGAGGCCATCTCATGAAACAGTTGTCCCCTTCTGTAGCACGGTCGATCCATCGATGCGGCAGCTCCGTGTTCAGGTACCAATGAACTTCACGATGGAAATGGGGTGGAGCCCAATCCTGTTGAAAGATGAACGGAGAGTCCGACTGCATTTGAGGCATCAGCCATTGCTGCAACACGTCCAAATAGGAATATCCAGCTACAGTGCTCTCGGCGAAGAAGAATGACCCGAACAGTTTTCGATGTAAATGCGAATGATGTATTCCTTCGAAGAACAAGTCGATATGCTTCTCATTTATGGAGAATGCTAACGAAATTCAGTGAGAGCTAGATGCTTATACGCTGAAGATGTCCTCAACGTAATCACACTACACATCGTACATTTAAATAAGTGTATGATAAATTGAGAACAACTGGATCTTTAACGCATCGGAACCATATCCGGCAAAGGAAAGATACTAACGAGGAAACTGAAATGGGTACTCTTGCCACTATGGTTAGAGATCCTTGTCTCAGTTCGCGTCAAAACGCAAGGAAATCTGGCATGAGCCAGAGTATTGTTGTTCGTGTTCTGAATCGTCATTAAAAATCTTACTTAGCATATGTCTCCACCAAGAATTAACTGGTACGGATTGTATGTGTCGCATTGAATTCTGCCAAAGGGGTCAACTTCAGATTCAGAGGGATAACACATTTATTAATTTGATTTGATTTTATGACGACACTACATTCACGAACCATGGAAATGTTAATTTGCATAACATGCATTATTGGGCAACTGAAAATTCATGTTGGCTGTAGCAAGTTGCACACCAAAAACTGCGGTCGGTGAATGTATGATGTGAGATTCTGGAGGACAGAATAATAGGCCCCCTATTTCATCGAAGGAAATATTAATGGTAGGAAGTACTCCACATTCCTACAAGAAACATTAGGTCTGTTATTGGAAGAAATACCTTTAGGAACAAGGAACAGAATGTGGTATTAACACGATGGGTGTTCGGCACATTTTTTGCTCATGACTAGAAATGAGTTGCAGAGACAATTCCCAAATCGTTGGACTGTACGCGGAGGAGATGTGTCGTGGCCGGCTCGATCGCCAGACTTGACGCCTTTGGATTTTTTTCTTGTGGGGATCCGTAAAAGACATTGTTTATAAAGACGTTCCAAATACACCTGAAGATATGCGAGAGAGAATTGTCAGAGCACGTGCTTCGATAAGTGTCAATGTGATAAGGAATACCACTCAATCCATGATAAGAAGATAGCAGCCGTCCGAAATGGCCGAGCGGTTCTAGGCGCGTCAGTCTGGAACCGCGCGACCGCTACGGTTGCAGGTTCGAATCCTGCCTCGGGCATGGATGTGTGTGATGTCCTTAGGTTAGTTAGGTTGAAGTAGTTCTAAGTTCTAGGGGACTGATGACCTCAGCAGTTTAGTCCCATAGTGCTCAGAGCCATTTGAACCAAGATTGCAGCACTGCATTGATAACAGTGGTCATCACTTCGAAAGCCTTCTGTAAACGGACGTTCATGCCACATTTGTGACCTTCATTGACCTTCAAAGACCTTACTATTACACATCATTGGACTCGTCTCGATAGCCGCTATCAGAAAATAAGTACTAAACTATAACATCCCATTTAAAAAAACAAAGTTGACCTTAATACCTCTGAAGCGCCCCCCCCCCCCCCCTATCAACAAAAAACCAACGTCATATTATGTCACCCGATGTCCCATGCAACATTTGTCCCAGAAACTATTCAACTCCTATCATACTTTCGGAGTTCTTCTTGGTGACAACAGTTAGTAACCCACGCTGTAGATTTCCGGAAAGCATTTGACAATGTGCCCAACTGCAGACTGTTAACGAAGGAGCGAGCGTGTGGAATAAGTTCACAGATATGTGGGTGGCTCGAAGACTTCTTAAATAACAGAACCCAGTATTTAAATTTTTTTTATGCAGATCTAGATTTCAGATAGAGGCTAGCGATTCTTAATGCACTATTATTTTCGCTCAAAGCATGTAAGTCCCTGTTGATCGGGCTTCACCCACAGTTCATTGAATACTGCGAAAATAAAAATCAAAAAAATAAATAAAATAATAAAAATAGTGCATTGAGAATGGCTAGCCTCTAGCTGAAACTTAGATCTGCACAATAAAATTGAATTAAGGACGACTGATTGCTGCAATCTATAATTTAAAAGTCAATGTAACAGTCGCTGAGTGCAACCGCTTTCCAAATGGAAGGTAGCCTGAAGAACCCAGTATGCTGAACTCGACAGCGAGTGTTCATCAGAGACAAGGGTATCGTCAGGAGTGCCCCAGGGAAGTGCGATAGGACCGCTGTTGTTATCTATATACATAAATGATTTTGCGGTCAGGGTGAGCAGCAATCTGCGGTTGTTTCCTGATGATACCATCGTTTACGGTAATGTGCCACAGTTGAGTGAATGTAGTTAAGATACCACTTGAACAAAATTTCCAATTGGTGTCATGAACGGCAGCTAGCCTTAAATGCGTAAAAATTTAAGTTAATGCAGATGAGTAGGAAGATCAAACCTGTACATCTACATCTACATTATACTCCGCAAGCCACCCAACGGTGTGTGCGGAGGGCACTTCACGTGCCACTGTCATTATCTCCGTTTCCTGTTCCAGTCGCTTATGATTCGCGGGAAGAACGACTGCCGGAAAGCCTCCGTGCGCGCTCGAATCTCTCTAAGTTTACATTCGTGATCTCCTTGGGAAGTATAAGTGAGGGGAAGCAGTATATTCGATACCTCATCCAGAAACGCATCCTCTCAAAACCTGGACAGCAAGCTACACCGCGATGCAGAGCGCCTCTCTCGCAGTGTCTGCCACTTGATTTTGCTAAACATCTCAGTAAAGCTATCACGCTTACCAAACAACCCTGTGACGAAACGCGCCGCTCTTCTTTGGATCTTCTCTATCTGCTCTGTCAACCCTACCTGGTACGGATCCCACACTGATGAGCAATACTCAAGTGTAGGTCGAACGAGTGTCCTGTAAGCCACCTCCTTTGTTGATGGACTACATTTTCTAAGTACTCCCCCAATGAATCTCAACCTGGCCCCCGCCTTACCAACAACTAATTTTGTATGATCATTCCACTTCAAATCGTTCCGTACGCATACTCCCGGATATTTTACAGAAGTAACTGCTACCAGTGTTTGTTCTGCCATCATATAATCATACAATAAAGGATCCTTCTTTCTATGTATTCGCAATACATTACATTTGTCTATGTTAAGGGTCAGTTGCCACTCCCTGCACCAAGTGCCTATCCGCTGCAGATCTTCCTGCATTTCGTTGCAATTTTCTAATGCTGCAACTTCTCTTTATACTACACCATCATCCGCGAAAAGCCGCATGCAACTTCCGACACTATCTACTAGGTCATTTATACACATTGTGAAAAGCAATGGTCCCATAACACCCCCTGGGGCAAGCCAGAGGTTACTTTAACGTCTGTAGACGTCTCTCCATTGAGAACAACATGCTGTGTTCTGTTTGCTAAAAACTCTTCAATCCAGCCACACAGCTGGTCTGATATTCCGTAGGCTCAGTATTACTAGTGTCCTGCTTGACACAACAACGACGCTTAAATATCTGGGCGTAACGTTGCAGAGCGATGTGAAACGTACCGAGCATGTGAAGGCAAATGGGAAGGCAAATTCGGTTTATTGGGGGAATTTTAGGAAAGAGTGATTCAACTGTGAACGAGACTGCACATAGGACGCTGGTGTGACCTATTATTGAACACTGCTCGAGTGTTTGGGATCCGTACCAAATCGGAATGAAGGATGACATCAAAGCAGTTCAGAGGCGGGCTGCTAGATTCGTTACTGGTAGGTTCGAACAACACGCAAGTGTTATGGAGATGGTTCGGGAACTCAAATGGGAGGCCCTGGAGGGAAAGCGACGTTCTTTTCGAAAAAGACTACTGAGAACATTTAGAGAACCGCCATTCGAAGCTGACTGCCGAACTATTCTACTGCTGCCAGCATACATTGAAGGACCACGAAAATAAATATGAGAAATTAAGGCTCATACGGAGGCATACAGGCATTCGTTTTTCCCTCGCTGTATCTTCGAGTGGAACAGGAAAGTAAACGACAGGTAGTGATACAGCGTATCCGCCTCCACGCATCGTTCGTTGGCTCGCGGAGTATCTAGGTAGATGTTTTGTACTTGTCTTATTGTTGTAAAATGACTCAGCCTATCACCTTCTATAAAAATCCGCATTGACTGATGGGAGTGAAATCTACTTTTTTTCTAGCTTCAAGATCGATCTAAGAATAATGAGGGTGTGTCTCTTCCTGTCTCGCACTATAAGGAAGCGAAAACACAGTACTGGCCATTAAAATTGCTACACCAAGAAGAAATGCACATAATAAACGGGTATTCATTGCACAAATATATTATACCACAACTGACATGTGATTACATTTTCACGCAATTTGGGTACATAGATCCTGAGAAATCAGTACCCAGAACAACCACCTCTGGAAGTAATAACGGCCTTGATACGCCTGGGCATTGAGTCAAACAGAGCTTGGATGGCGTGTACAGGTACAGCTGCCCATGCAGCTTCAAGACGATACCACAGTTCATCAAGAGTAGTGACTGGTGTATTGTGATGAGCCAGTTGCTCGGCCACCAATGACCAGACGTTTTCAATTGGTGAGAGATCTGGAGAACGTGCTGGCCAGGGTAGCAGTCGAACATTTTGTGTATCCAGAAAGGCCCGTACAGCACCACAACATGCGGTCGTGCATTATCCTGCTTAAATGTAGGGTTTCGCAGGGATAGAATGAAGGGTAGAGTCACGAGTCGTAACACATCTGAAATGTAACATCAATGCGAACAAGAGGTGACCGAGACATGTAACCAATGTCTGGAGCCGAGCGACCGCTACGGTCGCAGGTTCGAATCCTGCCTCCTGGATGTGTGTGATGTCCTTAGGTTAGTTAGGTTTAATTAGTTCTAAGTTCTAGGCGACTGATGACCTCAGAAGTTAAGTCGCATAGTGCTCAGAGCCATTTTGTAACCAATGGCCCCCATACCATCACGCCAGGTAATACGCCAGTATGGCGATGTCGAATACACACTTCAAATGTGCGTTCACCGCGATGTCGGCAAACACGGATGCGACGATCATGATGCTGTAAACAGAACACGGATTCATCCGAAAAAATGACGTTTTGTCATTCGTGCACCCAGGGTCGTGGTTGAGTACATCATCGCAGGCCCTTCTGTCTCTGATGCAGCGTCATGGGTAACCGCAGCCATGATCTCCGAGCTGATAGTCCATGCTGCTGCAAACGTAGTCGAACTGTTCGTGCAGATGGTTGTTGTCTTGCAAACGTCCCCATCTGTTGACTCAGGGACCGAGACGTGGCTGCACGATCCGTTACAGCCATGCGGATAAGATGCCTGTCATCTCGACTGCTAGTGATACGAGGCCGTTGGGGTCCACCACGGCGTTCCGTATTACCCTCCTGAATCCACCGATTCTACATTCTGCTAACAGTCATTGGATCTCGACCAATGCGAGCAGCAATGTCGCGATACGATATACCGAAATCGCGATAGGCTACAATCCGACCTTTATCAAAGTCGGAAACGTGATGGTACGCATTTCTCCTCCTTACACGAGGCATCACAACAACGTTTCGCCACGCAACGCCGATCAGCAGCTGTTTGTATATGAGAAATCAGTTGTAAACTTTCCTCACGTCAGCAGGTTGTAGGTGTCGCCACCGGCGCCAACCTTGTGTGAATGCTCTGAAAAGCTAATCACAGCATCTTCTTCCTGTCGGTTATTGTTCACGTCTGTAGCACGTCACCTTCGTGGTGTAGCAATTTTAATGGCCAGTAGTGTATCTCCCATAATCGGAAACCTACGTACTAACATTTCGAGTAGTTAGAATTTCCTTAGCTGCAAACCAGGTGTTGACCCACCACCAGTTTGAGAGAGAGAGCCTGCAGAGCTGTGCACATTACAGCGGTAACAGGTATATCCTGGACCACATGCCGGACAGCGGGTGGCGAACAGCGCGCAGATCTATCTGGGGACGCGGGAGCAGCATTAATTTATAGCGGTCCCTTAGCGCCGGCTGCCGGCTGCTCCATTGTGGCCGGGCTATTGTGCTGACCTCGCGGGAGCGCCGGAATTCGGCTGCTATGTCCGATGCACTGCCCACTCCCCGCGGACGCGTGTATTTACAGCTGGCGCTCGCTGCAGAATGCCCGCCCGGCCGCGGCGCTGCGTATAACGCGCACAGACGACCGAACGCCGGAACTGCGTCCAGTTGGCGTGCTGAAAAAAAAGGGGGGGGGGGGGGGGAAGTGCCATGCGGCACGCACGTAATTGCTGTTTCTCGTTTCCCCACCAAATTCTCTCGGCGCCGCGGATGCGCGATGGAAATATTGCGTACCATAAACCACGCTGCGAGCATTCCGTGTTGAGCAACTGTGCCGACGTGAAATTGCTGCAGTAGTGCAAATTGTTGGCAGAAACAATTCAGATTAGCTCGTGTATAGATAATAGCTCCACATAACCCTCGCACGTGAATTATGGCGACCTTAGTTTCCTCAAGTGTTTAAGGTAAATTTGGATATTGTCGATGAAAGAAGAGGGTGTCTCATAAAGAACTTCTTTTTTAATTTAATAACAAAACACACAATTTGTTTGAAAATTGCTGGTATTATTATGTCAATATGAAACACAAAGCCGGCCGTGTGGTCGAGCGGCTCTAGGCGCTACAGTCCGGATCCGCGCTGCTGCTACGGTCGCAGGTTCGAATCCTGCGTCGGGGATGGGTGTGTGTGATGTCCTTAGGTTAGTTTGGTGTAAGTAGTTCTAAGTCTAGGGAACTGGTGACCTCTGATGTTAAATCCCATAGTGCTTAGAACCATTAGAACATTTAGAAACACAAGGACAATGATTAAACATGAAACAAAATATCAGAGAAATGTCCTCCGCAGCTGTTTCTGCTCACATCCACTCTGGGGACAAAATTTTCGACGACTCTAGAGAAAATTTCCACTTGATTAGACCTACGACAGGCCTAATTTCTGTGTCGAGTTGAGGGATGGTTCGAAAATTGTTCACATACAGGCAACATTTGACATAACCCCACAAGAATGTCACATGGTGCCAGAATGAGTTTTTCACTCTGCAGCGGTGAGTGCGCTGATATGAAACTTCGTAGCAGATTAAAACTGTGAGCCGGACCGAGACTCGAACTCGGGACCTTTGCCTTCCTCTTTCTCGGTCCGGCATACAGTTTAAATCTGCTAGGAATTTTCAAGTCATATGGTTTTATATCACACGATCACAGTGGCCAGTTCTGATCGCCACTGCGAGAGATGAGACGAAACAGGCAGTCTTTCTCTCAACAGTTCATTAAACAGCAGTGTGGCAGGTTGTCCCATCCTATTGGAACCACATGTGTTCCATGCTCACTGTCACTGCTCTTTCAGTCTCGTCTTCTATACATAAACCTACATAGATACTCTGCATATCATATTTAAGTGCCTGGTAGAGGGTTCATCGAACCACCTTCACAATAATTCCCTATTATTCCAATTTCGAATAGCGCGCGAAAAAAAGGAACACCTGTATCTTTCCGTGAGAGCTTTCAGTTCCCTTATTTTATTATGACGATCGTTTCATCCTAAATAGGTCGGCGTCAAAAAAAATATATTCGCATTCAGAGGAGAAAGTTGCTGATTGAAATTTTGTGAGAAGAATTCGCCGCAACGAAAAACACCTTTGTTATAATTATGGCCACCCCACTTCCTGTATCGTGTCAGTGGCACTCTCTCCACATTTCTCGATAATATAAAATCTGCTGCTCTTCTTTGAACTTTCTCGATGTACTCTGTTAGTCCTATCCAGTAAGGATCCCACACCGGGCGCCGGCCGTTGTGGCCGAGCGGTTCTAGGCGCTTCAGTCTGGAACCGCGCTCCTGCTACAGTCGAATCCTGCCTCGGGCATGGATGTGTGTGATGTCCTTAGGTTAGTTAGGTTTAAGTAGTTCTAAGTCTAGGGGACTGATGACCTCAGATGTTAAGTCCCACAGTGCTTAGAGCCATTTTTTGAACCACACCGCGCAGCAGTACTCCAAAAGAGGACGGACAAGCGTAGTGTAGACAGTCTCGTTAATAGAACGGTTGCATTTTCTAAGTATTCTGCCAATAAAAAAGCAATCTTCAGAGAAGTATAGCCAAATTAGTCCGCTAGCCCATAACCCACACCAAACAGTGGCTCGTTCTACATAAAAACATTTCTCACATATCATGCGAGCATTCTCTGTGTCCCAAACCCGGAAATTTTGTTTATTCACATAACCATTAAGCTAGAAGAGTGCGTTGGCACTGAAGATCATTTTCTAACGAAAATTACTATGGAGTTCTTGTTTTCCGAATACCCAATCGGTTAACGTTCGACGCCTCAAACAGTCCAACGGTTTCAGCTCTTGTATTAGTTATATCGTAAAAAGATGCAAATGCAGAGCTTTTGTTAAAATTCGATTCAGACTGCTTTTCGGAATGGCCGACTGTTGAGAACTGTGGCGACTTCACTGGACTCGTTGCCACGTGATTTCTGACGAGAGCGACATCCTGTCTCCATCGACGAGAACCAGGACGTCCAGGTCATTTGATGTTCACTGTCGATCGTTTATCTTCAGCTTTCCTTACCAGTCTGTGGACTGTTTACGCATTAGGCGCATTTCGGCTGCCAAAAATTACACAAAATCTTCGAAAGGTCTCTGCACAGCATTCACCGCGCTTCAAATACACTTTCAAAATCCATCGTGTATCGCTCCATTTTAGCTGATGATAATATAATAATAATAATAATAATAATAATAATAATAATAATAATAAGCACAAATGCCAACTGACAAAGACAGTCGGTGATCGCAGTACCAACAGATGACGGACGCTTAAATTTCAGGTTCAGCAACCTAATGCTGAAGACATCATTAGAGGCTACAAATATTGGTCGGCCACAATTTTACCGCACCTTAGAGTGGGGGCACTTCGTTCATCTTATCGTTAGTTTCTATCGTGATATTTCACGAGGACATGCTGAACCACTTCATAGTATATGCACAACTAACTCGAAATCATTCACAACGTTACCACCGGTCTCGTTTACTGTTAAGTCACCGTATGATTTCGAAAACAGCCCTGGAAGCCCAAGTGCAAGAATATCGAATATCGTGGTCGAGTAATTCAGCTTCGTGCATGAGTTCGCAGCGTTTTTGTTTTTCATGTTTGTATTCCGGCTGCTATTGTTTATTTATCGATTGTCATTTTTTATTCGTAGTTCACTACTGCTATTTGAGTTTACATATTGTCATATTACCATTTGGAGATAATGATGTAGCTGTGGACGCTAAGAAATGGAGTGCCAAGTGGAGAAATCGAAACATTTACGACATATTCTTGTGTTCGAGTTCAATGGATGACTGCAGCGGAGGCAGCAAAAAACACTTGCGCCTTGTGTGGGGATGATGCCATTCTACAGAGTTCGGTAAGAACACGTATTCTTTTCGTTTTAAGGAAGATCGTTTGGCATTAGTGACTTCACGTCCGCGAAGTTTTCAGGGTTTGATGAAGATCGTTTAAACGCATTAATCCACAATGATCCAACTAAGTGTACACGAGAACTGGCAAATGGGGTCTAGTGAAGCAGGGGATACCCGTCGGCTTTGACCAATGACGTCATACCTTAGTAATAGATAGTAATGTCTTCACTTCGAGGCATAGATAATAAAACAGTTCTGTGTTCCAATAAGCGCTATCATTAAAATAATTGAATGTGAATCTAAAAGCGATCGCTTGGTATTCGTTATATTATTAATCGTGTGATTTAATTAATAGTTTGTTTCTTATTCAGACGGTACTTAATATATTTCGTAATGATATTGAGGTAATTTGGAGTATTAGTTTTTTATTGTAGAACAATTTTTAGTGTCTTATTTTCGTTTATAGGAATGGGTTTGTCTATCCCAATGAATCTTAACGATTTAAGAGAAGGCATGGGCGAAGACATGTTGACCAAAATTTGCTTCTTGTAAATGTGCGCTCTCACTGCTGAATACGTCCGATGTCGTGAGTGCGGCGAACATATGCGCCTCACCAATGTATCAAGTCACCGTACTCACGACTTATTTGTATGGAGGTGCAGCAGAGACCGGTTATGGCGACCTATTAGGAGGGGAACGTGGTTCGAGAAATCTCAGCTCGCCCTGAGAGACATTATGAAAATCACATACTGTTGGTGTTTAAAATATCCTGTGTGGCTCTGTGTGCATGAATGTCGTGTGAGTAAGCGTACGGTAGTAGAATGGTACTCGTTTTGTAGGGATGTTTGTGGGGAATATATGAAATATAGGGGGCAGTTGGGAGGGGGGGGGGGGGGGGGGAGTTATGGTCGAAACTGACGAATCGCATTTTGGGAAAAGGAAGTACAATAGAGGGGAAGCTCCGGTGGGATTATGGGTGTGGGGGGCAGTAGTTTCAGGTCAGCATTGTGACGATGTAGTGTTCAGAGTAGTACCAAATAGAAGTAAGGAAGTTTTGGTTAGGTTAATTGAAGATCAGGTTGAAGAGGGCTCTATTGTTGTTTCAGACGGGTTTTCTTCATATAGGGATTTAGAGAATAGGGGTTATCAACATCTAGTAGTAAACCACAACATTGAATTTAGATCTCTATCGCCAGGCGCCTGCACTAACAGCATAGAGGGGTACTGGTCAGCGGTAAAATCTCTTATAGGGAAAGGGAAACGTCAGATTTCGACTCTTCAAAGCCACCTAGATGAGTATTCGTGGAGACAAAGTATTCCGCGGACATATTGTCCGTTTAAATGTTTTATTAAACACGTTGGCAAAATGTACCGTCCCAAACATCTCAGTTAATTTCAGAGAGGGGGAGAGGGGGGGGGGGGAGGGAAGGGGAGTTGGTGAATGAGAGAGAGAGAGAGAGAGAGAGAGAGAGAGAGAGAGAGAGAGAGTTGGGAGAGGGAGGGAGGGAGAGCGAGAGAGAGAGAGAGAGATTTCGTAATGTTGTGTTTGTTGTGAGTGTGGGTATGTGATTTTCGTTACTGTCTGTCTAGGCGAGCTTCAGTTATTCCTCGATATTTCCATGTGGTAAGTTCACTTTTCCATTTGCTTCTTTCACTATTTTGCCATATTTCACTGTTTTATTCCACCAATATGTGTATTTTCGTGTTGTGAAGTACGTAACAGAAATTTGAGAGCTGTCGATCTTGTTTCGTTTTCCAGCTCTAGTATCAGTAGGACATTTTCGAATGTGTACTTGCGAAATCCCCGACACAACTAAAATTTGTATCCCGTGTTTCATTTAGGGTTTACTGAAGCGGAGGATACATCGTTCAAGTGAAGAACACGACAGTAATGCTAGTGAAATCGAAGAAATCGACCTACGACAAACTCGTATTCCGTACTGTACTTAAGCAACACATTTCGAATGAGCTTTTAATTTGTATCGGGTGTTTCATTTACGGTTTAGTGAAACAGGCGATACATAGTTCAAGTGAACAATAGGACAGCAATGCTACTTAAAACTAAGAAATCGACGTACACTAAACTTGTATCCCGTACTGCACTTAAGCAATATAGTTCGAAAGAGTTTCGAGATACAACTGACATACATGTAACGTGATGTATTCTTTGCTAGTAATAATTTCATTCATTTCTTTCCATTGTATTTTACGGAGAAATACTAAGATATACATACCCGATATCGTTAACGTGAAAATACTACTGGCCCTTATGTATGTGAAGTACAGTTTTTCTCTCTACATTCCTTTGTTTCTGAACATTCTTCTCAGCTCTTTCATCTTTGTAATACATGCTCTCTGGCGAATTCTGACGTCATTGGTCAAAGCCGAAGGGTTGTATCCCCGGCTAAACTAGACCCGGCAAATGTGATGAACTGTGATCATTGGACCAACGTGCGACATTTGCATGCAATGGGGAAGGTTCAAAAATCGAATGTATAGGTATCGCGCGTTCTAAGTCAATATCACGATCAGCTGGTGGCCATATGTGCATTTGCGCTTGCTCGTCATCATTTGTTCGTTAACAACACCGACCTTTCCTATCCTGTATCGTTACTGAGAAATGGTGTCTTTATGTGATGTCTGAGCCCAAACAAAACAGCAACACTCCGTAAAAACACCTGTGCGTATCTACTAAACATAATGTTATGCATCTGGAGAAACAGCGACGGTGTAGTGTACCACGAAATCTTCCCAATCACTGCTGACATTTACTGTCAACAACTGAGACGTCTTACAGCCGCAATCTAAGAAAAAAATGGTTCAAATGGCTCTGAGCACTATGGGACTTAACATCTGAGGTAATCAGTCCCCTAGAACTTAGAACTACTTAAACCTAACTAACCTAAGGACATCACACACATCCATGCCCGAGTCAGGATTCGAACCTGCGACCGTAGCGGTCACGCAGTTCCAGACTGAAGCGCATAGAACCGCACGGCCACACCAGCCGACCGCATTCTACGAGCAACGTCCAGAAACACTGCGTGAAGTGATTCTACTCCACGGTAACGGCCGCCCGCATTTTGCCTGACGGACAAAAAACACTAAACGGGTACACAAGTGGTTTGGAGAAGGCATTCCGCACCCACCTTATTCACCTGATCGTTCGCTCTCAGATTTCCACCTTTTCCGCTCTCTATCGAACAACCTTAAAGGAGCTTCCTTTCCGAATGAAAATGAGCTCCCAACATGACTCGACGAGTTCTTCTTCCCAAACCGTCTGAATTCTACAACCGACAGTCGAGGAATCGAAAATTTACTCTAAAGTTGGCAGAAAGTTGAACGTAGTGATGGGGTATATATTATTGATGACTAAAAGTCTGTTATATGTATCTGTTGTGTTTGTTAAACGTACGGAAAAATGCTACAACTTATGCAACAACCCTTTTGAAACATCCCCTTAGAAAAATTAAGAATGACTATGCTTTTTTTTTTTTTAGCGCAATCAATTTGACTTTCAATAATCCCTACAAAAGAATGGCCCTGACTAACAATAACCAATGCCTTTAATGCATCACTTACATAACAAAAATCTTCGTTACTCAAACTACTGCAATACAGCTTGCGCCAATACTGCCAGCTAAATAAAAGATTCTAACTACTGAAGGGACTAACTATTGATAGACATAGTTAGCAAATGAAAGAGTTTCACGAAGAACAAACAATGTATTTACCTTAATAGTGTTCAAAAGTCATAATATACATATCAGTTCATGACATCCATCTTTACAAATTTACTTTTTCTGGCGGATACACGTCCAGATCGTCCGCTCTCAAAAGTCTGCCATCTCTCTCCGCACATCCACCACTGCTGGCGGCTCACCTCCAACTGCGCAACGCTACGCGCTGTTCACATCCAACTGCCCAACACTACAATAGCGAATATTCTAACTATGCCAACCAGCCACAGACTGCACACAGCACAATCAGTGAGTTTCATACAGAGCGCTACGTGGCGTTAGCAACATAAAAACCTAAACAGTCAAATTACACTTTTTACAAACGCTGTGATACTGTTCAGTGGTGGCGCTGCTACACCAAAGTTGGCAACGCGACTGGATGCGACAGACGCGCTTCTGAAGACCAAGCCTCCCCTATCAGATCTGCAGCGCCCTCACGCTGAGGTTAATATAGCGTCGATCTAGCGAGAGCTCTGCCGCAATTCAAGACCTCAGCTACACCAGTCAACATCACCGAGTAGGGCAGTGACAGTTGTGAAGTTTCAGATGAACTTTTAGTGTTTTTTGTTATGGCGTTAAGTCAAACGCCGGCACGGCAGTCGGGAACGACAGGGAAGAGAAGGATGTGAAAAGAAGCCAGCCAATCGCACGCTGACCGACCTCCCTTCCAGGACGACAATACGACAGCAGCGGGTCCTAGGTGCAGGGGACATAAGAGCGGCGACCGAGTGGTGGTGGCCCAGTTCAACAGCAACTTCAAAATTAGCCACTTGAATGTTGTTGTTGTTGTTGTTGTCTTCAGTCCTGAGACTGGTTTGATGCAGTTCTCCATGCTACTCTATCCTGTGCAAGCTTCTTCATCTCCCAGTACTTACTGCAACCTACATCCTTCTGAATCTGCTTAGTGTATTCATCTCTTGGTCTCCCTCTACGAATTTTACCCTCCACGCTGGCCTCCAATGCTAAATTTGTGATCCCATGATGCCTCAGAACATGTCCTACCAACCGGTCCCTTCTTCTTGTCTAGTCGTGCCACAAACTCCTCTTCTCCCCAATTCTATTCAATACCTCCTCATTAGTTATGTGATCTACCCATCTAATCTTCAGCATTCTTCTGTAGCACCACATTTCGAAAGCTTCTATTCTCTTCTTGTCCAAACTATTTATTGTCCATGTTTCACTTCCATACATGGCTACACACCATACAAATACTTTCAGAAACGACTTCCTGACACTTAAATCTATACTCGATGTTAACAAATTTCTCTTCTTCAGAAACGCTTTCCTTGCCATTGCCAGTCTACATTTTATATCCTCTCTACTTCGACCATCATCAGTTATTTTGCTTCCCAAATAGCAAAACTCCTTTACTACTTTAAGTGCCTCATTTCCTAATCTAATTCCCTCTGCATCACCCGACTTAATTCGACTACATTCCATTATCCTCGTTTTGCTTTTGTTGATGTTCATCTTATATCCTCCTTTCAAGACACTGTCCATTCCGTTCAACTGCTCTTCCAAGTCCTTTGCTGTCTCTGACAGAATTACAATGTCATCGGCGAACCTCAACGTTTTTATTTCTTCTCCGTGAATTTTAATACCTACTCCGAATTTTTCTTTTGTTTCCTTTACTGCTTGCTTAATATACAGATTGAATAACATCGGGGAGAGGTTGCAACCCTGTCTCACTCCCTTCCCAACCGCTGCTTACCTTTCATGCCCCTCGACTCTTATAACTGCCATCTGGTTTCTGTAGAAATTGTAAATAGCCTTTCGCTCCCTGTATTTTACCCCTGCCACCTTTAGAATTTGAAAGAGAGTGTTCCAGTCAACATTGTCAAAAGCTTGCTCTAAGTCTACAAATGCTAGAAATGTAGGTTTGCCTTTCCTTAATCTATTTTCTAAGATAAGCCGTAGGGGCACCATTGCCTCACGTGTTCCAATATTTTTGCGGAATCCAAACTGATCTTTGCCGAGGTCGGCTTCTACCAGTTTTTCCATTCGCCTGTAAAGAATTCGCGTTAGTATTTTGCAGCTGTGACTTATTAAACTGATAGTTCGGTAATTTTCACATCTGTCAACACCTGCTTTCATTGGGATTGGAATTATTACATTCTTCTTGAAGTCTGAGGGTATTTCACCTGTCTCATACGTCTTGCTCACCAGATGGTAGAGTTTTGTCAGGACTGGCTCTCCCAAGGCCGTCAGTAGTTCCAATGGAATGTTGTCTACTCCCGGGGCCTTGTTTCGACTCAGGTCTTTCAGTGCTCTGTCAAACTCTTCACGCAGTATCATATCTCCCATTTCATCTTCATCTACATCCTCTTCCATTTCCATAATATTATCCTCAAGTACCTCGCCCTTGTATAGACCCTCTATATACTCCTTCCACCTTCCTGCTTTCCCTTCTTTGCTTAGAACTGGGTTTCCATCAACGCTCTTGATATTCATACAAGTGGCTCTCTTTTCTCCAAAGGTCTCTTTAATTTTCCTGCAGACGGTATCTATCTTACCCCTAGTGAGATAAGCCTCTACATCCTTACATTTGTCCTCTAGCCATACCTGCTTAGCCATTTTGCACTTCCTGTCGATCTCATTTTTCAGACGTTTGTATTCCTTTTTGCCTGCTTCATTTACTGCATTTTTATATTTTCTCCTTTAATCAATTAAATTCAGTATTTCTTCTGTTACCCACGGATTTTTACTAGCCCTCGTCTTGTTACCTACTTGATCCTCTGCCGCCTTCACTACTTCATCCCTCAGAGCTACCCATTCCTCTTCTACTGTATTTCTTTCCCCCATTCCTGTCAATTGTTGCCTTATGCTCTCCCTAAAACTCTGTACAACCTCTGGTTCTTTCGGTTTATCTATGTCCCATCTCCTTAAATTCGCACCTTTTTGCAGTTTCTTCAGTTTTAATCTACAGTTGATAACCAATAGATTGTGGTCAGAGTCCACATCTGCCCCTGGAAATGTCTTACAATTTAAAATCTGGTTCCTAAATCTCTGTCTTACCATTATATAATCTATCTGGTACCTTTTAGTATCTCCAGGATTCTTCCATGTATACAACCTTCTTTTATGATTCTTGAACCAAGTGTTAGCTATGATTAAGTTATGTTCTGTGCAAAATTCTACCAGACGGCTTCCTCTTTCATTTCTTAGCCCCAATCCATATTCACCCACTATGTTTCCTTCTCTCCCTTTTCCTACTCTCGAATTCCAGTCACCCATGACTATTAAATTTTCGTCTCCCTTCACTACCTGAACAATTTCTTTTATCTCATTATACATTTCATCAATTTCTTCATCATCTGCAGAGCTAGTTGGCATATAAACTTGTACTACTGTAGTAGGCATGGGCTTCGTGTCTATCTTGGACACAATAATGCGTTCACTATGCTGTTGGTAGTAGCTTACCCGCACTCCTATTTTTTTATTCATTATTAAACCTACTCCTGCATTACCCCTATTCGATTTTGTATTTATAACCCTGTATTCACCTGACCAAAAGTCTTGTTCCTCCTGCCACCGAACTTCACTAATTCCCACTATATCTAATTTCAATCTACCCATTTCCCTTTTTAAATTTTCTAACCTACCTGCCCGATTAAGGGATCTAACAATCCACGCTCCGATCCGTAGAACGCCAGTTTTCTTTCTTCTGATAACGACGTCCTCTTGAGTAGTCCCCGCCCGGAGATCAGAATGGGGGACTATTTTACCTCCGGAATATTTTACCCAAGAGGACGCCATTATCATTTAACCATACAACAAAGCTGCATGCCCACAGGAAAAATTACGGCTGTAGTTTCCCCTTGCTTTCAGCCGTTCGCAGTACCAGCACAGCAAGGCCGTTTTGGTTAGTGTTGCAAGGCCAGATCAATCAATCATCTAGACTGTTGCCCCTGCAACTACTGAAAAGGCTGCTGCCCCTCTTCAGGAACCACACGTTTGTCTGGCCTCTCAAGAGATACCCCTTTGTTGTGGTTGCACCTACGGTACGGCCATCTGTATCGCTGAGGCACGCAAGCCTCCCCACCAACGGCAAGGTCCATGGTTCATGGGGGCAGGGCCACTTGGATAGCAGCTTCAATGATAGCGACTTCGACAGCAGTTCAGGACAGACGTTTGTCAGAGATCAGCAGTCACTGCAAAGACTGATTATTTCGTATGTAGCCCTTTGCTTGCGACACATCTGTGTAACTGCCAAAGTTAAGTATTCTATTTAAGTGTCATAAAACTCATTAATACGAGTAGTTTGATCGATTGTCTAGCGAACCGAGTACGCAGGATTCCTAAACACAACAAGATTGACGAGGCTGGACGAAACATTGTTAATGTTGGACATTGCACTTCAAGAGAACAGGTTATTAGTTATCGCATCAAGTGATGCTTTGCTTGTCCACGACGGTTGTAAATTATCCATTGCTCGTGTGGCAATGACCTGTGTCATAGCTAAGTAAATCATTTATGCATTTATGTTATAAAGTGAAATAATATTCCATGTTTCCTAGTGCGATAAGCCTTCTCCCAGGGCAGTCAAAGAGCCCATAATTGTGGCCAGACGAAAGCAGTTTCGTCTGGTCACAATAGATTGAAACTTAAACAAGCTCGTCAAGCCGAACGGTTTACACTTATCCAAGCAACGGTCTGTTCGTGACGTCATCTGACTCTTTAAGATCGTGGAGACTCACCGACGTGTCCTACGGAGCTTGTAGCAGGGGAAGACTTGACGCTGCTTGCTTTATTTAGCACTTAGGCCCACAACTTGTCTAATTTTAATCATTCTTCTTTTCTGTCAACGTAGTTCTGAATTTCTTTGGCCTCGCTGTACGTAAGGTCTTAGAAATCATTGGATCTTGATGAAATTAGAACATAGGAGAAACTGGTTCCAGTGCATGATCTGCTACTGCCGATTTATCTGCGTTGCCCAGACTACAATTGCTTTTGTGGTCCTCAAGCCGAGTGTTACAGCTTCTTTTTGTTGTTCCTACGTACAACTCTCCGTATGTGCAAGGGATTTTATATACTTCTGCTGTCTCAAGTGGCGGGTTAGGTCTTTTGCAGTGTTCAAATATTCGCTCTGATGCGATCTGTGACTGTTTCTACGAATAGGAGGAAAACTGTCCGTTTATGTGGTTCTTTTTCATTCCAGACACTACAGGGTGAGTTAACTGGACTCTACACGGCGTTTAAAGTCTGTCTTTTACAAACATCACGTACAACATCTGAAGTTAACGTACGGTACGGATCTATTTAGTGTCTCTAAGTGTGCAAAAACTATTCTTAATTTTTATTAGGACCGGCGGTTAGTTAACGCTCTCAAGACAGCTGATATTTTTCCATCCGGAAAATAATTTTGAACTTATAACGTCATATCCGTAAATCTATTAAGCTCACTGAGCCTTCCTTTTCCCTTATTATTTAGGTATTTTGCTCGATATGGTTCGATCCAAATTTGCGTGACGCAAGATGTTTGCTTCGGCTACAGTTCAGTCGTGGGCGCAAACCCCTGCTAAAAGTGAATGGAAAGGAGTGCGCACGTGAAAATAAGTGGAACTAATGTGTGTAGATCGTTTTTGAAATAGAATTGCGATCAATCGTCCTACAGTTGTAATTCCGACCCGTGGTTCCCGATGAAGACGAGTGGGTTACTCATAAAAATATCGTGCGAAAAAATGTATTCGCGAACCTAGGTGGGCGCCCGATAATATAACGTCTAATACTGAAAGCATTTTACGTCTGCGGTATACTTATTTTCAATGCAGTTTACCTGTTGTGGTGCACGAAAGCGTTACGTAAGACCCATCTCTTTAATGAGGGAATTCATGCAATATTTCGTGATTCGTAAGCTCCGAGATCCTGTATCTACTAGAAAAAAAGTATACTAGAAAGTCATATATGAAACAAGACAGGCAGCAGTCGGAGAAATGAAGATGCTATTTCGGCCAATCTGATATGTTCCCAATGGGCCATAAAAATTTCACCGCTATATTTAACTTCTTGAAGCAGCTCCATTAATGTGTATATCCGATATCAGAAAATACTGGGTCATACTCATTCTTTAGAGACAAGTAGGCGTGGTTCTTGATATGCTGTACTGTTGAATAACTGTGAAATTAACTATATACGTATAAATGGTAAAATCTTCTTGAGACTATATTTCGAGGACTACAGAGATTTTTTTAAGTTGAAACAATATATGTACTTTATTCCTGCACTCAGTGGAAGTTTCATATAAATATCGTATAAAAATAGTTTCATTACACTAATATGTATGGAGAAATTAAAATACTTTTAAAGTGTGAAATGTGGTATCAGTCATTACTGAAAATCAAACTACAAATGGCCATACAAACTAAATTGGAAAAAACAAATTCTCAAACTCTGGAACTGGATCGCTGCTTCAAGAGAATGCCTCTCTGGTGCCTGGAAAGGACTGTCTACAGTACTCTGCGATGTACAGACGATAAATTTAATGTCAGAGGTGAAATTGTAGACTTGACAACGCTTCTTACCCTTATCTTCTTCAGGAATTTCTGCAGAAATTGTTGCTGCGGGGGTATTGTGGAGGAAGACTGGTGCGAATTACAGTCCTTTAACTGCAGCTTGATGACACTTTCTGTGGGTACAAAGTTCTTAGTCAAAGTATTTTACGATGTATTGTGTCTCACAGTGGCAATCAATACTTAATCAAATTTACGAAACTTATCTCTCTGTGTTAATACTTCATCAACTTTTCAAGGACAACCAAGTGCGAAAGCAATCGCACAATCAGCTTAACAGCTCATGCATTGGATTTGCTGACATGAATAAAATACAGAAGAACGGGACAGAAAACTGAAGATTGTTAGGTAACGATCAGCTTTGCTGTAGGGAGGGTAAGGGGTCTAGAGTGGTTTTATTTTATTATTTTTCATTTATTTCGTTCCGTAAGACCAAATTGAGGAATAAATCTCCAGTGTCAAGGAACGTGTTAGTATATGAAATTAGAATACAAAAGCAATAACAGACAAAAACAAAATGTTTATGAACCAAAAAAAGTCAAGTCATACGTTTAAGAAACGCAATCAACAATATAACATAAGAATCAGCTTAATTTTTTAATGAACTCCTCAACAGAATAAAAGGAGTGACCCATGAGGAAACTCTGCAGTTTTGATTCGAAAGCGCGTGGATTACTAACAAGATTTTTAAATTCTTGTCGTAGCTTATCGAAAATTGATGCAGCGGTATACTGCACACATTTCTGCACAAGAGTAAAGGAAGTCAGATCCAAATGCAGGTTTGATTTCTGCCGACTATTAACTGAGTGAAAGCTGCTAACTCTTGGGAATAATCTGATATTGTTAACAAGAAACGACAGTAAAGAATATATATATTGAGATACCAGTGTCAAAATACCCAGACTAATGAACGGGGGTCGACAGGAGGTTCGCGAACTTACACCACTTATTGCCCAAACTGCCCGATTCTGAGCCAAAAATATCCTTTTAGAACGGGAAGAATTACTCCAAAATGTAATAACATAAGGCATACCGTTCGAATAGTAAAATGGCAGCAATAAGTCTTTCAACAAGATCCTGAAGGTGGGCTTTCCACGACAGTTTCCTATCTATCCGAACACCTAGAAGTTTGAACACTTCAGTTTCACTAATCATATGCCCATTCTTTGAAATTAAAACGTGGAGATTTATTGAATTGTGTGTTAGAAACTGTAAAATTCGAGTCCTACTGTGATTTAACGTTAGTTAATTTTATACAATCCATGAACTTATGGCATGAACTGCACTGTTTGAAACCGAGCTAATGTTGCATACAACATCCTTTATTACCAAGCTAAAGTCGTCACCAAACAGAAATATTTTAGAATTACCCGTAATACTAGAGGACATATCATATACGTAAATAAGGAACAGGAGTGGCCCTAACAGTGATCCCTGGGGCACACCCCTTTTGACCATACCCCACTCAGACCCCACATCACAGCCATTCTCAACACTGTGAATAATGACCTTTTACTCTCTGTTGTTATGACGTTGTGTTTTCTAATGGAAGCGAGACTTAAGAAAAATGTAGAAACAGTCATAGGATTTGTTGACCTAGAAAAAGCGTTCGACTATGTAAAATCGTGCGAGATATTCGAAATCGTCACATAAATAGGTGTAAGCTATTTAGGCGGATAATATACAGGGTGATTCAAAAATAATACCACAACTTTAGGAATTTAAAACTCTGCAACGACAAAAAGCGGAGCTAAGCACTATCTGTCAGCGAATTAAGGGAGCTATAAAGTTTCATTTAGTTGTACATTTGTTCGCTTGAGGCGCTGTTGACTAGGCGTCAGCGTCAGTTGATGCTAAGATGGCGACCGCTCAACAGAAAGCTTTTTGTGTTATTGAGTACGGCAGAAGTGAATCGACGACAGTTGTTCAGCGTGCATTTCGAACGAAGTATGGTGTTAAACCTCCTGATAGGTGGTGTACTAAACGTTGGTATAAACAGTTTACAGAGAATGGGTGTTTGTGCAAAGGGAAGAGTTCTGGACGGCCGAGAACGAGTGATGAAAATGTAGCACGCATCCAGCAAGCATTTGTTCGCAGCCCAGGAAAATCGACTCGCAGAGCTAGCAGAGAGCTGCAAATTCCACAATCAACTGGATGGAGCGCCACCACATTGGCACTTATCTGTCCGTAACTACCTGAACGTCAACTACCCGAGGCGATGGATCGGCCGCCAGGCAGCCCGCGACAGAGCACTTCATCACTGGCCTCCAAGAAGCCCTGATCTTACCCCCTGCGATTTTTTCTTATGGGGGTATGTTAAGGATATCGTGTTTCGGCCACCTCTCCCAGCCACCATTGATGATTTGAAACGAGAAATAACAGCAGCTATCCAAACTGTTACGCCTGATATGCTACAGAGAGTGTGGAACGAGTTGGAGTATCGGGTTGATATTGCTCGTGTCTCTGGAGGGGGCCATATTGAACATCTCTGAACTTGTTTTTTAGTGAAAAAAACCTTTTTAAATACTCTTTGTAATGATGTATAACAGAAGGTTATATTATGTTTCCTTCATTAAATACACATTTTTAAATTTGTGGTATTCTTTTTGAATCACCCTGTACAATATGTACAAGAACGGAGAGAGAAAAATAAGGATGGAAGACAAGGAAAAAGTTACCAGATTAGAAAGTGTATCAGACAGAGCGGTGTTTTCTCACCCCTGTAGTACAATCTACACATCGAAGAACAATTGATGGAAATAAAAAAATTGGATTAAAATTCACGGTAAAAGGATATCAGTGACAAGATTGGTTGATGACACATTGAAGCTGAAAAACGGCAGGACCTGTTGAATGGAATGAACAGTGTTGTGAGCACACGCTGTAGATTGAGAGTGAATCGAAGAAACACGATTGTAATGAGTAGCCGAAATGAGATTAGCAGTAAATTTAACATAAAAATTCGGGACCATGAAGCAGATGCACCGAAAGACTTCTGCTACCTTGCAATCAAAACAACACATGACCAAAGAAGCAAGGAGTACATAATAGCAGACTAGTACAGACAAATAGAGCATTCCTTGCCAAAAGAAATGTGTTAACATAAAAAGTCGACCTTCATCTGAGGAAGAAAATTCTGAGAATGTACATTTGTAGCACAGCATTGTATGGGAGTGATTCATGGACTGGGGGGAAAATGGGAAAGGAAGATAATCGAAACGTCTGAGATATTGTGTTATAGAAGGACACAGTAAATTAATTATACTGATTAAGAAATGAGGTGGTTCTTCACAGAATCGGCGACGAGAGGAACGTCTGGAACACAACGACAAGAAGAAAGTACAAGGTAGTAGGACATGTGTTAAAACGTCAAGGAATCACTTCCATAGCACTTGAGGCGGCTGTAGAGGGAAAAACAGTACAGGAAGACGTAGACTGGAATACATTCAACAAATGGCTGAGAACGTTCAGTACAAGTGATACCCTGAGATGAAGAGGTTGGCACAGGAGAGGTAGTTGAGGCGACTCCCATCCAAGCAATCAGAGGACTGATGACATAAAATTAAATGAGATTTGTTTACTGGACTGAACCAGTTGGCTCACTGCTTGGGACTGTGGACTGGTGTTAAAGAAAAGTGAGGCTCTATCCCGTCCATTGCCTGTCGTCTTCTCTACCTCACCAGCAACAGGCAGTTCAGATTTTCCGACTCTAATGTGGATCCGTAAACATTCCCAATGCTGTACAATGCTAGAAGGGGGTACTGTAATGTGAATTCATCCTATCGCTTCTTCTCATTTGCATCATCGTCTATAATAACACAAACAAAATTACACTACGCAACAGTGCTGAAGCCGGCCGATGTGGCCGAGCGATTCTAGGCGCTTCAGTCTGGAACTACGCGACTGCTACTGTCGCAGGTTCGAATCCTGCCTCGGGCAGTTAGGTTTAAGCAGTTCTAAGTCTAGGGGACTGATGCTCTCAGATGTTAAGTCCCATAGTGCTCAGAGCCATTTGAACCATTTTTTGAACAGTGCCGAAGCACCTGTTAAACACGTCCATAAGAGATATACCAGGATAGTCCAAAAGGCTTACAGAATGGATTAACAAAGAATAGAGCGAATTTAACACGGAGGTTTTAATGCTTCCTATCTCCTCCCACTTCGGCCCAACACAAGCAAGTGAAACTGTTAGCAAAGTTATTTTTTGGAACAGTGATCAAGTCGCGCGCACATTGGCTTGAACATCGGTAATGGTCATCAAAGCATTAATCCCGCATGTGAATTTTTACACTTTGTCGGTTTGTGGTCGGTCGGTATGGATAGCACAAATTCCCGTCACTAGTAATTTCTAAAGAGTAGAATTTCCCGCATTTTGCATTTCAATCAAATCTCAGCAGACGTCTATGTGTCACTGTTTTGTTCAAGCATCATGACATACGGGACAAATTTTCTACACATTTTTTTCTGTTTTACAAAACATTCTGGAGAATGTCTTTAACACTTTATTTAGAGAAGTTGCTCCATTGCGATTTGGGACACAGGAACTTTGACACACTACGGCCGCTCGTCCACTACTTACCACTGCCTGCTCGTAACTGATAGGTCGAACGCACATATGTTGTTTACAGCTGTTAGTTCAAGCAGCCACCGTAGATACTGCGCTGACGCCACTTATACGCCAGAAATAAAATCGGTATCGGAACTTTTTGTAGTACTTAGACATAAGCATTTAGTGTTTGGTAAGCCTCACAGACACTTATGAAAATTTCTCGAAATGTGTGGGATCGAGTGAGTGAATTTACTTGGACAAATCGCAGTTACGCAAAGAGTCAGACTGGCGACATTAATTTCTCAGGCACTCTACGATTACCAACGCAGCAGTTTATACACTTCACTAAACAAACTGTCCGCCCCTGGTAGCTGAGTGGTCAGAGGGCTGCTTGCCCTCTGTAATAAAAAAACTGAGTAAAGGAATAAACGATCAACTTGAACGGATGTCTTCTGACGTCCGCCCAGACCAAACGCAACGAACAATACCGAACAAAATAGGAAAAAAAAAAAAATACGGATCGTCTAAAGATGCCGGCACGGTAGCTCAGGGTGTTCGGTCAGAGGGTTAGCTACCCTCTGTAACAAAAAAAAAACTGAGTGAACGGATCAACGAACAACTTGAACGGGTGTCATGAGACGTCCGCCCCGAACACATACAACGAACAAAATAGAACAAAATGAGATCACCAAAGAATTAAAAAAAAAAAAAAGTGGTTAGCGAGACGGACTGTCATACCTAACGGCACGGGTTCGATTCCCGGCTGGGTCGGAGATTTTCTCCGCTCAGGGACTGGATGTTGTGTTGTCCTTAACATCATCATTTCATCCTCATCGACACGCAAATCGCCGAAGTGGCGTCAACTCGAAAGACTTGCACCAGGCGAACGATCTACCCGACGGGAGGTCCTAGCCACACGGCATTTACATTTTTACTAAACAAAATGCGAAAATATTTTTTTCTGCTTGTTGACGTTGTACAGTTCAGCATGACATGACTTAATAAATGATCCACTCACAATGAAAAGTCTTGACTGTGCTACTTCGGTGCTGTGAGGTAAGAACTGCCTTATGCTGAGGTCTGAGCCGCCTCTAGTGCAGTGCGCCGCTTACCTGTGTACGCGAGTCGGCCTCGGAAAGTGCACAGTACAGACAGGGTGCAGGTACAGAGGACGCAGGCCAGCGAGCCGCCGGCAGCGTTCTGAGCAGGCTGGCTGCGAGCTGCAGGTCGCGAGTTTTGAAACCAGCGCGGGGCCGACACGCAGCAGGCGTGTCGGTGGCTTGCGACAGCACGGCCGCCCCCCGCATACAGCCGCCCAGGGGCGGACAGCGTCGGTGTAATAACCACGCACACCGCACTGTTACTGCCGGCACGTCAGAACTTCGTCCAGTATGTTCAGAATGAATAATAGTCTCTGAAGTTGTCCCGAATTTCCTTTCTCATTCCCATCACAATTCCCACTCCTCACTCCTTTTCCCATTTCCCATTTCCCATTCCCCATTCTTTATCCCATTTCCCATTCCTCACTTTTTCTCATTTCCCACTCTCATTTCCTTTCCATTCCCATTTCTTAGCCTTTATCATTTCTTTACCCTTTCCCATCTATTTTTGCTTCCTGTTCCCATTCAAATTCCACATTCTGTTATCTTTTCCCCTTTTCTTTCCCATTTACTCATCTTCTAATTCAAACTCCGATTATCCCCCCTTTCCCATTCACTTTCCCCATCCCATACCCGTTCCTTTCCCATTTCCATTCACGTTCCCATTCGCTTTCCCTCTCCCACAGCCTTTTCATCTCCTTAATTTAACTTGTTATGCAGACAGATTTGCAAATCGTCAACATACTACGTTGGCGAGAACCCTTCATAAATATACACTACCCTCCACAAGTTTAGAAACA
The DNA here is from genome assembly GCF_021461385.2 of Schistocerca piceifrons. Lineage (NCBI taxonomy): Eukaryota > Metazoa > Arthropoda > Insecta > Orthoptera > Acrididae > Schistocerca > Schistocerca piceifrons. The sequence continues at coordinate 347,349,839 of NC_060143.1, read as the reverse complement.
CTATGTTGCGTATTACGACGGAGCAAAATGGGAGTGAGTTACTGGTTAGAATACAGATCCGTTCGCTCAGATAAAGTTTAATAATGACACAGTGTTGCACAGATAATTATTGTACATATACATATTCGTACACATTGGTGTTGCTCAGTTTTATACAGGTGAATGAAAAGTAATCTCCACACACTTCGTGGTTGTAAAATGGCTCTAAGCACTATGGGACTTAACATCTGAGGTCACCAGTCCCCTAGACTTTGAACTACTTAAACCTAACTAAACTTAAGGACATCACACACATCCATGCCCGAGGCAGGACTCGAACCTCCGACGGTAGCAGCAGCGCGGTTGCGGACTGAAGCGTCTAGAACCGCTCGGCCACAGAAGCCGACTCTTGGTTGTAATGTAGGCATCAAAATAAGAGTAAAATGTTGGTTACAAGTTTGTCTGAAGCTGCTTTATTTCCGAGTCATGAAGCATAATGTCATTTGTGGTAGGCATTACGTCGTGATCCAGTACAGGGTTTTGCCGTGTCGTATTCGCCTGCATGTCCACCAACGTTGCTTTGTACACTCCTCTACACTGCTCGCTCACCTCTGACAACAAACGCCTTTCTTTATTTGACTTTGCTGCGACCCGTTGTGCAGAATGATTTGAACGGAGCCTGCAACTTTCCGTGAGCGTTAAGATGTCGTGCACCTGACTGTCTTCATCTATATGGACATTATTTTGAACATGTCTTGAAGTAAACGTACAGTACGTAGTTGTGTTGAATTTCGGCTCCCTTCATGTCGCTGTCATCTGAGACGAAATAATTTTGTGTTGTTTGTGTTGCACTTTTGACCTCTACTCTACTACACAACACTCAAATAAAGCGAATTCAGAAAAAAATTTATTTAACCTTTAAGTCTTATTTTCATGCATACATTACATCCGCGATGTGTGTACAGTTATTTTTGAATACTGTCCGACAAATATCAAAGAAATGAAAGAAGTCGGTCAGTGTTATCAAGACCATACATCGGTGTCGAGATATACGCGTAGGCTCCTATGATGACCTTCACCGCTCAGGAGTGCCCAGGAAAATATCAGAACGCCAGGAAAACTATTTGCTAGTGACCAGTAAACGTAATAGATTCACAAACGTCCGTGAATTGACTGATGAACGATACACTACTAGGGGGTACACCCAGTGATGTAGTCAACATTGACACGGTGCCTTGCGGAAAACGAATTCCAAGGTCACGTAGGGGCAAGGAAACCATTGCTGCACATAGTTAACAAGAAAGAAGGCTTGAATGCGCAACGACATACAAACACTGGACAGCAAAGGATTAGGAAACGTCTTATTCACTGATGAATACAACTTCGAAATATTTGGAAGTAAACGCCCTCAATTCGCACGCCGTTTACGCCATGAACACTTGAATCAGTACGTAGTTCCAACTGTGACGCATAGCAAGCGTTCTGTGATGGTATGGGGATCTTTCTGAGCGAATAAAGTAGATAGCAAATTTAGCCAAAAGGATTATCATGCCATTCTCTAGCGACATGCCAAGACATCTGATTTCTATCCGATTCAGAAATGGAATTTCTTGCAGTAAGACGACGACCCTACACATACATCCCGCTTGGGTCAGAACTACATGAAGTCTCTAGTGGTTCAGAACATTTTGAAAAAACCATGGAATGGTCTCCTCCGTCCCCTGATCGAAACCCAATCGAGTTATAATGAGATGACATCGACAGAAGGATCAGAATAGAGGAATCATGAGTGGGACACACTTGCGGGAGGTTCTGCAGCAAGAATGGAGACTAATTTCAGCTGAAACCGTGGTGAAATTGACCCATCGCATGACGAGCTTATGCAAGGCCGTGATTAAGGGAAAGGGTGATAATTTTGAGAAATTCACAGTTTAATAGTTGCATTTACCCAGATATAGTTTGAGCGTAATAAACATTTAGAAGGCAAAAAATGCAATTTAATTTGATAATGTATTTTCTTTCCATTGTCCACAATCACTTGGTGTTTACAAACTTATAGAGGTTAGTGTACTATGTTCTTATTGGTCAAGAACCGCAGCAAGTTCTGCATTCAAATGTGACAGTTTGTGTACACGGGTTTGCGGTTACTTTGTTTAAAAGGTCACCCTAGTTGCTTGGGTTGGACGCGTCAGGGTATTTCGAGTAACTGAGAATATTTCAGGCTTCATGACTGTTTGTTATTCATCAACTTTGGCACTACGCATGTTGCCCCAGGAGCAATCGTCAATATGCAGGGACAGCCAGAAACCGTTATTTGAAGCAAAAAAACTTCATGTGGACATAAACGCTATTACGGATGGTTTCCGAGACAGAACGCATTTAAAATGGTTCAAATGGCTCGAAGCACTATGGGACTTAACATCTGTGGTCATCAGCCCCCTAGATTTAGAATTACTTAAATCTAACCTAAGGACATCACACACATCCATGCCCGAGTCAGGATTCGAACCTGTAGCAGCAGCGCGGTTCCGGACTGAAGCGTCTAGAACCGCTCGGCCACAACAGCCAGCACAGAATGCATTTAATGAATATTTTCTGTATGATTCAGTACACTGTGCGGTTCATGCATGTACCAAAGTACAACAATTAGTAAACACTACAAAATGCGTTTTACGAAATATCAATTGAAAAATACGTATCTGTAAGACGTTTAGCTCTAAACATTATCGTACACATCACATTACAGCTGTTGTACGGGTCACAATAAAAGTTCGATTATCCCATCGTCAACGTCAGTTCATTTGTGAGCTCTTCGAATAACGTTTTGGATTGCTTGTCTGAGTGCCTCTATACATTCTCTAATGATGGCAGCAGCGTCCATGATGCGAACAAGCAGTTCATCTCGCTTATTCACCTTCCGTTTGTACACCTCAGACTTCGTCCAGTTAATGGCAGAAAGACATCCCGATCAAAGAGGTTCAAAGCAACGAGGGAGCTACGGCTACAATAAACGTCAAAGAGATTGGGTGCGTAAGTCACATACGTGCGCGCCACTAGCACAAAAACAAATGTATATTAAATGTGTTCCACTTCGGAAACCATTCGGAACAGGGCATATGCCCATATGAAGTTCTTTGTTCCAAATGGGCGTCGTTAACACATCCCGGCATATTCATTGGTTCAAATGGCTCTAAGCACTACGGGACTTAACATCTGAGGTCATCAGTCCCCTAGACTTAGAACTACTTAAACCTAAGTGACCTAAGGACATCACACACATCCATGCCCGAGGGAAGATTCAAACCTGCTACCGCAGCAGCAGCGCGGTTAAGGACTAAAGCGCCTAGAACCACTCTGCCACAACGGCCGGCCCTGTTTATTGACCATTCCCTTTGGAACACACTGTATACTTGTGGGAATCATATTTAAGGTTAAACAATTATGTATGGGTAAGGGTATAGGAACAGTTTTATGGATTTCAAGTTGGACAATAAATTTAATTTCATTCCTTTTTCCTCATTTTCCCACACGTGGAATTAATCACTCTTGCCTAATACACTTTCGTTATTTCAGTGTCACATAGTGAATTAGGTGACTACTTCATGAGACGGCCAGTTACACAATTTAGGTCGACCACCAAGTTGTTTCCCAATATCTCAATTACGCCACCTAATAGGCTACAATGAAAATGTAAAAGGCAAACCTCATATTACATCTCTGTTCCACCTAGCCATTCTAACTGACTGTATCCTCAGTCATTCGCGTGAACCTATACGTCCATTAGATCGCGCTGCTTTCGAGACGTTTCCCGGACGATGTTTCGGCGCAGGAAATCATCCTCAGGGCTGACGGAAACAGGGTGCGTTGTGGCGGCGTTTCGAGAGACCACGACCTTGGAACTGTCGGCACGCAAACTGTGGCAGCAGGCGGAGCTGGAAACATGCCGGAGACTCGGTATCGTGGCGCTGCTCGTTGGGGCGACGACAGCAGAACAGCGATAGCAAGGGAGTGTCACCGAGTTGTTTCTTGCGACGCCGGCATTTGTGACGTAGCCAGGAAATACGGATGAGCAATTTTACGTTCGCTCGCTGGTCTGCCGCGAAGCAAGCACACAATTTTACACTACTGGCCATTAAAATTGCTACACCACGGAGATGACGTGCTCCAGACGCGAAATTTAAGCGACAGGAAGAAGATGCTGTCATATGCAAATGATTAGCTCTCCAGGGCATTTACACAAGGTTGGCGCCGGTGCCGAGACCTACAACATGCTGACATGAGTAAAGTTCCCAACCGATTTCTCATACACAAACAGCAGTTGACCGGCAATGACCGGTGAAACGGTGTTGTGATGCCTCGTGTCAGGAGGAGAAATGCGTACCATCACGTTTCCGACTTTGATAAAAGGTCGGATTGTAGCCTATCGCGATTGCGGTTTATCGTATCGCGACATTGCTGCTCGTGTTGGTCGAGATCCAATGACTGTTAGTAGAATATGGAATCGCTGGGTTCAGGAGGGTAATACGGAACGCCGTGCTGGATCCCAAGGACCTCGTATCACTAGCAGTCGAGATGACAGGCATCTTATCCGCATGGCAGTAACGGATCGTGCAGCCACGTCTCGATCCCTGAGTCAACAGATGGTGACGTTTGCAAGACAATAACCATCTGCACGAACAGTTCAACGACGTTTGCAGCAGCATGGACTATCAGCTCGGAGACCATGGCTGCGGTTACCCTTGACGCTGCATCACAGACAGGAGCGCCTGCGATGGTGTACTCAACGACGAACCTGGGTGCACGAATGGCAAAACGTCATTTTTACGGATGAATCCAGGTTCTGTTTACAACATCATGATGGTCGCATCCGTGTTTGGCGACATCGCGGTGAACGCACATTGGAAGCGTGTATTCGTCTTCGCCATACTGGCGTATCACCCGACGTGATGGTATGGAGTACCATTGGTCACACGTCTCGGTCACCTCTTGTTCGCATTGACGGCACTTTGAACAATGGACGTTACATTTCAGTTGTGTTACAACCCGTGGCTCTACTCTTCATTCGATCCCTGCCAAACCCTACATTTCAGCAGGATAATGCACGACCGCATGTTGCAGGTTCTGTACGGGCCTTTCTGGATACAGAAAATGTTCGACTGCTGGCGTGGCCAGCACATTCTGCATATCTCTCACCAATTGAAAACGTCTGGTCAGTGGTGGCCGAGCAACTGGCTCTTGATGAACTGTGGTATCGTGTTGAAGCTGCATGGGCAGCTGTACCTGTACACGCCATCCAAGCTCTGTTTGACTCAATGCCCAGGCGTATCAAGGCCGTTATTACGGCCAGAGGTGGTTGTTCTAGGTACTGATTTCTCAGGATCTATGCGCCCAAATTGCGTGAAAATGTAATCATATGTCAGTTCTTTTATAATATATTTGTCGAATGAATACCCGTTTATCATCTGCATTTCTTCTTGGTGTAGCAATTTTAATGGCCAGTAGTGCATTTACTACAACCCCCAGATACTTAGTCTCTTCTGCTTCTTCGAACATGGGGTTATCAATCTGTATGTTTTCCCATTTTTTTGTCTTGTAGTTTCTTTCTATCTTCATGAATCTTGCGTTTTCAACATTTACGTCCTATCCAATGTCTTTTGCTTTTTGAAATAGCTTTCTTGCCAGTATTTCCAGGTTATACATATTTTCAGCGAACAGTGATACATCATCTGCAAAGGTCAGTACATTCAGTTTTATTCATACGATAATTCCCTCTTCGGCTTGGCTTGCTGCATCTAGTGTTCCCCGTATTACTACGTTGACAAAAAATCGTGATATTCCATTTCCTTGCGTGTGTAAAACCATGAAATATCCTCCATCCATTTTCACTGTTCCGTTCGGACTTCTGGTTCTAAGACTTATAATCTTCTTTAGTATTCCAGACGTCTGTATTTTCTCCCACAGATTTTCCTCTGTTTACGCTGTGATAGGCTATCTTAAAACCAACAAACAATAGCGCCATTGCTTTTTTTTATTCTTTATATTTTGACTTCTTTCAGTACATCACATCAGAGGTCGACTAACTCTTCATAAATTCGCTTTGTTCCTCATCTATTACCTCTTTTAGATATGATTCCAGTCTCTTACGGAGAAAATAATAATTAAAATTAAACCTACATACGGGACGCTGAAATTCCAATTAATAATTTTGAAACCCTCCGAATAACACTTCGAACTTTTCGTTGTCTTGGAACCTTCTTATCGAACTGAATCCGGAGAGAGTGGTCATCAGTACGCTGGTGTTGAACTAGAGAAAAATTTTAAGCCTTTAACCGTGCAACACTTCAACAACCATACTCTTGCGTGCCGCTGCTCCAAGGAGGCGTACTAACATTTCGTTATTGTTTATCTAGCTATGAGCCTTCATACCATTCACTGATCAAAAGTACATGAAACAATCGCAGATACTTTTTATGTTTTACAACGATTAGTCCTAAATTTTTACCGAGACAGACGCGGAAATGTCGCAGCTGTGTCAGGTCAACACAGATTACTTCTTCAACCGCCTAATCATAATAGCCGAGTGCTGGGTAGACCACTGTGAACGCGAGACAAAGGAGCAAAGCAAGCAGTGGTAACGTGTGGACCCAAGCATCATAGGGGAAGATAGTGTGGAGCGTCTTGGGAATGTAAAGGTGTGGTGCTATCAGATTGTGCTCGAAAGGGACAAAACACACAAGAATACATTACCGAAATCTCCTGACGAGGTAACGGGAGCTTTTGATGTGGAAGCATTGCATGAAGCAATCGAAGAGGATGTTTCTACATACCGACAATGCTCCAACACATGGTGACCAGAACACACATTCACATGCTTACGTCTAAGCAATCAAATTTTGCCTCGCCCCTTCCGCCCCCCCCCCCTCCCCCGCCGTATTGTCCTGACACTGCACCCAACGACTTCTTCCTCTTTCGTCGTCTGAGGAAACTATTGCGCAGAAGGCATTTCCAGAATGATAAACAGGTGATTTTGAGACGGAAAATTTCCTGAACAACCACATACTGTTACAACCAAGGTCTCCATCGAGTCATCCATCGATGGGGAAAATGTGTGGTGTGATAGAAGTGTGAACATTAAGTGTAGGGTGGAGCAGCCGGGGGCCCAATCGCTTTGCATATTTAAGTCGACCACATCTAGAGCAGCTTCCGATTGGTCACTGCGACAAGCCGGCAGGTCGTCCCGGTAACCTATCACGCAGGAGCACTGAGTCACCAGTTCGCTCCCTGATCGCCTGTTGCACACACTGTAGCTTTCATTTATGAAGATTGGACGTTAGCGCTGGTTATTTTCTACAGCGAAGCAGATGACTTAAATCTAATTTGACTTTTAGCTAAAGTTTTTCGTAATGTGCAGAAAACTTCGCATGTCGGCGTCAATTTACTGCAGCTTGTCGGTAAAGATACAAGGCACTGTAGAGACCAACCATTAGTAATACGGGTAGCATTAATAATTAGCATGTTTAGTTTTATTTAAGCCAGTGTACTATTTAGTGAACTGGGAACGGTCAATATTTAACCATGCTCACAAACAGATCATGCATGTGTAGCCTGCAAACTGCCTTGTTCCACATAAAAAAGTCCAACCGCCGTATGGCAAGGATTCTCACCTATTTCAGCCCTTTCTTCACTCACATTGTTCACCACCTTCCTCCTTCTCCACCCCCCCCCCCCCCCCACTCGTCCACCCTCCTCCTCAAATCTCTTTATTCGTCACTGCTACCTCTCTCCCTACTTTAAAAGCAATCAAAGTTTATCTTGTATATAAAAATTTCAAAGTACAATATATTGCCGTAATCACAGATGGAAAAATGAGAAAGTCTTTGTATGCAATAACTTTACTGTAAATGGCAATTACAATGCAACAGAAATTACAACAAAATGTTGACCAGTTTCCGTATCTTGGCAGTATTATCTGTAATAACGAGAACGTATATGCAGACATCAACAGCAGAATTAGGAAAGCTTCTGCAGTCTTCCAGATGACAGTTAGGCTGTAAAAGTACGTCCGCAAAACTGCGGCTGTACGTCCCTACCATACTAGCGATGGCAATATACGTACGTGAGCCGGCCGGTGCAGCCGAGCAGTTCTAGGCGCTTCAGCCTGGAACCGCGCGACCGCCACAGTCGCAGGTTCGAATCCTGCCTCGGGCATGGATGTGTGTGATGTCCTTAGGTTAGTTAGGTTTAAGTTGTTCTAAGTTCTAGGGGACTGATGACCACAGATGTTAAGTCCCATAGTGCTCAGAGCCATTTGAACCATTTTTTTACGCACGTGAAACATCGAAAACGTCATTAAAATCAGTCAACAAGCTCAATGTTTCCCGACGGTGATGTGTGCGGCGAGTTTTGAAGATTAGTTATCGCAACTACGTTTCAAATGATGCACTAGGAAAAGTGGTCTACGCAATCTGCATAAAATCGATGTTGAAAGAAGAATAATTGAAGAACTCAAGATCAGTAGTGTTGTGCAAATCAACAGATGAATACAGAAGTAAAGGAAAACCTCTTAATACCTGGAAACGAACTTTTGCAAAGTATCTTCAATACATGAACATGAACTGGGAGGAAGCGTGGTGCCCGATATGCTACTCAGCATTTAAGGAACTAAGTAAAACAAAATAAATTTACTTGTCTTCGTATAACCATCGTAACATAGGTCGGGAGACACCAGCTGTTACTATAGCTTTTTGGAGTATGAATGAATCCTTCATCTGTATTTAAAGGACCTGCTTTACCTGCTATCGATTTCGGCGCTACAATGCACCATCTTCGGCCTTATGATAAACCGGATGTGGATAGCCTGGTAACTGGCTAAACACACCTGGGTAGAGGGAATAATCAAATAGACGTAAACGGTGATGAATTCCATCCTTTATGCTGCATTCCAGTTACAGACCATAATATTATACAATGGGTAATTAATTTCTGTCTATGGTGACCCTCCTTGAGATCTGACAAGACTGCATTTAGCTGCTGTGCTAGCGCTGTCAACACCATTCGCAGGGAGGAAGGAATTCATCATCGCGGACATCCGATCGATTATAGCCCCTATCGCGGTGTATTACGAGCGTTGAATGGCTGTCCGCACGATTGCCCCGTTTATCATAGATGAAACAGTCTTGATCATGTTGAGCACCAGAACTGATACTAATGTTAATGATAACGAAAACTATGTCAGCTGTATTATTAGACATTTGTCACGATAGGCTTCATTCGTTGAACATCTTCAGCTTGCCTGCAGTTAAAACAGGAAATTACGCTGACACTACAGCGTCTTGACGAATTGAACAGGAAAATTGCACTGATAACATGTTTACACTAAATCCTCACCGAGTTTTAATATAAATGGTCTGGTTGTCGTATGTAAAGTTAAAAGAGGAATCCATTACAACTTATCATAAACATTCTGTCGACAGTCTGGCGCCATCTATCATAAAGTGAAAAAAGTGGTCCAACTAAACAATTCATATTACTTTACGTACTACACGAATATGTAATAAATAATGGGGGTTCGTATTTTAAAAAACGCAGTTGATATCCGTTTGACCTATGGCAGCGCCATCTAGCGGGCCAACCATAGCTCCATCTGGTTTCCCCCTTCAAGCTAGACGAGTTTCGCTCTTTGTAGTTTTTTCGTTTGGTGCTTATTTCGTGAGATATTTGGCCCGCTCACGCTCAATGGACCACCCTGTATATCGGTCATAATCGAGAGGTCAATTCGTGCACAAAATCCTGAGAGTTGTTGAGTGCATGCCACGACGAGTTTCTACAATACGACGGGCAAAAGGAAATTCGACACGATATTAAGAAGTATCCCATGACTTGTCACCTCAAGAATAGTATGAATAGAGAAATCGAGGTTTGTAATGTCCGTTAGTTAGGTATGTGCAGCACCACGGAGCAGACTGCATTGTGGTTAGTTATAAGCTGATTGTACAGTTATTCGTAAACTGCCCTTCCAGTCCAGACAAGCCCGGCACTCGGAATGACTACGCCCCACTCCCCCGCCGGACCCGGTCTATTGGGAGGACGCTGGTGCGGCGGTCTGCCATCAGCGCGCAGTTAACTGTTCCCTGATTGCCGCTCCCCTTCTGGCAGCCCGCGGGTAATTGCAAGGCGGCGGTGGCTGCAAGAGGGCCACACCGCGAGTGAGACTGCCCTGATTAACCTGTTAGCACTAGACCCAGGTCGTGCCGCTTCTCCTCCACTTGCATCTCTTATTTCCTGGGGCAATGATCACGTCTCCTGACTTGCAGTCGGAAGGAGTGCGATTCCCCGTCCGGCCCTCAAGAGCTCGTTTTCTGTGGTTTCTTTAAATTCGTTAGGGCAAAACGGTGGGTCGATTCCTCTGAATAGGACACAGCCGATTTTATTTTGTATCTTTGTTGTATCTGAGTTGTACTTCGCTTCGCTGATGAAACATTAAACCTAAAATTTCAATTTTTTTCATCACGTCGAGCTACATTTGTCTCTACTCCTCCTCCCCTACCCTATCCCTCTCCAATTTCTCAAAAATCCAGAGAAAACACATTATTCGCGCAGAAAAGTCGGCTTCCCACTTACTTAATCCCATCGTCCACCTACATCTATCGTGTAGACCAGGAATGGGCAATCTTTATCGACCTGCGGGCATGATTCACATACGTAAGCTAGCGGGCCGCATTACCTCGACGTGACAGCAACGCTCCTAGCGCATAAAGCCAAAACTGCAGCCTCTGTAACTTTAATGTTTATAAAGTAACGCACCGATATGAAGGACACCCCTTTCACTACACGCCATGCCAACAAATTATGAATCGAGAAACGTGTTTTTGAGGAAACGTTCATTTTAGGTTCACCCGGAATTTCTTCCGTGGGCCGGATTGAAATCAGCCGCAGGCTGGATGCGACAAGCGGGGCGCCCGTTCTCTTCCCCCCGTGATGTAGACAAAAGATCCTCGGAAACCTGTTTTTACAAGTCTTTATTTTTGCCCATGCCTACGTCATTCTGATACTTATTCCAGAGGTTGGGTTAAAAGCAGCAGGCTGCCTCACTAGATGTTTGACTCGTCTGTTCCTCCTTCAGCTGCTGCCAAGCTTTTTAGAACCCACAGTCCGTGGCTGTACATTAGGGTGGCTCTTACTTTTCAGGTTCGATAGCTTTTTGATTGTGGAACTCCGTGGAACTCCCAAGTTTGGTTCCGTCGTTCACCCTTGTATTCACCTTATACATCATTTCAAAGCGCTATCCATTCCATTCAACTGATCCTGCATCTCCTTTGTATCCCTGACAGAATTACAATGTGGCCGACAAAACTCAAAGATTTTTTTCCCCCTAAACTTTAATAGCCTTTTCGTAATTTCTACTTGGTATTCTCGCTGAGTGTACAGACTGAATAACATCGTGGAGTGGCTACCTTGTCTCACACTCCACTCAACAACTGCTTCCCTTTCATACCCTCCGGTCCTTGTAACTGAAATATGGTTCCTGAACTAGTTGTACGTAGTTTTTCTTTCGTGTACTTTACCCCTGATATCAACAGGATGTCAAAAAAATTCTTCCAGTTAACAATGTTATCTCTAAATCTACAAATGTTGTAAACGTAGGTTTAACCGTTTCTGGTCTAACTTCTACGAGAAATTGTAGGATCAGTTTTGGTTCGCTTGTTCCTAATCGTAGGCATCTGTGGCTCATTGAAACTAAGGCTGAGGGCACGGTATATTTTGGGGCAGTTTGTGGACAAGAACTGTAGGTGGACTTCTCGCCACCCCACCTCCCCCCTCCCCCTCCCCAGAAGCGAACCTTGTACTTGCACCTGCGGAAGGAGAACTATGTAATTTCAGGGCCGGTATACACACACTCTCTGCCAGGCACTTAAGTGTTATCCGCAGAGCATCGATGTTGATGTAGATATGGCTCTAAGTACTATGGGACTTAAGTACTGATGTCATCAGTCCCCTAGAACTTAGAACTGCTTAAACCTAAATAACCTAAGGACATCACACACATCCATGCCCGAGGCACGATTCGAACCTGCGACCGTAGCGGTCGCGCGGTTCCAGACTGTAGCGCCTAGAACAGCTCGTCCACCAAGGGCGGCTGATGTAGATGTCTGAGAGACGATCAGTAGGTGACTGAAACAGATTTATTTACTGAAAGTAGGTTCTTTTCATTCAGGAGCCCAATTTAGCAGACTATTCCGAACTCTTTTGGCTCCTGAGACCTATTCATCACAATCTCCGTTCAATGCGACGGCCTTACAACACCTGGTAATATTCTACCAAACGACGTCGAAGCCAGCGTCTCGTTGTATGAATAACCTCAACATCAGTCACGTACTGCTTCCCGCGGAGTGCGTCCTCCATTGGGCCAAACACATGGAAGTCGTCGGAAGGTGCGAGATCGAGACTGCACGGTGGATGAGGAAGAATAGTCCAACCAAATCTTTTGAGCTCCTTTAGGGTGCGCAGACTTGTGTGAGGTCTTGCTTCGTTATGGATATGATGATGTATATTTGCTTTTTCCTGGCAACGAACACGCTGTAGCCGTTTCTTCAATTTCACAGCTGTGTGCGGCCGGACAGGTTTGCGCGACCTTCCTGCGATGGTCACAGACTCCTGGGCCAACGATTCGCCGTGCTTTTGTTCAATGCCAGGACTACGGAGAAATTCTGCAAGCGCCTGTGAACATCTACGATGCTCTGGTTTTCCGCCGCAAGCAACTCAATGAGAGCTCTGTGCATGGAACGAAACTCCCGTAGAGACGCCGTTTTCAAGGATCCTGATAGCGCCGCCACCGACTGGAATTCCGGGAAAACATAGGGACTGAAGCGGGAATATTCCACGATGCCGGACAACAAATTACGCATTTTTGAAACCGAAATTGGCAGAGAAAAAAAATGTATTACCTTATTGGAAGCCCCTCGCATGCAATGCGTGGCCCTTTGCTGCTTAATTTCTCAAGTTGATAGCGTCTGACGACTGAAACAAGCCAATAATGAAGGATGAGAGCTGTGGCTGCCCTGCAGTTTTAGCCTTATCTCCCATATAACGCTGCGAACGTTGACAGAGGGAGATTCCCACGCCTCGCTACTTGCGAGCGCCTGGATTTCCTCTCTAGGGAGCGGCATCGCCGACATACGCCAGGCGCGAGCTCAGAATGCGGCAGACGGCCGATAACCGCACCAGCGGGCGCGACGCCCGGCGTCCGCAAAAAGCCGCCACTCTGTGCTCGGCGCGTCGGCTGCGTCGTGTCGGCTGCGCTGACGTTTTTGCCCGCCCTCTGGCAAACCATAACAAATTAAGTAGGACGCGCCTCTGGGGACTGATAGTGGCCGCTGCTGCTTTTGGCCAGTTCACGACGCTGACTTCATCGGCTCGTTGTGGGGAAAAAAAGCCGGCCAACTCGCGCTCCAGCACGAGCAGTTCACTGGCCTCCAGTGAAGCTGTGACTCATCTAAGTAAACGGTGCGAGAGAACTTTCTCTCACTTTGTCAGCACAATTGTGTGCTGGAAAGAACTACAAGAAAATGGAAAATAAAGAAAATACGAGGGTCACTCCAAAAGAAATGCACACTATTTTTGTAAAAATGCAGTTTTCATTCTGCATGTGTGAAAGTTTTACAGTGTGAAGATACATCCTTCCCGCTTGTTTTCAAACTTAGTTCAACCTGTTCCCGTGAGTGGCGCCGTCACAGCAGGTCTTCAAGATGGCTGCTACACTTGACATTCGTCAGAAGCAACGTGCTGTCATAGAATTCCTGTGCTGTGAAAACGAGACAGTGGGAAACATCCACAAGAGGTTGAAAAGGTGTATGGACATGCTGCTGTCGAGCGCAGGACAGTTAGTCGATGGGCAAGCAAGTTACGTGATGAAAGCGGGCACGGCAATATTTAGGATTGTCCTCGTAGCGGCAGGCCTCGCTTATTTGTGGACATCATGCCAAGTGGAACCACCATAAATTCTGATGCATATGTGACGTCACATGATGATGATGATGATGATCATTATCATCATGTGACGACACTGAAGAAACTTCAAGCTCGACTGAGTCGTGTTCGACCATATCGGCAAAAGCAGGATGTTTTGCTGTTGCACGACAATGTACGGCCACATGTTAGGCAAAAAACCATGGAAGCGATCACAAAACTCGGATGGACAACACTGAAACACCCGGCTTACAGTCCTGACCTGGCTCCATGTGAATATCATCTCTTTGGGAAACTGAAAGACTCTTTTCGTGAAACAAGGTTTGAAGATGATGACTCCCTTGTGCGCACTGCCAAACAGTGGCTCCAACAGGTTGGTCCAGAATTTTACCATGCGGGTATACAGGCGCTGGTTCCAAGATGGCGTAAGGCAGTTGAGAGGGATGGCAATTATGTGGAGAAATGAAAATATTGTTCCTAAAGGATGTATCTACACACTGTAAAACTTTCAAACATGTAGAATAAAAGATGGATTTAAAAAAAATAGTGTGCATTTCTCTTGGAGTAACCCTCGTAACAAAAATAGATACAACATTTTCCAGCTTTTAATTGTAATTATTATTTATTTACCAATGACGCGTTTCGACTGATTCAGGCAACTTAACGGGAGGACGACGGTTCAAACCCGCGGCCGGCCATCCTGATTTAGTTTTTCTGTGATTTCCCTAAATCGCTTAACACAAATGCCGGGATGGTTCCTTCGAAAGAGCACGGCCGCTGTCCTCTGTCCTTCCCTAATACGAGTTTGAACTCCGACTCTAATGACCTGGTTGTCGACGGGACGTTAAACACTAATCTCCTCCTCCCTCAGGCATCTTCCGATTGGCATACACAGAAGAATATATATTTTGTTAAACATGGCATGAACCCATTTTGCAAAAATGGAGTTACTAACCAAAGACTGCGTTTTATGGGCAGGGCACTTACAAAATGTCACAGACCTACTAAGGAGACTGCTTACACTACGCCTGTCCGTCCTCTTTTAGAGTACTGCTGTGAGGTGTGGGATCCTTACCAGATATGACTGACGGAGTACATCGGAAAAGTTCAAAGAAAGGCAGCAAGTTTTGTATTATCGCGAAATATGGGAGAGAGTGTCACAGAAATGATACAGGATTTGCGCTGGAAATCATTAAAAGAAAGGCTTTTTTCGTTGCGAAGGAATCTTCTCACGTAATTCCAATCACCAACTTTCTCCTGCGAATGCGAAAATATTTTGTTGAGACCGACCTACATAGGGAGGAGCGATCACCACGATAAAATACGGGAAATCAGATCTCGTACGGAAAGATATAGTTCATTCTTTCAGCGCGCTATACGAGATTGGAATAATAGAGAATTGTGAAGGTGGTTCGATGGACCCTCTGCCAGGTACTTGAATGTGATTTGCAGCGTATCCATGTAGATGTAGATACCAAGGAATTGTAATATCAGTAAGTTTCTTAACAATTTCTTGCTAATACTCCAATTTTGCAAAATTGGGTCATGCTACTTCTAACAAAACGTGTATACCAATTTGAACATGCCTGAATCAAGGGAAACGTGTCATTGTTAAGTAAGAAATAATTACAACAGTGAAACCAACGCTGTTTGATCCTTCATAACTACATAAAGTTGAGTAAATGGAAAGAAACAATAAAATATTTGATTTTTGCTAACGATCTTGTAATGATTGATCGAACGTTAAACTACGCAGAAAATACAACAGAACTTCTAAAGGAGGAAGCTGAAAAGACAGGTCTACAAATATTTCAAAAGAATGATTACTTGACCAGTGACAGTAACTAATGGAGACTTCTAAAAAGCAACTACGGCAACGTCAGCAAATCAAACATGAACTGAATATTTCTTTTGTCTGCTGTTCTACGCCACAAATTGTGTAAAATGTGTTCTAATGATAGTCTACCAGAGATGCTTTTTTACATATTTTTCATTTATTGCTACGGGTTTCGAGTATGGCGCATTTTCATTTGAAACACAGCATTTACGATATCATTGTCTACCGCTTTAAAATGAGCCGTCGTCGAAACAGGTAGCAATAAATGAAAAATATATTAAAAAAGCAGCTCTTATGGACTATCATTACAATGCATTTTAGACAACTTTGTATGCCTGGGTTAAAACATAAAAGAAGCACTTCAAATCATAACCGAAGTACTGAAAAGAGTATACATGAAAGTGAGAAATGTGTACAGTAAGAGTGTTTTTTTAGTGTGTTAAATTAAAGTATTACAACACAGTTGTCAAACCAGCAGACCTCCATTGGTCGGGAACTCTTTCATCTGGATGTAAAATGATGTGGTAAAGTTCGGAAAAGAAAGAAAAAAAATCTTCAGAGAAATATTAGATGTAATCAAGAACAAAGATGGCAACTACGTTTTTTGGACCAAAAATGGAGATATACTTACTCTGCCCCAGAGCAAGAGATGAGATCAGGATATTACGTGTTACACTCTATGGACATCTAGAGAGAATGAAGGAACACAGATTAACAAAGATGATCCACACATTCTTTCAAAATAGGGAAACAGACAAAAATAGATTGGTAAACAAAACAAAAAAGGCTTCGAGAACTACAAATTGAACAGGAGACTCTGCTCAACAGAGACAAATTCAGACTAGAAGTCAAGAATTCAAAAGTTTTAAGGACAAACAGAAAAACAACTGGAGTCAAATGGTCAGATGAGAGGAAAAGTCATTCTGAGTAAATGAAAGTTTTTGAGAAGGCTGGAGGGAAGAGAAATAAGTAATTATCTTAACATGGTCCTTGGGTGACCTGAAATGAAATAAAAAAGAAAAGGGAACTGTGACTGCAACGTTGCAACCCGGTCAAGAACACCGTGCTCCAGTCTGGGTTGTGTATCTCCCACAAATCTGCGCTGCCTCATTCAGAACAAGCCATGCTTCATGAAAATCACGCACCGCGGACATGCGCAATTAATTCCGGCTCGAAACCATCCTGCGGGTATTCAAGAAACTCACCAGACGACTATACGGAAACTCGAAACTTTCGAACTCCCGCTTCATATTAAATCTGGGAAATTACAATCAGAACTAGAGGTCGAAGCATAACAGACCAAAGGCACTTTAACAGGGAAAACGGATGACTTATGGCTACTTTAAAATGAAAAACATAAGCAAACCAAAGGGCGGCGAACCCTTGTATCACAGCTAGTCTGGCTGGCTCTCCCAGAAACAATTACATAGCCAGACACATTGCTGCCGTTGGGATGCTGACAACACTCACGTCAAAAACAAATCCCACTTCGTAACTTACGCTGTGCAACTGATGAAAATGAACAATCTGATGACGACCTCGGCATGTTACAGCATCGATACCTCTGCGGTTTGCATAGTCGGTGCTCACCATCATCGGTAACTTCCTGTCAGTAAAGAGTCCCTGCACCCTTTCCTGAGCTGTCGCTTAGCAGTAGAGTCCCGTCAAGGGCCCTGCAACCCGTCCAGATTGTCACAGAGGCTTTCTTCCCAAGGCTTGCCGCGACACTGTTTTCCCTCTGCCCTAAATCGCTACCGTTCAAAAGTTTGTGCATATTGTACCCCAGATGGGACCGTGTTAACAGACAGACATCACAGTCTTGCACCCTGTTAATTCCTAACAGAAATATTAACAGTGGAACTTTTTGAGGACGTCACCTTATTAGGGAGGGCGTGGACGGACTCCACCCTTAAAAAAAAAGTTTCTTATTTATATGCTGCTGATGATAATAATTGGCAATCACTTTCAATCGTTTTTAGAGTTAATGGCTGTCGCAGAAGGTTTATGAATCAAAAATCTTTGAAACTTCTTGGCACATTAAAATTGTGGTCCGACCGGGACTCGAACGTGAGACCTTTCCCTTTCACGGGCAAGTGGTCTACCGATTGAGCTGCTGAAGCACGACTTCCGACGGCCATCACGGCTTAACTTTCGCCAGTTCATCATGTCTACCATACAAACCTCACAGTAGTTCTCCCGGATATCTTGCGGGATCTTGGAAGGAAGGATACTGCAGAGACATGGCTTAGCCACAGACTAGGGTATTCTTTCCAGAACGAATTGTCATTCTGTAGAGTAGTGCTTTGATAGCTCGGATGGTAGAGCACTTCCTCGAGAAAGGCGGATATCCCTGGTTTGAGTGTCGGCCCGGAACACAGTTTTAATCTCCCAGGAAACAAACTTCAAGATTTGAAGACACTGAGCCACACATCAAGCGAGGTTGACAGTCGCTGGCATACTGGACTCGCATTCGGGAGGACGCGTCCAGCCAACCCGATTTAGGTTTTCGGTGATTTCCCTAAATCTATTCAGGCAAAGACTGGGATAGTTCCTTTGAAAGTGTACGCCGACTTTCTTCCCATCCTTCCCTAATCCGATGGGACCGATGACGTCGCTGTTTGGTTGTAATTGAACTACCTGTTACACTTTATAACGACGCTTCATGTCATTTGATACAATTTATTAGCTTTAAGCTTTTCTCGTCGAAGCACACACTTACTATCTTCTGAGTCTATTTTACCATCAAGTTAACAATGCTACACTACGACTGCATCCCATTATGATCACATCACAGTCTTACACCCTGTTATTTCCTAACAGAAATATTAACAGTGGGTCATACAACGTCCGTCCACATAGCTCCGAGAAACTTGTTTTACTCCTGGCGTATGAGCGACGTCAGCGCAATAGCTACGGTGTTCAAGACATAATTCAGAATGTTCAGAAGAAGAGAAAGTGTGTGAAAAGTTTGTCCCGCACAGTGAGACCCAACAAAAACAACGAGGCGTCGACGCCTGCCGCGACTTGACTGAAATGAAAGACGTAGAAAAATCGTAATGGGTGATGTGATTTGCTGTTATCAATACGAACCAACCACAGTACGACAAAGTGCAAAACGGGTCTCTCGTGGTTCCCCACGATCGAAGAAGGTTCGACTGTGACGCGCGAGTTGAAGAGCTCGAAGAACTACTTTTCTGACAGTTTCACATGGTTATATGAAAGTTCTGTGCGTTGTACTCAAGTGAGGGAGGGCTGTAGGAGGAGAGGGGGATAGACTTTATACAAAACCTGAAGCACTGAAACCACCATCCTAAGTTTTCTCTGTTTTTTATTAAAACCGTATCGAAACTTTTTAGATTGACCAGGTACTTACGTTAAGCAGTAGTATCCACCGACTTTCAAAAATAATTGAAATATTAAAAGCTTCAGTGAAACATTACAACATAGAACACCCTCACGGTACATACTTTAATTTAGCTGTTAACGGTGTAGCTGGATCCTAACAGTTTTTAATCCTACTAGATACTCTGATCCCAAGAGTCGAAAAAGTTCTAGATTAAAATTTAATTTTACACATTCATTCTACTTGCTTTGCACACTGATTTAGGCGTACCAGTTAAGAAAGGAGAAGCGAATTCATTAAAAGCAGCGGACGTGTCAGCTGCAGTAAAGATTGTTACCTTTTTATTTTCTCACGTTACTTTTTTGCCTGCTTCTATTTCTTGCATAGAAATGAAAACAGAGAGAGGAAAAACATCTGTAGAAAGGTACTGAAACGTCCCCTTAGAAAAAAAATTAGTGAATTACTGTGCTGGTAAACCCCTTACGTTATTTGATTTTCAAATAGCTGAGCAAAACTGAACGTACTCAGACATTTCTCTCTTTACTTACTCTGATCAACACTAAACTGACATACAATATTTTTAGCGCAACGCAATCTCACTTTCAACAATCCCTACAAAGGAATGGCCCTGACTAACAGTAACCTATACCTTTCATGTATCACTTACCTCACAAAAATCTTCGTTACTCGGACTACTGCAATACAGCGACCGCCAATACTGCCAGCTAAATAAAAGATTCTAACTACTGTATATGAGTTCATGACATCAAGTCTTACAAATTTACTGTCTCTGATGGACGCACGTCCAGATCATCCGCTCTCGAAACGCCGCCATCTCTCTCCCCACATCCACCACTGCTGGCGGCTCACCTCCAACTGCGCAACGCTACGCGCTGTTCACATCCAACTGCCCAACACTACAATAGCAAATACCCCAACAATGCCAACCAGCCACAGACTGCACACAGCACAGTCAGTGATTTTCATACAGAGCGCTAGGTGACGTTACCAACATAAAAACCTAAACAGCCTACTTACAGTACCTTTTAGTCGACTGTGATGCGATATGCAATCTGGACAACTTCAGTAACTAATGGTTGGTTATACTACTTCTGTGGTTGTATGAATTGCTTTAGCTTTTGCTACGGCAGTTCCCGCGTTGAAACAATGGACTCTACTGTTCCAGCTTCCGCACAAATAAACATTTGCTCCTATCTGTTAATAATGCTGTTGGTGGATATTAAACGAAGATCCACATCAAAACGACATAGGGAAAGACAACCACGAGAACAATGGCTATACAAAATTATACCGGAAGAGTGAAAACGCTGTTTGTAAGAAAAATAACGACGATGATAGCTGGGTAGATGTAGTTGACGCCTGACGTTTGCTGGTGGTGTGGTGGTTGCCTGAGAGCATCAATAGAAGCGTGATGTAGCGCTGCTCCTGGGCGTCATGGAAGGCAAGTTTATTACGGGCGGAGGCCCCAGAGGTCTCCCTTTTCACGGAAGCACCGCCTCGGCACTGACTATAAAGCACCAGCACAGGCATCCCACGCGGCGTCGTGTCAGGCGAAGATCTATAGGGGCCGCTTCAGAACGACCGTGACACCAACACAACGCCATACTACGTTGCTTTAATGGCGGCGTACGCTCGAGTCGTCGAGGAAACGCTGACGTACGGGGTCTGTCAATTTTTCTCAACACTTATGTCTTTCCGTTAAGACAGAGGTGCTCAACCCGTCGATCGCGATCGACCGATCGATTACTTTATGAGTATATTCTTCAAAACTTTTGTCCGAAATCTGTTTCATCGAGCTGTCTTTGTAAAACAGCAGTTTGCTGACACTGTGTATTTGTAGGCGGTAAATTTGACAACATTGTCTCCATCTCTTGCAGCTTCACCTGCATTTCACCGCCTTTAACACTCTCGCCAAGCGATGGTCTTTCCTCTGCAGGTGTAGTAACTACACGTAAACTGTAATTAAAAGTGAAACACTTACGTCAAACAAGTCAAAACCGTCGGATCAACAAAGATCAGTGGATCAAGAAGCTGCTAACAAGTATATGGCCGAGCTGACAGCACCGACGACAGAGTTTGAAAACCGATTTTCAGATTTCAAGACAATATAATCTCTCCTAATATTCACAGCTGAACCTTTCCAAACTTTTTATCGAAAGAAAAATACCTTTTACGTATTCTGTGTAATTAAAGCAGTTACTTTTAGCTACGGTGTTGTTTTATGCTTAAACCTTTACGGATTTTTAAACCAATATATTTGCAAATGAGCTAAGCTGCATGTAACAGATCTTAACACTAAAAACGTTGAGCAGTCCTGCGTTACGTTGACGAAAGGGTTGTTACATGATCGTAAATCCAATGGGATACGTATTGGTACTGAAATTGTTACGCCATCAGTTATCAAATGTGTGATATTTTCAGCACAACATGTTTTGGGACTATATTATTCCATTATTATTAAACGCTATAAACAAGGAAAACAATAAATCGCAATACTGTACGCACCGACAACCATACAAAGTTATTTGTAACGTCATATGCGTACAACACACCTTAAAGCTTCTGATGCCGTTACGCAAGTGAAAAGTAAAAACCTAGCAGCAAAAATGATTTTCAAACAAAAAATTCTTCTTAGTTTCTCTCATGTTGGCGTGTTCTACTCTAAAAGCATAGTTGTTAGCTAAAGGCAGCCACTTTCACCTACCAAAGACAGTACTTCAGTGCAACGCCTATGTAACAACCCCAACGATGCTACTGTCTATCGTAAAAGCTATGGACATTTTGTGTGAAGCCTCAGTAAATTAAAAACCAATACTACACCTATGTTGCAGTGTTAGTCCATGTAGAATATCCCACAGAAAACATAAAAACTGAAGCCACTAATTTGAATTAGTTGGTGACTGCTTTCCAAGGAAGACATCGCTGAAGTGGTCCCAGAAATGTCCCTTGGGCACTTCTGTCTTCTCATTTAACATCTTGTCGCATTGTTTTCATGAAGCACAAAAATTCTCCACTTCCTCTAAAATTGACAACCACCACCCTATATCCTCAAAATGCGATACCCTCGTGCTGTCTGTGAAGTTACCGAACGAATGCTACTCTTTATTGAGGTGCTTCTCCGCCACTGACGAGCCATTCTCTTTATTATTATGTTCTTTAAACGTCACACTTAAGTTTCTTCTCGTTTTCTCCGCGTACAACATTTCGCAATCTTGACACTTAATTGCATAAACTTTCCCTTTCCCCGTGGTGTTCTCCTCTGTGCCACCGCTCCACGTTGTTGTCCATCGTGAATGCAATTCTAACCACTTTCTTGTTATTATATATTCTAGCTAATTTATGTCAAATAATTCCCCAATATGGCATTATTCTACTTTATGCACGCTTTTCTCGTTTTGTTGGTTTCTGTGCCCTACCGCTATACCCATCCTATCCATTAAACCTACGTCAAAATCATTTTCTACGGCTTTTTGTTGAAGTGTTTTCATCCTTGTTCTTAGGATGGGAATGGAATTACCTCTGTGCATAGTGTTTTTAAAGGATGCTAACTTACATTCATGACCTTGAGATATTCCTATCTCAATTTTTTTATGCTTAGGCTCGATCCACAAATCAAGATAATTTAAAACTCCCTGTTTCTCAAGTTGTATTACATTCTTATGCATTTTGTTAACATCACTCGGCAATATAACGGTGCCTAATGCCAAGGATGCTTTAAGGCATGTTATACTACAGAGTGTTATACACTCCGGAGCCAAAAAAACTGGTACACCTCCCTAATAACGTGTAGGACCCCTGGGAGCACGCAGAAGTGCCACAACTCGACGTGACATAGACTTGATTGATGTCTGAAATACTGCTTGAGGGAACCGACACCATGAATCCTGCAGGGCTGTCCATAAATGCGTAAGAGTACGAGGGGTGGAGATCTCTTCTGAACAGTATGTTGCAAGGCATTCCTGATATGATCAATAATGTTCATGTCTGGGGAGTTTGGTGGCCAGCGGAGGTGTTTAAACTCAGAAGAGGGTTCCTGGTGCCACTCTGTAGCAATTCTAAACATGTGGGGTGTCACATTGTCCTACTGCAATTGCCCAAGTCCGCCGGAATACACAATGGGCATGAATTTATTCAGGTGATCAGACAGGAAGCTTACGTACGCATCACCTGCCAGAGTCGTATCTAGACGTATCACGGGTTCCATATCGATCCAACTGCACACGCCCCACACCATTACACAGCCTCCACTAGTTTGAACAGTCCCCTGCTGAAATTCAAGGTCCACGGATTCATGAGGTTGTCTCCATACCCGTTCATGCCCATCCGCTTGATTCAATTTGAAACGAGACTCGTGCGACCAGGCAACATGTTTCCAGTCATCAACAGTCCAATGTAGACGGGCCCAGGCGAGGCGTAAAGCTTTTGTCTTCGTACGTCCATATTTAAATTGGATGTGGTGGGACATCAGCTGGTATAATTTTTATTAAAAATGAAACTCCTCCAGCTGTACGTAAAATTTCATATTTAATTGGCTACTAGTTTCGGCGTTGCGTCAACGCCATCTTCAGGCCCGTACACTTTCATTATATCAATTGTGTGTGGCTGCGTATTAGAAGTCCGCGGTGAGACCAATACGTGTTCCACATGGATGGCGGGCAGTAACTAGTGTGGCACACGTTTTATATACCCTCCACTGTTAACACTGCCACCTGCTGTCTGTAAGTGGTTATTGCACGGTGACGTCAAACATACGCGATGGTCACATTAATGTGACTGAATCGTGTAAATCAAGCTGCACTAGCACGAAACCTCGAACATTTGCAAAGAAAGTGCGAGTTGTTTCAAGCTCGTTTGAATGGCGCGAGTGTCTTTCAGTAATGTTGCCAAAGAGTGAAGTGGAGATAAAAAACTGTACTAACAGCTCACACAGAACGCGGAAGCCTACGAAGCAGCCCCCAACTGTCACACGTTTCACCCGTGGATGTACGCAAAGAAATCTTTGCCAAAACCTGGAAGAGAGGATTCTCCGGGAGCAGTACATGTCTCGTAGGCGTGCGCTCCACCAACAGCTACAGGATAATTACTCGCTAAGGCACCCTGCCTCATTTCCTGCACTCGCTGCGCACGCGGATTAGGGCACTGAATGGCGCCTCGTTAGGATTTAAATACGTTTTGGAATCCTCTTCCCCCGTAGCCCCTTGCCACATTGCCAAGTTCTTGCTGCGTCTTCAGTGAATTCCACCTCTCTTAGTTCACTGACTACATTTGCATCTTCCCCCATTCAAGACAACTTTATATTGCGTCAGTCTCAGCGACCTGCTTTCTGTGCCGTATTCTCAGGGAACTCATTTTTTTAAAAAAGTTTAGAATGGGGGGAACCACTGGTAACGGGTACACATTCACCAACGACAAATTGTTCGTTCACATTCAGCAATTTAAGAAAGTATTCTAATCCGTTCTCCAAATTTTTAACAGTCTGTTTTTTAACTGTCAATCAAGATTTCGGACAAATTTCCTGTTCCCACTTACATACTGAAAGTGGGACCCTCTAACAAATCTTCTGAACGATACTACACCGTTATAACATTCTGTATGCAGGGACAAATAACGACACAACTGTTAAATGTGAATAGTTTAGGGAAGGTTTTACCATGACTGTTATTAATAACGAATGAACGTATTAGTTTATTGTTACCGGTCAGAATTTATTTTCTTTCCTCTACGCGTTTCAGAGCCATCACGTGGATTTCTGTCAATTAATGTGACGTGTGTGTTATTTGTGCGAATTTTGGGACAAAACTTTGAGACATGTTCTAATTTAGTGTTCTGTTTCATTTTCTGTGGATGTTAACCCAAAAGCACTACACACAACACATATACGTCGTATTAATTCATCAGTTTCCGATCAACCATTGGAATGGAAAATGCATCTGCACAGGAACCAGGGTATTCCATGAGGTTTCGGATTTGCATAAAGATGACGTCAGCATCACGATATTTCGGTTTACGTCTACTCGACCAGCCTGAACTGAGGTTACACGTGAGACTGTTGATGCACGTCGCTGGCTTTATACTGAAGGTAGCTTCCGGTGGCCCAGGTACACAGGTTTTCATCACATAAATCACCCTATGCCGAGTTTAGCGCCATCTGACGTTTTTATTTTGAATTTAATGGCGTTTGGGACGCGCCTATGTAATGATCTCAATAGTGGAAAGCCAATTACGACCATACAAACATAAAGGCACACGACACCCAGTCCTCGAATGGAGAAAACCTCGCATCCGTGCCCCTTCGGTTAGCCATCCGTCGCCAGACCTGTATAATACTCTGAGTTGACAAAAGCTATGGAACAGCGATATGCACATCCATAGACGGCGGTAGTATCGGTACACAAGGAATAACAAAGGGCGGTGCACTGGTGGAGGTTTCATTTATTTTGTATTCTGTTGATTCATGCGAATATATTTCCGACATAATTTTGGCCACAGGAAGGTAATTAACGGACTTTGGACGCGTAATAGTACTTGGAACCAGACACGTGGGACATTCCATTTCGGAAATCGTTGTGGAATTAAATATACCGAGATCTACAATGTCAAGAGTGTGCCGAGAATACCACATTTCAGTCATTTCCTCTCATCGTGGGCAACGCAGCGGCCGAGGGCCTTCACTTAACGACCGATAGCAGCGGCGTTAGCGTAGATTGTCAGTGCTAACAGACAATTAACACTCCGAGAAATAACCGTACGACGAACGTATCCATTAGGACAGTGTGACCAAATTTGGCGTTAATATGCTATGGCGACAGACGACCGACGCCTCCTAGATTTCTGACCACATCGGTTGTGTTCTGGCGAAACCACAAGCGCCGGAACGAAGGGAACGGACGTTAGTGGACGGCTATAGACAGGCACCCGCAGAACAGATTGTAGTCATCCGTATCAAGTGCTTATTTGAACTTTGTCTATAGCGGAGATTAATAAACTGTTTGCATTAACTCTGACTTGGTTGCATGTCACTTGCGACACCTTTGTGAATACAAGTTAAGTATTACTCAAATGGTTCAGATGGCTCTAAGCACTATGAGATTTAACATCTGAGGACATCAGTCCCCTAGACTTAGAACTACTCAAACCTAACTAACCTAAGGACATCACACACATCCATGCCCGAGGCAGGATTCGAACCTGCGACCGCCGCAGCAGCGCGGTTCTGGACTGAAGCGCCTAGAACCGTTCGGCCACAGGGGCCGGCGTTAAGTATTGTCATTTTGCTTTATAGAAATAAAACTACTAATGTTATTTGCTTGAATTGGTGTATAGCATTCCGAGAACGCAGCAGCCTTTAAGCACCCTATAAGCGACGAGTGGGCAAGATCCGACAGGTTGGACCCTAGATGACTGGAAGACAGTGGCCCGGTCAGATGAGTCCCGATTTCAGTTGGTAAGAGCCGATGGAGCGTTCGTGTGTGACGCAGAGATCACGAAGCCATGGGCCCACGTTGTCAACAACGCACCGTGCAAGCTGGTCGTGGCTCATATGGTATGGGCTACGTTTACATGGAATGAACTGGGTTCTCTGTTCCAACTGAAGATCATTGACTAGAAATAGTTACGTTCGGCTACTTGGAGACCATTTGCAGCCATTCATGGAGTTCATGTTCCCAAACAAAGATGGAATTTTTATGAATGAAATTTCGCCATGTCATCGGGCCGCAGTTGTTCGCGATTGGTTTGAAGAACATTCTGGACTGCCCGACATGAATCGCACCGAACATTTACGGAACATAATCAAGAGGTCAGTTCGTGCACAAAATCCTGCCCCGGAAACAAATTCGTAATTATGCCCGGCTATAGTGGCAAACGGTTCAATATTGCTGCAGAGGACTTCTAACGAGTTGTTGACTCTATACCACGTCGAGTTTCTGCACTGCACCGGGCAAAAGGAGGTTCGACACGATATTACGAGGCATCCCATGACTTTCGTCATCTCTGTATATTGCTCCATCTATTGCGCGCACGCCCAGGAACAACGGCCGGCCGCGGTGGCCGTGCGGTTCTGGCGCTGCAGTCCGGAACCGCGGGGCTGCTACGGTCGCAGGTTCGAATCCTGCCTCGGGCATGGGTGTGTGTGATGTCCTTAGGTTAGTTAGGTTTAAGTAGTTCTAAGTACTAGGGGACTTATGACCTAAGATGTTGAGTCCCATAGTGCTCAGAGCCATTTGAACCTTTTTTTTTAACAACGGTGATACTGCATCCACGCCCTCCGTAGAACTACGGGCCCGCAGAATCAAAATTCAGTTGTGTAAAAAATATAATTAATTGTCACTGGATGTGCCATTAGGCGTAAAATTACAAATTTTCAAAGATATCAAATAAATCACCGGATCCAGTATTTTATCAAGTAGAAAGCTGCCGTTACGATTAATGTCTTTAGGCAAACGTATTTTCAGAGACTACTTGAAAACTGAATCCCTGAACGATCTAGTCGTGACCAAGATTTTTGTGGCAGCATAATGCCTAGAATGTCCATAGGAGATACAGTCTTCGACTATGACTGATGTGCTGGGCGGCGAAAGGCGAGACTGGCGACCACGCACCTTTCGTGTATTGTGTGTGTAGTCTGGCCAATGTAGGCTTTTCCACATTGACATGGCATTCTGTTGACTCCAGCCTTTCGTAAATTCTCGTCATCCTTTGCTGAAACCGAGAAGACCATAAGTTTTTGTAGGTGGTCAGTAAATTACTTTAAAATGGTGCTTCCTAAACATTCTGCTTAATTTAAGGAGGAATGCCCTGGTATTAAATAGCTTCTCCTCTTCCTTATCTTGTGAGTGATCACGTTTACTCCTGGTTAAAGCTGATCTAATTTGATGTGACTACAGTCCATTCCCTTTAAACACAGACTGTAGGTGTTGTATAGCTTCTTTACCGGACACACCCTGCGCCATGTGCAAAAGCGTATGGAGAACGTTCATAGTTTGTGAAAGGTGGTGATAGATATTCGCGTGCAAATAATAGTCCGTATGTATGGGCTTACAGTAAATAGAATGCCGTATTGATCCCTCCACTTTCCGACTGACTAAGACGTCTTGAAACGGAAGACAATCATCTTTTTCCATATCTATTGTAAAGTGGATATTCTCGTGGATAGACCTGAGACGTGAATATCTTTATAGCTCTTCGTGACCATGGCTGTACTTTCACCTTTCTGATTCGACGAACATTCAGGCACATCCCTACCTCACAAGGACTGACTCACTAAATCACTTATCACAGAAAATGTCTGGTACTTCAGTTCACTTACCTTGAGTGGTAAGTTGCGATGTGTAGTAATTACTTGAGAGACAGTAACTTTTTAGCCAAGATCGCTTGTAAACAAACTTTATTGTTGATTACCAGTTTTGGTAGGTATGGTTACGATCTTCAAATCTCGATAAAATGTTACTCCGTGTCCATTGCCATGAAGTACACAGTAGTGTGTGGATGAGACACAAGCATCTGGCTAGTTACTATGAATATTGTGGTTTTAACCTTGACGTGCCGATGCATCACACAACCCATTCCTCACATACCTGGCAAGGTTTTAGAAACAGTACTTGTACAGCTGGTATAGAAGACATCTAATAACCTTTTATAAGGACCTGGAGATGGTAATCACGCTTAGCGAAACAAGTAATCAACAATAAAGGTTGTTTGCAAGCACTTGGCTAAGACGTTCATCTTCCCTCATGTAACATCTGGGACTATTTGGAGCAGCAAATGAATCATCCTCACAGTACTGTGGCTCTACCGGATTTAAACATGACTGATTGGTGTCAGGTGGGTACAGTACACTCCAAGTACCTGGTAGCCGTCAGCGAGTAGCGTCAGGTGGATACGGCATACCACAAGCTTCTGGTGGACATCAGTGAGTGGTGTCAGGTGGATACGGCACACCCCAAGTCCCTGGTTGGCTTAATTGACGCTCTTATCAAGGTTCGACGTGATGTAACATGATATTTGCGTCAAGTCAGCTGGGGATGAACAAATTACGAGGGGCATTCAACGAGTAATTCAACACATTTTTGCCTGAAAGAAAGTTGGTTTTACTCAGGATTCCAGTACATAACATTATTCGCCATTATTCTGGCAACAAATCGCTATTTTTCAACATAATTTCCGTTCACTGCGTCAAACTCACTAGGAGGGCCTTACGCCCGCATGGTACCACTCTACTGGTCGACGTCGGAGTCATCACCATCCGCAAACTGCCTTCCGCGGAGTGCATCCTCCATTGGGCAAACCAGGGTAATTCGGAAGGTGCGTGATTCTGACTGTAGGGTGGATGAGGAAAGACAGTCTAATTAAGTTTTGTGACCTCCTCTCGGTCGCAGGTTCGAATCCTGCCTCGGGGATGGATGTGTGTGATGTCCTTAGGTTAGTTCGGTTTAATTAGTTCTAAGTTCTAGGCGACTGATGACCTCCGAAGTTAAGTCGCATAGTGCTCAGAGCCATTTTTTGACCTCCTCTAGGATGCGCAGACATTTGTGAGGGCTTGCGTTGTCATGGAGAAAGAGAAGTTCGTTTGCATTTTCGTGGCGACGAACGCGCTGAAGTCCGTTATTCAGTATCCTAAGGGCAGCACAATACACTTCCGATTTGATCGCTGCACCGTGAGGGAGGACATCAAACGCTGCAGCTTTGAACTTTTTCGTCGGAGGAGATGTGCTGAGGCGCCACTCCATGGATTGCCGTTTTGCTTCCAGTTCGAAGTGTTGAACCCATGTTTCATCGACTGCGACGATTCTGGACAAAACTGTCACGATCAGCCCCGTAACGTGCAAGCAATGCCGCACAGACTGTCTTCTGTTAGGCGGCGAAGAAGCCAGAGGGCACACACCTTCGAGTGCCCAGCTGGTGGGCGAGTGCATCAGCACTGCCTACAGAGACGTCCAATACAGCAGTGAGATGTTTGATTATGATCCGTCAGTCGCCACAAATCAGAATACCCGCACGTTTCAGCATTGCAGAAGTCACAGCGGTGTGCAGCCGTCCGGCACGCGGAAGATCGGACAGGTCTGCGCGAGATTGTTGCCGTGATCACAGGCGCCTCGCCCATCGTCTCACCGTGCTTTTTTTCACTGCCAGGACCCCTTAGATATTCTGCAAGTGCCTCTGAATACCTGCAAGTGACACGAGAAACTCAATGACAGCTCTCTATTTGGAACGCATCTCCGTTACAAACGCCATTTTAAAGGCTACGTATAGCGCCGCCATCTATCGGAATTTCATGAAACTATAGTGGCTGAAGCAAGGATGTTCCACTATGTCCTAAGGCCGGTATTACACTATCAAATTTCTTTGTCAAGGATTTGATCAAAGATGTGATCAAATATCCCGTCAAATATATTTGACAAAGATCTTTGACGTAGCACTAGAAGGGGTATTACACTGTCATCATATTTTTTGTCAAAGTTCAAGATGGCTGACAACAACAACTTGGTATTAACCGCAGCAGTTGCATGTGCCACAATTGCAGTATGTGTACATGCGGAAGAGGAGCAGGGGAAAAAAGGAATCATACCTGGGTGAAGCCGTGGGTTTTGCGACGACACGATAAAAGCATTCAACAAAACTTGTTACATGAGCTTATAGAAGAGGATTTCAAGTCGCACATCAATTACATAAGAAGGGATAAGCATACATTTCTGTATGTGCTCAGTGAAGTGTATCCTCATATCACAAAGCACAATATTCACTTAAGACCTGCTACATCTGCAGAACACAGGCTCACTGTAACACTCCGATTCCTTGCTACAGGAGAGGGTTAGATTAGGTCTCCAATCTTCTTAATCTATTTTTGTATTCAGGGTGCCTCACGTTCTAAAACGCCTCATCAGCTTCATACATCTCTATTAATTTTGTAGTTGTCCGCACACACCAATTGTATTTACCGGCAATGTTTATGAAAACACTACAGATGACAGAACGCTGCAGCGATGCTAGCGCTCCATGTGGTAACATGTCATACTGCAGTGAACAGAAGACAAGCGACTTCTTTGATCAAATCTACAGCGAGGCCCTAGATTTGATCAAATATTGGACGACATTTGACAAAGTTCCCTATTACACCATCAAATATCTTTGACAAAGATTTTTGACAAAGAAATTTGATAGTGTAATAACGGCCTAAGACATGCTGCGCTTTTTTCAACAGAAATTGACCGAAACTGTGTGATTCACTGTTGCACTTCCGTATGTATGCAGCTTGTGGAACGCTCGTGATGAGTCTCATCACAACAGTGATGTGACCCATCACAGCAGTTGCGCAGGTGTGATGGCCACGTGCAGATAAGCGGGCTGCGACCGTGAAGGTGCCTTTGAGCTGCCACGGCTGGCCCCAGGAGACTGCACAAAGCCAGCAGGTCCGCTGGGCGACCACCGCGCTGGAACTAATTACTGTTCTGCGTCGCAGCTCTCCGTGGCGCGCTACGTCTCAAGCCGCACGCGAAGCATTACTGCTGCAGCATACACCCTGCTGTGTGTAAAGCACAGTGCACAAGGTCAGGCTACCTGCTCTGTTCCGGCTGCACGCTGCAAGGAGTCTACGATTACTTACTCAGCATTATTATTTGCCTATTCGCAGAGGTCACGAGTGTGTGTGTGTGTGTGTGTGTGGTGGAGGAGGGGTTCGATTATCGAGGTT
Source organism: Schistocerca piceifrons (assembly GCF_021461385.2). Lineage (NCBI taxonomy): Eukaryota > Metazoa > Arthropoda > Insecta > Orthoptera > Acrididae > Schistocerca > Schistocerca piceifrons. The sequence continues at coordinate 347,318,006 of NC_060143.1, read as the reverse complement.
AAAATGTAAATGTCGTGTGACTAGGGACTCCCGTCGGGTAGACCGTTCGTCGGCTGCAAGTCTTTCGATTTGACACCACTTTGGCGACTTGCGCGTCGATGGGGATGAAATGATCATGATAGGACAACACAACAGCTAGTCCCTGAGCGGAGAAAATCTCCGACCCAGCCGCGAATCAAACCCGAGCCCTTAGGATTGACATTCTGTCGTGCTGACCACTTTTTTTTAATTTTTTTTTTAATTCTCATTTTGTTCATTTTCGTTTGTTGTATGTGCTCGGGGCGGACGTCGTAAGACATCCGTTTAAGTTCGTTTTTGATCGGTTAACTCAGTTTTTTTTATTACAGAGGGCTGCTAACCCTCTGACCGAACACGCTGAGCTACCGTGCCGGCTATCCACTCAGCTACCGAGGGAGGACAATTATCGAGGTTACAGCGTCTAGAGAGCTGTGTCAGTGTTGTTGATTCAACAGCACTAGTGGTGTGAAAATCAGCAGTCGAGGACGATTGCAGCGATTGAACGCGTTGTTCTCGTCATGGACAGACCCTCAAGAGTAATAGTAATTGCAATAAGAAGTGAGGAGAGTGTTTTTATTAACAGAGGTTATATTAGGTTGGTGCATAAGTTCGAACCGTTTCTGTTTTTGCATGTTGGTATTCCGGTTGGTAGTGGTTTATTTATAGATTGTAATTTTTTATTTGTAGTTGCCTGTTGCTATTTGAGTTCACGTATTGTCATTTTGTCATTTGCAGATAGTGAGTGGAACTGTGGACGCTAGAAAATGGAGTGTCTACTGGAGAAATCGGAACATTTCCGACGTATTGCTCTGTTTCAGTTCAATAGTGTGGTGACAATAGCGAAGGCAGACAAAAACATTTGCGCTGTGTATAGGGAAAATGCTACCGGACAGAGCACGACAAGAAAATAGTTTTCTGGTCTTAAGGAGAATCGTTTTGCCATTAGTGACGCTTCACGTTCACGACTATCTTCGGGGTTTGGTGGAGATCGTTTAAACTCATAAACCCACATTGATCCACATCAGTGTACTCGAGAACTGGCAAAAGTGATCATTTGCACGCAATAGCGAAGGTTCAAAAATCGGGTGAATGGATTCCGCATGCTCTAAGCAAAGAACACAAAAAGCGGGTGGCCATATGTGCATCTCTGCTTGCTATTCATCAATGAACGTGAAAAGAACCGACCATTCCTATCCCGTATCGTTACTGGTAACGACAAATGGTGTCTTTATGATAACATAAGGAAATTTAGAAATTTTTGGTAAGGACTATGAGACCAAACTGCTGAGGTCATCGGTCCCTAGGCTTACGCACTACTTAATCTAACTTATGCTAAGGACAACACACACACACACACACACACACACACACACACACACACACACACACACATGCCCGAGAAAGGACACGAACCTCCGACTGGGCGGTGAGGGGAGGGGGGGGGGTGAGCCGCTCGAACCGTGACAAGACGCCCTAGACCGCTCGGCTACCCCTCGCGGCATATAACGTAAGGAAAACGAAGGAATGGTGGAGCCCAAACAAGGCAGCAACTCCCCGTACAAAGATCTGGACGCATTCACAAAAGATAAATTTATAAATCTGGTGGAACAGCGACGGTATCGTGTACTACGAATTGATTCCCTGAGGTGTAACCATCACTGCAGACAGTTACTGTCAACAACTGAGACGTCTTGCAAACACAGTCCAAGAGCAACGACCAGGAAGTCTGCTTGAAGTGATACTATTCTGCGATAACGCCCGCCCATATTCTACTACGCTGAGAAAAAGACGATACGGGAGTGGGGTTTCCAAGTCATTTCGCACACACCTTATTCACCCTTTCCGCTCTCAGTCGAACAACCTTCGAGAAGCTTCCTTTCCGGGTGAAAATGCGCCCGAACATGAGTTCTTCGCCACGTGATTTCTACAGTCGCGGAATCGTTAATCTCTGGCAGACTATTGTAAACATTGAAAGAGAATGTATTCCAATTCCATGGTTCGGTTTTCATTTGATTGAACCTCATTTTTGACATCTTTCTAATGAATTTGTAGCCTTTCAGCCCCTTTCAGTTTGATTTGGTTATAGGTACGATTTGTACGCCAACAGACCAGACAATTCGCGAGGGACTCCGAATATCATTTCGATGCACACAACTGGGCATCAGCGTTACTTAAAATTATGTGAAACTTACTTTGATTCGCAAGACATATCGTAATTCTGATGTACGGCCTGTTTGGTGCCACTAGAATGGCAACAGAAGCCCACACAATAATAAAAACTGGCCTCAGATGAAGGTACGTGCATTTGAGGTGAGGTTCTTAACAAGTTATCAGTGTTTTCATGATTGGCTGTACAATTTTGGCTACTAAGTGCAGTGACTAGAGTTGTAAAACTAGTGTAGGCTACCGCAGACTATCGTAAGTAAATGCAGACTACGACAATTTTCCTAGTAGCCGTGGTCAGTTAAGACTAACGGCATTACATGTATGTTAGGTGTGTTGCATACTTATCAGGCGTTGCCTCATTTCGATCTCTTTGTGCATACAGTCAGTATCTTACTAGATTCTCCTAGAAACTGGAAGCCCTGAAATGTCTAGAAGCTGGTCGAAGATATATTAAAGGGCTGCGTAACATGTCGAAGAGTTTTGTTCATGTAGTTTTCTTCCAGTCAGTTACTTAAAAGTAAAATATATTTACACCAAATTTCAAACTGTCAAAATTAAATTTTGGTTTTATTGGAAAGTTATTGAATTTGTTACATCAATCATAGGCATGCGTTCGTAAAAATGAAAAAAAAAATTATCATACAACGCTAGGAAACGGAATTTACTTAAAAAAGGTAAGACTGAAGAAACACTGCAAATCAAAAACGTATCAAACTTCACTTCAATACTTCGTCAAGCTTATATAGAATATGTTTCTGTTATTTATAAACAACTTTCACACTTACGAATAACAACAGGAAACGCTTGCCTTTGACCATGAAGAAATTTTTATTGAGTATAAAATAATAACAATAATTATATAGATTTTTTTATGTCGATGCATGCATCGAAAGTAATTACTTAGTTTGCATAAAAGTGCAGAAGTCCCGTGATTAACTAATTTTTATCACTCCCAAAATTTAATTTATATTTTGCACTAACACTGAACGATGTGTGGTTGTAATTATGTCTAAAACAAACAAACAAAACGTAAGTCGTTGGCTTTCTGTTTCTATCACACATTCACTTGTATTTCTTTCCCTACCAATGCAACCAACGGTACCCGCAATCTTACCATTTACTACGTCATACATATATATATATATATATATATATATATATATATATATATATATATATTTATACCGTAGTTATGGTAGCCCGCAATTATAGCAGTGACATACTTCAGTTAATAATACTAATATTATTCTCGTATCAATGAAAAATGACGAACAAATGTAACTCGAAGTTTTTGTTTGTTATTTTTAAGCCTAATATCATCGCAGTGATAAAATAGACCTCAGTGATAAAATAGACCTGTGGACCTGCAACTCTGGACAACCAACAACCAAAATATAAATGTATCCACAGAAGTTGTGGGCCTGAGACTATACGTTATTAATGGAACCTCGTAGTAAAGCCATTTCAAATTAGCTGTAAATAGCACGATATCGTGTCGCCGCAGTAATCCCGCACAGCGTCCTGATAGAGCGTTCACAGTGCAGTAAGTGACCGGAGATGCAATTACCAAACTTCAGCGGCGCGAAACACGATCCTAGCTCTGCCGGACGAGTTTATCTGTTACTGTCTGACGTCAAAGCACTGAAGGAGGAGGGTAGATAGGGGTTGTTGGGTATCCTAACGGGACGTCTGGGTTGTAATTACTCAAGATACAATTACGGCGAGAAATGGGAATACGTCAACGGCGTCCTTTTGGAAAGGATACACAAACCATGACACAACGATCGAACAAACTGATACGAACAACTCGAGCGTCATGTGTACACAGTTAGTAACCCGACTCCCGTTTTGAATTTGTTTCATCTCGCCGAGTTCGATGGCATTTATAATTCAACCTGTATATGCAAATAATAATTTCACTTCTCATTCTACGAAAATGTATAAATATTCAAATTTCATTCAGTTCCACTTGGAGGCATGTCGAACTCATATTTCAGAGAGAAGGTTGCGTATGAAAATTACCCGCAACTGTTCATCCGTGGAAAAGAAACGAAGAAACTGGTACTCATTGCTTACACACACGAAAACAATATTTAAATGGCGCGTTTCTAGCAGTTTGTCCATCTTCTTCGCGTGAAAAACGTTATTTTTTTTTCTCATGCAAAGAATTCTTGAATTAAATGTATACCGGCAAATGATGAGAAGCAAAGCAAAATTCACTACAAAATATTTTACTAACATATTACTGTCATTCAAATAGTGCCCAGTTTGCCCTATTTGTGTACAACTATGCACTAAATATTCAAAATGCGTCGTGGAAATAAAATATATTTGTAACTGTATGCAGTAATTGTTTTTATTTTCATTACGAGGAAGACTCTGGAGGTACAAAATACCGTTATCAGAAAGCTCAAAAGTGCTTGTTGGTTGGTCGATTTGTGGGAGGGGTCCAAGCAACGATGTCATTGGTAACATCGGACTGGGAAAGGATGGAGAAGAAAATAGGCTGTGCCCTATCAAAGGACCTATCCTGGCACTTGCCCGAAACGATTTAGATAAGTGACGGAAAGCCTAAATCAGAATGGCCGTATGCGAGTTTGAACCGTTTTTCTTCCGAATGCGAATCCAGTGTGCTAACCGCTGCGCCACCCCGGTCGATTGCTTCATAGTCCTACAGTTAAGCGTGTATAGTAAGTTGAGAGGAGATTCCTCTCTCTTCTCAGAAAACACGATTGGAGATCGAAATAATGAAATATAATGTTGGTGAATCTTTGCAGCAACATGACATATTTGATTAAAACTAATGGTATATATAGTTCTTCCTCATACAGCTGACAAAAAGTCGAGTTTTGTAGCTGTTATTTCTTCTCTTCCGGTTTCAATGCCTGCATTTTCGTCAATTGGTTATTACCCATCCTTTCAGCCATTGTATCAGTACCTTCCTTCACAACGTTTGCAATTCTAAAATTATTCCAGACTTCTCCGATCTGCTCTGATATTAGCACACACATACGAGGGGCATTCAATATGAAATGCAGCCCTTTTTTTCTTGGCCACGTTCGGTTCAAAAATGAGGAATTTGTTGTGGGACATCATGGAATATTTCCACTAAAGTCCCTATAGTTTCATGAAGCTTTGAAGGATGGTGCCTTCAAAATGGCGACTATAACGAAGGTACGTTCCAAGCAGACAGCTGTCATTGAGTTCCTTTTGGCGGAGAACCAGGGCATCTCAAACGTTCATAGGCGCTTACAGAATACCTACAGATACCTAGCAATGAACAAAAGCACGGCGACTCGTTGGGCGAGGAGCCTGTCGTTATCGCAACAAAGTCGCGCAGACCTGTCCGATGTCCCACCTGTCAGACGTGCGGACACTCTCACTCGAGGTGGTCAACTGATCAGAATCAAACACCTCGCCGCTCAACTGGACGCCTCAGTTAATAGTGCCGACACACTCGTTCATCAGATGGGGTAGTCAAAGATGTGTGCCCGCAGTGTTTCTTGCCACGCAACGGAAGACCATAAAGAGCAGAAGGACCATGTGTGCGGAATTGCTTATGCAATACGAGGCTGAAGAAAAAGTTCAAAACCACACTCAAAGCCGGTAAAGTCGTGGTGACGACCTTCTGGGACTCTGAAGGTCATTTCTGTTTGATGTCCTCCCTCACGGTGTAACGATCAACTCTGAAGCGTATTGTGCTACTCTTAGGAAACTTAAGAAACGAATACAGCGCGTTCGTCGCCACAAAAAGCTAATCAACTTCTCCGTCTCCATGACAAAGCAAGGCTTCACTCAACTCTGTGCATCCGAGAGCAGCTCAGAAAACTTCATTGGCCGCTCTTCCTCAACCACCCTAGTGCCCGGATCTCGCACTTTCCGACTTCCAACTGTTTGGCCCAAGGAAGGATACTCCCCACGGGAAGCAGTACGTGAATGATGCGGAGGTTACTGATGCAGCAGGAGATGGGAACCGACGTCAGCCAGTGGAATGGTAGTATGAAGGCATAAAGTACCTCCCACCAAGGCGGCGGCGTAAGGCCATCGCACTGAACCAAGTTTATTTTGAAAAATAGGGTTTTGTAACAAAAAGAGTGGCGAGTAATACGGTGTACTGAAATTCAAAATGAAGCCGACCTGTTTTTAGAATGAAATGTGTTGCATTATTTCTTAAATGCCCCTCGTATATATCTACATCTACATCTACATGGTTACTCTGCAATTCATACTTAAGTGCCAGGCAGAGGGTTCATCGAACCATTTTCATACTACTTCTCTACCATTCCACTCTAGAATGACGCGTGGAAAAAAGGAACACCTAAATCTTTCCGTTCGAGCTCTGATTTCTCTTATTTTATTATGATGATCATTTCTCCCTAAGTAGGTGGGTGTCAAAAAAATATTTACGCATTCGGAAGAGAAATTTTCGCAAATAGATCTCGCCGCAAAGAAAACCGCCTTTGTTTCAGTGGCTTCCACCCCAGCTCGCGTATCACATCAGTGACACTCTCACCCCTATTGCGTGATAACACGATGCACTTTTTCGATGTCCTCCGTCAATCCTACCTGGTCAGGGTCCCATACCGCGCAGCAGTACTCCAGCAGAGGACGAACAAGTGTCAGCAGAGGACGAACAAGTGTAATGTGGTCCGTCTCTTTAGTGGGTTTGTCGCATCTTCTAAGTTCTGCCAACGAAGCGCAGTCTTTGTTTCGCCTTCCCCACAATATTATCTATGTGGTCTTTCCAATTTAAGTTGCTCGTAATTGTAATTCCTACTTACTCAGTCGAATTGACAGCCCTTAGATTTGTGCGATTTATCGTATACCCAAAATTTATGAGATTTCTTATAGTACCCATGTGGATGACCTCGCACTTTTCTTTGTTTCGTGCCAATTGCCACTGTTCGCACCATACAGAAATTCTCTCTAGATCATTTTGTAATTGGAATTGATCGTCTGATGATATTACTAGACAGTAAATTACAGCGTCATCTGCAAACAATCTAAGGCGGCTGCCCGGATTATCACTTACACACTTATATAAATCAGGAACAGCAGAGGGCCTATGACACTACCTTGCGGAACGCCCGATATCACTTCTGTTCTACTCAATGATTTACTGTCTATCACTACGAAATGTGGCCTCTCTGAGAGGAAATCACGAATCCAGTCACACAACTGAGACGACACTCCACGTGCACGCAATTTGATTAATAGTCGCTTGTGAGGAACGGTATCAAAAGCCTTCTGGAAATCTACCCTCTTCGAAGTAGTTCTACTTCCGAAACATGTTTTGAACTTGTAACTTACCGAATTTTCCACGTATGAAGGCTGATTAATTTCTGCAAATGTTCGCATCTTGATTTGGTTCACGACATATAGAGTGTGGGTAGTAAATCCCTCGTTACCTTCTACGCGCGCAGATGTTGCCGGCTGGAGTTGGTGTGAAGCATCCTGTCACATGGTGGCAGGACTGGTGAAGAGCAATGTTTACGTGTTTCGAGTGGCAGTATTGGTACGACGCAGGCGATGCATATTCTTTTGCCGACGTCGGTAGCAAATGAGAATTTGTTCCCCATCTTGTAACTTTTTTCCTTAAGATACCGTTTCGTACTACGATCTTTAATCTGACACTACAACACAGCTCCTTGAGATGCCGCCAGTGTGGCGCTCTTATTACAGAAAAAAAGATGCCGATGGTCCAGCCAAAACTCTCGCCACGACGACAAGCAAAGATTTACGGAATAGATACTTTTCAAGACCACCCTTAAGAAAAATGTCCGTCAGCATAGATGGATTTTCGTCAACCAGTTTCACTAACAATCATGAATAACTGCAGCAATTTTTGATATCCCGACCTTGTTCCTTCAGAATCTGAAAGAGATACTTATGCTTCAGTGAGTCGTAGGATGTTTTAGAATCTTTGAACGTACAAACTGCTGTTTAATAAATTGTTTGACGTCTGACAATTAGTTTCAGAACTAAAATTTCTTCTGGACTGCTTTATTCAATTTATTCAGCACAAATTACAATAGGCTTGTTGCGCAACATGACTTACATTAAAATTGCCAGTTTTGTATTAATGGCAACTTACATCCAATATCGTGAGTACAGTGATAGGTCGACCTGTGTTCACACTGTTTATACACACTACTGGCCATTAAAATTGCTACACCACGAAGATGACGTGCTACAGACACGAAATTTAACCAACAGCAAGAAGATGCTGTGGTATGCAAATGATTAGCTTTTCAGAGCATTCACACAATGAAACTCGGGACCTTTGCCTTTGGTGGGCAAGTGCTCTACCAGGAAGTTTCATATCAGCGCGCACTCCGCTGCAGAGTGAAAATCTCATTCTGGCATTCACACAATGTTGGCGCCGGTGGCGACACCTACAACGTGCTGACATGAGGAAGTTTCCAACCGATTTCTCATACACAAACAGCAGTTGAACGGCGTTGCCTGGCGAAACGTTGTTGTGATGCCTCGTGTAAGGAGGAGAAATGCGTACCATCACGTTTCCGACTTTGATAAAGGTCGGATTGTAGCCTATGGCGATTGCGGTTTATCGTATCGCAACAATGCTGCTCGAGTTCGTCGAGATCCAATGACTGTTAGCAGAATATGGAATCGGTGGATTCAGGAGGGTAATACGGAACGCCTTGCTGGGTCCCAACGGCCTTGTATCACTAGCAGTCGAGATGACAGGCATCTTATCCGCGTGGCTGTAACCGATCGTGCAGCCACATCTCGATCCCTGAGTCAACAGATGGGGACGTTTGCAAGACAACAACTATCAGCACGAACAGTTTGACGACGTTTGCAGCAGCATGGACTATCAGCTCGGAGACCGTGGATGCAGTTACCCTTGGCGCTACATCACAGACAGGAGCGCCTGGGATGGTGTACTCAACGACGAACCTGGGTGCACGAATGGCAAAACGTCATTTTTTCGGATGAAACCAGCTTCTGTTTACAGCATCGTGATGGTCGCATCCGTATTTCGCGACATCGCAGTGAACGCACATTGGAAGCTTGTATTCGTCAAAGCAATACTGGCGTATCACCCGGCATGATGGTATGGGGTGCCACTGGTTACACGTCTCGGTCAGCTCTTGTTCGCATTGACGGCACTTTGAACAATGGACGTTACGTTTCAGATGTGTTACGACCCGTGGCTCTACCCTTCATTCGATCCCTGCGAAACCCTACATTTCAGCAGGATAATGCACGACCGCATGTTGCAGGTCCTGTATGGGCCTTTCCCGAAACAGAAGAAGTTCGACTTCTGCCCTGGCCAGCAGATTCTCCAGATCTCTCACCAATTGAAAACGTCTGGTCAATGTTGGCCGAGCAACTGGCTCGTCACAATACACCAGTCACTACTCTTGATGAACTGTGGTATCGTGTTGAAGCTGCATGGGCAGCTGTACCTGTACAAGCCATCGAAGCTCTGTTTGACTCAATGCCCAGGCGTATCAAGGCCGTTATTACGGCCAGAGGTGGCTGTTCTGGGTACTGATTTCTAAGGATCTATGCACCCAAATTGCGTGGAAATGTAATCACATGTCAGTTCTAGTGTAATATATTTGTCCAATGAATACCTGTTTCTCATCTGCATTTCTTCTTGGTGCAGCAATTTTAATGGCCAGTAGTGTATGTACGTGTAGCGCCGCCAGCTGCCTGTGGGGTTTGTCTACTCACCTCGCGGCGCGTGTCCGGGACGCTGCAGTGTGGCTCAGTGCGATCGCCTAGCGCGCCATCCGGAACCTGCAACACCACAGCCAGCTGTCACACACAGGTCTGCGGCTCTTGGCAAGGGGTGATCCTAATAGTCAAAGAATACACTCTCACAGGACCAATTCACTGTTGGTGAATATGCTGGAGACGTGTGGTGGAAGAGTTAGGTACACTAGACATGTAAGCGCAATCTGTGCATGACGCTGAACCCACACACCTCTGTCTCTCTCTTTTTTCTTTTATACATCAGCGTGAGTACACTACCCACCCATCAACAGTTACATTATTTGGCCTTCTACAACTACAAAAAAGTACTTTTTTGACATAGAAAAGTACTACGTTCAAGTAACTAAACAATATATCTTCGCTATCAGCACTAATACGAATCCTTAATTTACAAAGATACAAGTAATAACTAAGTTTCTCTGACCAAAAAATGTTAGAAACAGGTTTGTAAAGTCACTGCTCTTTGATGGAATGATAATTACCCAGAAGAAATGGTGGCTGCTCCTTCTTCGCACGCCTATCGTCAGGTTTTAAAATGAAAATTTATGAATGAAAGGCACAAAATTGGTGTAATATTCTACAATATTTATTATTTCCTACACTAACCAGTTTTTGGCTCTTACGCCATTATCAGGTACAAAGATAAGTACGTGGTGCTGTGAAATTTTGTTGGTTCAAAGTTTTAAGCTAGTGCATGTACAGAGTATCACCATTTCCTAGGATGAAGATGTTAATGTTAAAGTTAGGAATGAAATAGGCCGGATTATTTCAGTATAAATGCGATGTTACATTATTTAACTAAGATAAAATATGTGGCATATTAATTAATGAACTACGGAGGAATTACAACAGTTTTACGTAGAAGAACATAGCTGAACACTAAACTTGGTGATATGTTCCAAAGGTGTGGATGAACAAAGTAATATTGTATTTAATAGATCCTAAATTACAAACAGATAAGATATAATAGTGTTATTAAGCAGGTGGATGAAGCATGTTTGATTACACGAAGTAAAATTTCTTAACACAACGAGAGAAATTACAGTAGTTGAACTAAAGGAAATGTGACATGTGAGTAAGAGGGGAAATTTATGACATGGTCTGGGTGGGATTCTGAGTAGTAACTGCAGTTAGAAGTGACGAGTAAGTGAACTGTGTCTGGCCATTCAGTTCTAAGCTTTGGTTGATAGACATGTGTCTATTAATTTCCGCTGTTTAAGGATAGTTCATCTTCTTTCCTTTATGGATGTGATGTAATACTTCATGACTCACCTTGTAACTAAGGCCTTCTTTAAGCAGATGGTCTGCAAAAGCAGAGTCTCCTTTTCCAAGTTGCCAATTTGTGTGGTGTTCCTTCGAGTGTATAGATATTCCCCAGCCAGACTGACAGTTATAAGTAATTTTATATATTCCACTCCCATTCTTTTCCAAAGCTGGAGTGCTGTCTTTACCATTTGGCAAAACGTGTCCAACAGTGTTGCGCACATAAAAGAAGGCCTTACTTTTGCAGATCTCCTACTTAAAGAAGGCCTTTGTTGCAAGGAGAATCATGAAGTACTGCATCATATCCATAAAGGAAAGAAAACGAACTATCTTTAAATAACGAAAATTAATAAACACATGTCCATCAACCCCAAGCTTAATACTGAATGACCAAACACAGTTCCCTTACTCGCCACTTCTAACTGCAGATACTACTCATAATCCCATCCAGGCCTTGTTGTAAATTAACCCTCTTACTCACATTCCATATTTTCCTTTAATTCAGCTACTACAATTTCTATCGTTGTGTATGAAACTTTTTACTTTGTATAACCACAGCTGGTTCACTTACATGCTTAATATTATATCTTATTTGTTTGTAATTTACTTTGTACAGCCATATTTTTGAAGTATGTCGCCAAAGTTTATTGTTCAGTTATTTTCTCCTATTTATCATAGCTACAATTTGTCTACAGTTCATTAGTTAATGTGTCACATACTTTATCCTAGTTAAATAATCTTACATCGCATTTACACTGAAATAATCCCACTTGTTTTATTCCTAATTCTAACAATAACATTTTCCATCTCTGGAAATGGAGGTACTCTTACATGTACTAGTTTAAAATCTTTGATCCAAAACAAAATTTCACTGCACCACTTACTTATCTTTGTACCTGTTGATGACGTAACGGTCGAAAACTTGTTCGTGTAACAAATAATAAATATTGTAGAATGTCCAGTGTACAAAATATTCTACCAAAAAGCGACGGAACAGTCAATCAATGCATTGAAATAAATATTATTATACATGAAACAACAGCCTAATCGGTTTTTATTAGGAGAGCAGTAATTCTTGTAGGAAATTGTAGCTAAGTTTTCTTAATCCTGAGATTGATTGTTCCCTCTGTTGGTGGAAGTTGGGACAGGGAAGATTAACTGATTAATATCTCCAAAGTCTGATTTATTACAATCACAAATGTCTGAATGTCTTAATGCCAAGAAATACAAATGAACATGGAGGACGCTGTGACAATCTCATCACATTGATGGTACAGATCCCTGTGTGGTGTAGCGACATGTTGTAAAATCAAGAAAGATGAAAAATTCTGTATGTTTTCCTTGGTTTACGTTTGATGTTTCCTGTTTCATTTCGCACTCGGACATGACTTGTTCCCTGGCGCTTCCCGGCGACGCCTGATGTCGGTTTATTGAATTTGTCGGCACCGGGACAACATTTCATCGAAGTAGCAGGGCCTGCATTTACATCAACGTGATTACTCTGCTATTCACAATAAAGTGCCTGGCAGGGGGTTCAATGAACCTCTTTCAAGCTGTCTCTCTACCGTTCAACTCTCGAATGGCACGCGGGAGAAACGAGCACTTAAATTTTTTTTGTGCGACCCCTGATTTCTCTTTTTCTCGTGATGGTCATTTCTCCCTATGTAGGTGAACCTACTAACAGGGTATGCTATATGTGGATACTACCTATCCCAACGAACTGATAATGATTTTACCAGAAAATGTTTACAATGAGTGTCTCAAAGCGGAGAAAGATGTCAGAAGCACGATCTACCTGCTTCCAGGCGGCGCAGTTGACTGGCTTATAGGCAACACACATTGCACACGACCCCGCACATTGCCTATGCCCTGCCACCTCTCAGGGATATTATCAGTTATGAAGACGCCTAGGAAGCATCAGGGGACTGTCTTTAACAAAATGATCCCCGTGACATGGCCCATCACCCCTATACATTTGTCGCGAACACTTTGAAACATGCTTCGTATATGGGATGCTGCTGATAATGGATGTGTTTGTCCCAAACCAGTCTGACAATCGATAAATAAATAAAAGTTCTCTCTGCTTGGTTCAAATGGCTCTGAACACTATGGGGATTAACATCTATGGTCATCAGTCCCCTAGAACTTAGAACTAATTAAACCTAACCAACCTAAGGACATCACACACATCCATGTCCGCGGCAGGATTCGAACCTGCGACCGTAGCAGTCGCGCGGTTCCAGACTGAACGCCTAAAACCGCTCGGCCACCGCGGCCGGCAAAAAGTTCTCTCTATTGGGCAGCGTACGTGAACTTTATAATGATATATTTCCAGTATTTGCAAGCTGTAGAACACCATCTGTTCAAGATCTGTTCAAGGATGTATTATGCGATTCATCGTTACTGCCAGCTTTCACCATTAGGCCGCTGTGCCTTCACATTAATTTAGGGGGCAGCAGCGAAAACGCTGCCGAACGCGTTGTTGGTTTTCTGCGGCGTATAAAAGGGCCGTGGTCCGCGATAGGAAACAATTCCAGCGAGATTTAACAACCAGAGTTGTCACCCGAAGATGGGAAAATGGCGGCCGTATTGGCTACTGAAATATCGTGTCAAGAAGTTTGTATGATTCGGCTATATATCCGATAATAGTATTGTAATGAAGATCTGAGTTTAACGTGCCGACGCCGCCGAGATCAGTCCAGACGAAGGACAACTACAGACAAAACAACATGGCTGGTACGTGGACGTCGGAGCAAATACACTTTTAATAAAGGTGGTGAAACAGGAGCGGTGTTGGTACAGGCTGATTCAGTTGTTTATTACAGACGAACTATCAAAGATACAGACACGTAGCGCATGTCATTGGATAGAGGAAGGCTCAAAGTTTTATGTTCGCACAGACGCTATACATACGTTCAACATGAGCACCATGCGGTGCTCGTGAAATATGGAAACGGTAGACCATTTCATACCAAACACGGATCGTCCGCAGCTCGTGGTATGCGGTAGCGTTCTCGCTTCCCGCGCCCGGGTTCCCGGGTTCGATTCCCGGCGGGGTCAGGGATTTTCTCTGCCTCGTGATGACTGGGTGTTGTGTGATGTCCTTAGGTTAGTTAGGTTTAAGTAGTTCTAAGTTCTAGGGGACTGATGACCATAGATGTTAAGTCCCATAGTTCTCAGAGCCAGAGCCAAACACGGATCAAAAAGTCCTTGACTATTGAACCGACAGCTTCAACAATTCGATTTCTCAGCTCTTGAAGAGTAGTTACCATCGGTGGGACGAAGACTGTCTTTTATGTACCACCACAGAAGAAAATCGCAAGGTGTGAGATATGGTGAAGTGGGAGGCCGAAACCAACGAACAGGACCTTGCTGTACACTTCTTTCAAAGCAGCGTAGAGGGATGGTGTTGTTAAGATAACGCCGTACCTCAAGATGAAATTGAGCGGAGTGCGTCATGCACAAAAATGAAGTCTGTGAAATATTCGTGAAGTTGAGGTAAAAAAAAAAAAATTGCTGTATGTCCAGGTATGACATGCCTGTCACAGTTCCCTCCGCAAAAAAAGAAATGTCCATAAACATTGTGAACAGAAACAACACAAAACACAGTTTCGATGAGTCTCTTTCATGTTCGACGACGATGCAAGTATTTTGAGAGCCGCATATTCTTGCATTATGGTGGTTTGGTTTACTTTAACCAATCTATGAAACTTAGATTCGTCCGAAAAGATGACTCGTTCTGAAAAAGTTTCCTGTGACATATCCTGGTGAATCGAAATGCAAAACTCGTATTTTCTGTTATGGTCGCCGGGAAGCAACTCCTGCGACTTCTAAGACTTCATACACAGGCGTCATTTCAAAACACACAGCATCGTTGATTGAGGAAATTCTTGGCCTAACTCGGACACGCTCGACATTTTCACCAGATGTGCGAGCTGACCAACGATCTTTCCTTTGCATATGCAACCAGATCCCAAGAATTTTGTATGCCAGTCATAAATCTGCTTGTGCACAGGCGGCTTCTTGCTGAATTGATGGTGGAATGCACATTGCACTTCGACAACAGACTGACTTTGCGCAAATTCCAAAACAAAATGATTTCTCTTGCAGTGTAGCCACCATGTTGCTACAAACAAACAGCGTAGTTGTGTCAAAACTTTGAACTTACTGTATCCAGTGACATGTAGACGGTTTATTTTATCGTTGGTCTATAGTCCACATCTGAAATCTGTTCTTTTTTTAATCACCTGGTATCATGTTAAAAGTAATCATTGCCACAGCAAAAAATGCAGGACCGAGGCGTTTTCCAGACTAATGTAAAATTTATAATGTGTTAGGCCAGAGTTAATGTCTCCAGAGAAATGATTCGTTGTTCAGTGTGTTGATGTGCTCACACCCTTTGCCATTGTTTGCTCTGCTCATGTTCGATTATCGTTAACAGAGCTTTCGTAGCTATTTTACGCATGGCCATTTTCGTAAACAACGTTTAGCGGCTTTTGCGCCTGACATGGCTGAGAACTGCCGCTGGAGAGCGCTGCTCTCGAAAATCATACTGAGCAGATACGTTCGATTTGATGGACCAGCACATTTCTGAAGGTCCACCGACCGTGTCTGGTGAGATTCACAATAAGAAACACACCATGTGTTAAGGCGACTTTAACATGACTTTACGGTATTTGGTAATGCGAGGAGCCACAGTTCTGTTGTCTCAAACTTGAGCAGTACACAACACACGCAGGTTCACTCAGTAACTGCATCCTATTCAGGGCCAGTGCGAAGTGTGTTGCCACCCTATACGAGAATTGAAAAATTATGCCCCCTCTTCTTTACTAACATTGGTTCCCTCGATATCACCACCTCCTCCACCATTATTACCACCACCACCACCACCACCACCACCACCACCATCATCCAATGGCACAAAAATGCAAATCAGTTATTATACTTTTAAAAATTAAACTAAAGTGAACAGACGTCCTCATTTTCTGTTGACTGTCCTCAATTTTCATGTCTTGTCATCAATTCCTTTAAAGGTGACTGAGAACTGAATATACCAGTGCAACCAAATTTGGCATAATTTACTTATTTAACTGCAAGAAAATGGACTGATAAAGATGTGGAACTATTTTCTGATGTGAAAGAATTTTTCCTTGAATTTGGAAATGATGCAATAATGGTGGGAGACATGCCGAAGAATCAAACTATGTCGTTTCTACGACGTTACTGCACAAGGTGAGTGCTACTGAAACTTGACTGATCAACCAACAACCTCGTCACATTTTTTGATAACATAGCAGATTCGTTTATACCTATCGAGTGAGGTGGCGCTGTGGTTAGTACACTGGATTCGTTCTCAGAAGGACGATGGTTCAAACCCGCATCCAGCCATCCAGATTTAGGCTTCCCGTGACTTCCCTAAATCGCGCCAGGCAAATGCGGGATGGTTCCTTTGAAAGGGCACGGCCAATTTCCTTCCCATCCTTGACACAATGCTAGCTTGTGCTCTGTGTCTAATGACCTCGATGTCGACGGGACGTTAAACCCTTTTCAGTTACAACTTAACCATGAAACCCATCATCACTGTTATTAATAATACGTGTTTCAACGTTCAAGATTACGAATGATTCTAAGAGTTCATGCGCTAACAGTGCACGAAACCTAGTCTCTATATGCTTTAAATCAGAAAACGCCCTTTCGCTAGTTGCTTGTGTAAGTGCAACCGTCAGCAAAGTGCAATATGCAACATAGAGACTGCAGTACGTACTAATGTGTAAATTGTACTTGTAGAGTCTTGTACTGTGGTTCAATGGCTCTGAGCACTATGGGACTTAACATCTGTGGTCATCAGTCCCCTAGAACTTAGAACTACTTAAACCTAACTAACCTAAGGACATCACACACATCCATGCCCGAGGCAGGATTCGAACCTGCGACCGTAGCAGTCGCGCGGTTCCGGACTGCGCGCCTAGAACCGCGAGACCACCGTGGCCGGCCTTGTACTGTGAATAAGCAAGGAAGAGGATGTTGTTATGGGTGCCGGTATCCTCTTTCTGCAACACAATTGCACATATGGATTAATTGGTCCTTACTTACAGGATGCTGCTACTTAACTTGAATGGAATCCATGTCGTGGTACAAGCTCATCAGTAATAGCCCTCTTGCAGACAATATCGGTAATCTTGTTATTACAAACTTAGACACTAATCTGGTCGCTATGTACTATCGTAGCCTGTGAGCCGCTCTGCGATTGCACTGACAAACCCCAAACTGGAAAGTGAGCTACTGAGTCACTGAGGCCCTCCGGTCAGTGGCTGCAGCCTAAATACATACTGCCGAGGGGGCGTTGGCGACGTGTTGCTTGTCAGTGTGTCTCTGGTGTCTCTCGTGACCGGTGCGCTAGATCCAACGCCTGCTACCGATCTTCGCGCTTCATATTTGCCAACCGGTGTGCTGGCGACAGCTTACGCCAGCACAATACATAAAAGTAGACATCTTAGGTGTTGCAAAACAACTCAAATCACTTAAGAAAGGCAAGTGTTCCGGTCCAGATGGTATACCAGTCAGGTTCCTTTCAGAGTATGCATCACAATAGCGCCTTTCTTAGCAATCATTTACAACCGCTCACTTGACGATAAGTCTGTTCCTAAGGACTTGAAAGCAGCACAGGTCACACCAATATTCAAGAAAGGAAATAGGAGTAACCCATTGAATTACAGACCCATATCACTGTCCTCAATTTGCAGTAGGATTTTGGAGCATGTACTGTACTCGAACATTATGAACCACCTTGAAGAAAATGACTTATTGATACATAACCTGAAGTGTTGGCAAATGTACCAACACCTTGTAGATATAGGAGGCCGAAATGCACGCTATCTAACGCAGACGGGCGTGAATTCTGGAACAGGATAAGTAGTGAATTCTAATAAGAAAAGTATGCAGCTCCTCGAATACTTAACTTTTATTCTATCCTTGTTGTGAATACAGCATTCTTGATGAGACATTTCATACGATAACTATCAAACTATGTAAGGCTAATGGCGCCTTGCTAGGTCGTAGCCATGGACTTAGCTGAAGGCTATTCTAACCGTTTCTCGGCAAATGAGAGAAAGGCTTCGTCAGTGTAGTCGCTAGCAAAGTCGTCGTACAACTGGGGCGAGTGCTATTCCGTATCTCGAGACCTGCCTTGTGGTGGCGCTCGGTCTGCGATCACACAGTGGCGACACGCGGGTCCGACATGTACTAAATAGACCGCAGCCGATTTAAGCAACCACCTAGCAAGTGTGGTGTCTGGCGGTGACACCACATAACCAACACGGATTCAGAAAATATCGTTCTTGTACAACACACCTAGCTCTTTATTCCCATGAAGTAATGAGTGCTGTCGACAAGGGATCTCAACTCGATTCGATTCCTAGATTTCCAGAAGGCTTTTGATACCGTTCCTCACAAGCGACTATTAATCAAATTGCGTGCATATGGACTATCGTCTAAGTTGTGTGGCTGGATTCGGGATTTCCTTTCAGAGAGGTCACAGTTCGTAGTGATAGACGGTAGATCATCGAGTACAACAGAAGTGATATCTGGCGTTCCGCAAGGTAGTGTCATAGGCCCTTTGCTGTTCCTGATTTACATAAATGATCTACGTGATAATCTGAGCAGTCCCCTTAGACTGTTGCAGATGACGCTGTAATTAACTGTCCAGTAAAGTCATCAGACGATCAATTCCAATTACAAAATTATCTAGAGGGAATTTCTGTATGGTGCGAAAAGTGGCAGTTGGCACTAAACAAAGAAAAGTGCGAGGTCATCCACATTGATACTGAAAGAAATCCGATAAATTTTGGGTATACGATAAATCGCACAAATCTAAGGGCTGTCACTTCGACTAAATACCTAGGAATTACAATTACGAGCAACTTAAATTGGAAAGACCACATAGATAATACTGTGGGGAAAGCGAAACAAAGACTGCGCTTTGTTGACAGAACACTTGGAAGATGCGACAAACCCACTAAAGAGACAGCCTACATTACACTTGTGCGTCCTCTGCTGGAATATTGCTGCGCGATGTGGGATTCTTACCAGGTAATAAATGCAAAGAAGGGCCGCTCGTTTCGTGTTAACGCGCAATAGGGGTTCAAATGGCTCTGAGCACTATGGAACTTAACTTCTGTGGTCATCAGTCCCCTAGAACTTAGAACTACTTAAACCTAACCAACCTAATTACATCACACACATCCATGCCCGAAGCAGGATTCGAACCTGCGACCGTAGCGGTCACGCGGTTCCAGACTGAAGCGCCTTTAACCGCACGGCCACACCGGCCGGCACAATAGGGGTGAGAGTGTCACTGATATACGCGAGTTGGGATGACAGTCACTGAAACAAAGGCGATTTTCTTTGCGGGGAGATCTATTTACGAAATTTCAATCGCCAACTTTCTCTTCCGAATGCGAAAATATTTTGTTGACACCCACCTACGTAGGGAGAAATGATCATCATAATAAAATAAGAAAAATCAGAGCTCGAAGGAAAGATTTAGATGTTCCTTTTTCCCGCGCGCCATTGGAGACTGGAATGGTAGAGAAGTAGTATGAAAATGATTCCGTGAACCCTGTATCAGGCACTTAAGTTGAATTGCAGAGTAACCATGTAGATGTAGATGCAGAATACTGAGATAAAGCTTACAGAGACAAGGCGCACAATTTCTACAATTATGTCCTTTTGACAAACAATTCGTGACATTCCGTTCCTTGTTAGTTTTTGTGCATATGTCAAATTTTAAGAAAACGACAGCTAATTTGTTCGAGTGGTGTGACTCAAGCACTCAGGACAGAGGGACAAACTGACACCAACTCATTTTTATGCACGGATTTGATGAACTGCACTTACCTTTTACCCCTGTTAGATATACTACAAGAGAAGTACAAAATCTAACTTCATTATGATGTTGATGTTTGGTTTGTGGGGCACTCAACTGCACTATCAGTGCCCGTACAAAGTCCCAATTTTTACATGAATGATGATGATGATACACTCACTTCCCGGACAGAGAAAATTCCCAACGCGGCCGGGAAACGAACCCGGAACCCTGTGAACCAGAGGCAGCAACCTAACTTGAGAATATGCCATCAGTTATGCACAGGGAATAATAGCAGAACTTAAAGTATCCGCAGAACCAGTGAATACAACTGAAGCTTGGCAAATGATCTGCAGGTACAAAAACAAAAAGACGGACTGAGGGAGGTACGGTGCCAAGTCGCTACACGATCGCAAGCCAACGTACATGGCCCGCTCCAGCGCTAGACAGAGACGAATAAATGTCTGCTTCGTACCCAGTAGCGGCTGCTTAATTCTGAGGTAAGCAGTGTCAGTGTGTTCACTTTCGTCAAAGTAACTAAAGACTTAGAATTTTTAGCATATTGCAGCCCCGTCAGCAACTGTCATAGACTAATGTTTTGAAGAATCAGCCTCTGTTGCGCAAATTTTTCTGGTCTTCACCAGGTTTCGGCTAAATTAATCTAGCCATCTTCAGAAGCATAAAATTACTATAACATGCCAGAGTAAGGCACAGTCATCATTAAAATTAAAACCTATACAATCGTGGTACCACGTCGAATTAAAGCTACTTAATCGAAGTCCAGCCCCGGCATCTCTTCACCACGCGGTCGGTCGGCAGCGTCAAATACGTTGGCACTCTGAAGAAGGCTAGATTAATTTAGCGGAAACCTGGTAAAGACCAGAAAATTTGCGCAAATGAGGCTGATTCTTCAAAACATAAGTAAAGACTTATTAAGTAACTGTTCGGATTGCTTTTGAAAACAATTCGTTGTTTTAATTTTTCCTCATTTTCGTTTCTTCTTCTCATTTGCTCAATTTTTTCGCTGTTTCATTTAAAATTAATTTTTCCGCTCTTTGCAGCCCATAAAATTTGCCTAGTTTTCTCTGATGGTAGAAACGGCACTGACCTTATTTCCTCCAGAGTACGAAACCCGCTTTTTCACGACTGTGCCAAGTCGGAGAAGAGGGGTAGCAGGATACTTTTGGGACGGGAAAGAGGGGGAACGGTGAGGTGGGGAGTAACCGAGCTGAAAGAATGGAGAGGGGAGGTAGGGAGTGGGAGAGAGTAGTACAGACCAGACAGAGAGGGAAGGCGACAGAGGGAGTGTACAGAAAGAGTTGTCTGGCGCCGGGTGACACGCGAGCGGCTGCGCGGAAGTGGTTTTGTTGGGGCGGCGGTCGCTTCCGGGCGATACGGCAGGCCGGCTGCGGCAGCGGGGGGGGGGGGGGGGGGGGGGGGGGGCGTGGGCGTGGGCGCGTGCCGGCGACAGCCCGACACGCCGCCACCGCGTCAGCCCCAGCCGAGCCCGCGCTGCTGCTGCTGTCTGCCGGCCGTATCCTCAGTCATCATCTTTCTGAAGCTCGTGTTACACGATGCGCGTAATGCTGCGCTCACTGTAGCACCGACATAGGTCGCCCGACTGTTATCGCGCTTGACAGCCTCGCGACAGCACGTCCGCTCTCCCTCGTCAGTCTTTGGCGGCATCGAGGAAGTTGGGTTGGATTAAGATAGAATCTGTTCTACCAAGGATGTTAGATTTTAACCTTCTTGGGCAGAATAGATGCCACGACGTCTCTGTGCTAGGACACGAGGGCTACATTGCGCCTTTTGCTACAAAAAAAGGCTACGTTGACTTCGAGACAGAGATAGATAGCTCAGTAACACGTATTCGATAAGTATGGTACGTTCCTTCCTCGCTTACTGCAATAAACAGACAAGTTTAACGAGTATACACGAGATGACGGGAGAGACGTTGTATTACATACTCGAGATGATTCTGTAAATATGGCGATAGGGATGCTAGAAATTAAAATGGCTGTCTGACTTTCGATTCCCACTTAAGGGGTACATTTGATCCTACCTGTTAATTTTCTACTGTCTAGGCTGTGGCGTGCATCGGACCTCATCTCTTCCAGCAGCAGTTTCTGATTATTAATGCTACTTTGTCGAAAACTGACATGGTGAGACCGTGGCTGTGTACAATTAATGTAGGTTGATTCTTACAAAGAAGAAGACAGCAACCAGCTACTATTAATACTGCTATTTATTTAAGTAAATAGCGCCGTAACCGGTTTCGAAATGACAAGTTCATCATCAGATGGCTGTTCACAAAATTTGCAAGATAAACTTTACATAATCGTCAGTTTTCGAGTCTTATTCTTCCACTATGACGAAATATTCTTGGTGTGTTGGTGTCCTATGGTAGAAAACAGTGTTAGAAGCGCTCTATGTCAACATTAATAACCTCCAGACGATGAAATACAGAGTAAACAAATATGTGAGTTTAAGTAGTTATGGTACATCGAAAATTCCGCGTGATTTTGTCGCGAAGTTTCAGGATTGTATTTTTCAAATATTCCAAAATACAACCCTTAGCCGTCTGATGATGAACCTGTCATATCGAAACCGGTTACGCCGCTATTTACTTAAATAAATAGCAGTATTAATAGTGGCTGGTTGCTGTCTTCTTTTTTGTAAGAATCAATCTGATTACTAATTAATGCGTTGTAGGAGGCAACAGGGGAATTCTACAGATCAGAAGTTGGACAGTTCTATTCAAATCTTGCATATATTTCCATAAACACACATATGGAAATGCGAGGTAGCTTGTTAGAATTAAAATAGAAGGCTAGGCAAGGGGAGTACAAAGTCCCATCACCCAAACGTGGTTAGCTCTATCGCCCACCGATCGATACGCAAACCGTTGCAGTTTTGATGGCTCACGATCGAAATGATCGCGGTTGCATTAACTTTAATATGAAACAGTTCTAATCGGAGTTTTGAGGTCCACGGCTGCTACTGAGAATAGTAGGCGACCACAAAGAGATACAAATGGAGGCGACTTCTGCGGTTACGAACTCCACGGAGCTACACCAAGTAACAACTGCAAGCAACTGAGGTCGAAAGGGCCTCTCCCGTCAGTTTCGTTAGCGGGAGTATCGCAAGCGACTAAGTGTCAGGTGCCCGCAGCCAACCTAACTAGGGTGACGGTTAAGTTTTGTTCCGGCTCGGAAGTCCTGGTCTCCGCAGTATCCTAGGCCTGCAAGTAACGCAACTTCTGCAAAGTTTGGAAAGTAGGAGATGAGGTATTGGCGGAAGCCAAGATGTAACGACGGGTCGTGAGTCGTGCTTGGGTAGCTCGGTATAGCACTTGCCCGCGAAAGGTAAGGATCCCGGGACCTAGTCCCGATCCTGCATACAGTTTTAATCTGGGAAGAAAGTTTCTTAACTTCAGTGAAGTTTGGATAGTAGAGAATTAGGTACTGGCGAAAGTAGGGCAGTGAAGGCGGCTCGTGACTCGTCCTTCGATAGCTCATTCGGTTTACCACTTGTCCGCGAAAGGCGATGGTCCCAGGTTCGAGTTTCGGTCTGGCACACAGTTATAATCTGTCAGGAATTTCCACACCACAATATTGCGAACTTCTACAGGCTGTTTATTGAAGGAGCAGCGTTACATCCAATTACCTCAGCAAACAATGGGTGGACATTGTCAGAATGGCGCTAGGATCACATTGTCCGTTCACTGTCCAGTCAATGTGAACACCTGTCAAAAGCCTGAATAACCACGATTTGCAGTGCGGACTGCTGCGAGACTTCCAGGAAGAGACTCAATGAGGTTCTAGAAGGTACCGACAGGGATGTGGAGCCATGCCGCCGAGTCCAGTGCAGCGGCCAGCTGCCCCAGGTTCCTCATTTGAAGATTTATGGCGCGAACAGCCCGATCCGGGTGCCACAGCTTCTCAACTGGGTTTTAATCTTGGGAATTTGGTGGCCAGGGACTGCAGTAAACACATCCTTGTGCTCTTCCAGTCACGCACGTACACTGCTAGGTGTGTGACACATTGGATAGTCCTGCCCATTGTGGCTAGGAAAAGCAAGCTGCATGTAGTTGTGGGCACGGTCACCAAGGATAGATACATACTTGTGTTGATCCATCGTGTCTTCCATAATGGGGAGCTCATCCAGGGAATGCCTCAGAATCATTTCCTAGACCATAAAGCTCCCTCCACCAGCCTACAACATTCCGCCGATTGCTACAACGTGTTTGCTTTCAGACATTTCACGCCGTACGTGTCCGATGCGGCAAAAAACGTGATTAATCTGAAAACACCACCTGTTGCCGCTTAGTGCACGTCCAGTATCGGTAGTGGCGTGCAAATTCCAGCCTTCGTCTCCGATGAACAGAAGGCAGTATGGGTGAATGAACCAGGCGCCTGCTGCGGAGGCCCAGATGCAGCAACTTTCGCCGAACGATCGCCGAGGAGACAACATTAGTAGCCGCTTGGTTCATATGGGCGATCAGTTGCTAAGAAGTTGCACGTGTATTCGCCCGTACACATCTCTGCAGCCGTCGTTCTCCCCTGTCATCTGTTGCTCGTGGTGCATCACAGTTGCCGGCCGGTGTGACCGAGCGGTTCTAGGCGCTTCAGTCTGGAACCGCGCGACCGCTACGGCATGGCTGTGTGTGATGTCCTTAGCTTAGTTAGGTTTAAGTAGATCTAAGTTCTAGGGGACTGATGACATCAGATGTTAAGTCCCATAGTGCTCAGAGCCATTTGAACCATTTTTTAGCATCACAGTTGCCTCGGCGCCGGTTTTGGATAGCGGCATTTTGCCACGCACGGTATACTTCAGCCCCGGCGGTACGCGAACAGTTAACGAAGTTAGCCGTTTCGGATATCCTTCCACTCCTGGCCCGATAGCCAATGATCATGTCCTTTTAAACATCAGATCAATCACTCCATTTTCGTGTAACGACAACGATTGCACTGTTTTCCACATCACCCGCCACGACCCCCCCCCCCCCCCCTGGGCACAGGGGATAGGCAAAATAATATGAACACTTATACTTATTTGATACTGCGTGAAGAGTTTGACAGAGCACTGAAAGACCTGACTCGAAACAAGGCCCTGGGAGTAGACAACATTCCAATAGAACTACTGACGGCCTTGGGAGAGCCAGTCCTGACAAAACTCTACCATCTGGTGAGCAAGATATATGAGACAGGCGAAATACCCTCAGACTTCAAGAAGAATATAATAATTCCAATCCCAAAGAAAGCAGATATTGACAGATGTGAAAATTACTGAACTATCAGTTTAATAAGTCACAGCTGCAAAATACTAACACGAATTCTTTACAGGCGAATGGAAAAACTGGTAGTAGCTGACCTCGGGGAAGATCAGTTTGGATTCCGTAGAAAAGTTGGAACACGTGAGGCAATACTGACCCTACGACTTATCTTAGAAAATAGATTAAGGAAAGCAAACCTACGTTTCTAGCATTTGTAGACTTAGAGAAAGCTATTGACAATGTTGACAGGAATACTCTCTTTAAAATTCTGGAGGTGGCAGGGGTAAAATACAGGGAGCGAAAGGCTGTTTCAGTAAAGGAAACAAAAGAAAAATTCGGAGTAGGTATTGAAATCCATGGAGAAGAAATAAAAACTTTGAGGTTCGTCGATGACATTGTAATTCTGTCAGAGACAGCAAAATACTTGGAAGAGAAGTTGAACGGAATGGATAGTGTCTTGAAAGGAGGATATAAGATGACCATCAACAAAAGCAAAACGAGGATAATGGAATGTAGTCGAATTAAGTCGGGTGATGCTGAGGGAATTAGATTAGGAAATGAAACACTTACACTAGTAAAGGAGTTTTGCTATTTGGGGAGCAAAATAACTGATGATGGTCGAAGTAGAGATGATATAAAATGTAGACTGGCAATGGCAAGGAAAGCGTTTCTGAAGAAGAGAAATTTGTTAACATCGAGTATAGATTTAAGTGTCAGAAGTCGTTTCTGAAAGTATTTGTATGGAAGTGAAACGTGGACGATAAATAGTTTAGACAAGAAGACAATAGAAGCTTTTGAAATGTGGTGCTACAGAAGAATGCTGAAGATTAGATGGATATATCACATAACTAATGAGGAGGTATTGAATAGAATTGGGGAGAAGAGGAGTTTGTGGCACAGCTTGACTAGAAGAAGGGATCGGTTGGTAGGACATGTCCTGAGGCATCAAGGGATCACCAATTTAGTATTGGAGGGCAGCGTGGAGGGTAAAAATCGTAGAGGGAGACCAAGAGATGAATACACTAAGCAGATTTAGAAGGATGTAGGTTGCAGTAGTTACTGGGAGATGAAGAAGCTTGCACAGGATAGAGTAGCATGGAGAGCTGCATCAAACCAGTCTCAGGACTGAAGACCACAACAACAACAACAACAACATACTTATTTGGGAATGATTTATTCATAAGGGGTTGGACCACTATTGCTCGTAATACAGCTGCAATTCTTCTTGGAATACTGGCATATAATGATTGTGTAGTCTCCAGTGGAATGTTAGGGGACTTTTGGATCAAAACCTCTTCTAACTCCTGTAGTGACGAGGGAGGCGGAAATCTTGCTCCGGAGTCTGCGCTCCATTACCGCCCACAAGGGTTCGTTAATGTTAAAGTCTGGGAACTTTGCTGGTCAGGGAAGACGCTGCAGTTCAGTTGCATGCTCCTCGTACCACCATTGTACTGTCTTGGCTGTGTGAATTGTTGCATTATCGTCCTGAAATATGGCTTCATTGTTGGGAAACGACATTTGAATCATGGGGTGCTCCTGATCACCTAAAATGTTCACAAAATCGTTGGCTGTAACACGGCCTTTGAGAGTAATGATAGGACCACCAGAATACCATGATATGGATGCCACACTTTCACCTCCATGCTTAACCGTTGGAATCAAGCAATCAGGATTATAGGCTTCTTTTGTGGTTCTCCAGGCGTAAACTTGGCCGAATGTTGGAAATAATGAAAATGTTGACTCGCAGGACCATATGAAGTGTTTCCACTGATCAGCAGTATATTCCTGACATTATGTTTTACGCTTCTTTGCGTTGGCTGTCGTCACTAATGGTTTCGGTATAGCAGCTCGTCCATGAATATTCGCTTTATGGAGTTCTCGGCTGGCAATGGTTCAAATGGCTCTGAGCACTATGGGACTTAACATCTGAGGTCGTCAGTCCCCTAGAACTTAGAACTACTTAAACCTAACTAACCTAAAGACATTACACACATCCATGCCCAAGGCAGGATTCGAAACTGCGACCGTAGCGGTCGCGCGGTTCCAGACTGAAGCGCCTAGAACAGCTCGGCCACAACGCCCGGCGCGGCTGTCAATGTCGATAGATACTGGGTCTCGAAGACGGCTCTCGAGCTCTGCAGTCACTTTAGCCGCCGTAGTTTTGTGTTGCTTTGACACGATTCGTGTTAGCGTAAGACGGTCTCTGTCATTTCGTTTCGATTTGCGCCCACTATTACCTTTACACGGTGATGTCTTCGCGTGTTCTGTGAAGTCTGTCATGACTGGTGAAACAGTTGCTCTTGAAACATTTAATAAGTTGGCTGTCTTGGGCTGTCTCGGGCCCCCACAATCTGCCCTCTTTGGAACTCTGTTAGGTCTTTCATTGCATGTCGACCTCGGCCTCTGAATGCAAATACGAAGTGCGCACTACTCGTAAACAATCTGCACTGATGCCTAGTCCGTACAGAACACGCACAGTCCAGCGCATAGACATAGGAAATTAAAACTAGACCGTGCATTGGCGCTAGTGTCGCGTCCCCACATTGAACGTGATAGAAGCCGCCATTTGCAGGGAAACAGTGCGTAACCATGACTCGTTCGTGTGCTGCTTTTAATTGTAACAGTAAGAATGGAAGCAAAGACGAAGACGGAAACAATGTTACATTTCACAGGTCAGTCATTTCTGGTTGTTTGTTACTTTCTATTATTTGTATATAGTGTTTGCATGGAGAAATAATACATCATGAGCGTTTGTTTTTGTTTAGGTTTCCCCTTACAAATGATTTTCTAAATCGGAAATGGATAGTTGCTACTCGGAGAGAGAACTTCCAACCGACAGCAAATCATTTGCTGTGCTCTCTTCATTTTAAAGAGAATTGTTACATGGAAAATTATGTAAGTACACGTCAACTGAAGGACGATGCTATACCGACAGTATTTGGATTTCCAACTCATTTAAAAAAGGTATAGTTTCCTGGAAATCGTGCAATATAGGCCTAGGTTAAATAGTGTGGAAATACTGTCAGTGTGTATAATTTTGAACGTTCCTTTTCCAGGTTACCAAGGCAAGGAAACCGTCAAAGCCAAGAAACGTTGAGACAGCAGAAAACGTGTGTGTGGATGTGCACCTTTCTGGTTACACTGGAGACCACAATTATTCATTTCAATGAAGTCCAAGTAAGCTGAAGGAAAAGTTCGAAAAAACTGAAGAAAGGAAGGAAGCAAAAATTGTGCAATATAAGACTAAGTTAAATACACTGAACAAAATGTGCAAAAGACAGACGCAGAGGGTTTTCAAATTACCAAATATTTTAGAAGAACTAAAAGCTAAAAACTTAGTAAACGATAAAGTAATCTCGTTTATTAACGCTACTGACAGTGACATGTTACTGGAGATGGCCATGACAATGTTGTATGATGTAAGTGTCAGTGTGTTAGCTGTTACTTGTGATGGACTTTCCACTAATATTGCAATGGCAAGGGAGTTAGGTGCATATATAATCGTACTGTCTGCTACTTTAAAAGTTTCATGTAATTATCTAATGCAAATAACTCGATGTAAACTCACTCCACCTTGTCAGGAAAGAGCCTTACATTCTTAAATTTCGCGTCTCCATGCAGACGTATTTCGGAAATTAGGACACTTCATTCATTTAAGAACACTTTTAAAATAGACTCGAGTATTCAGTATTTTTTTAAACAGACATGTGTTTAATTTGTGCTTCAATTTGCTCTTGTTGCGTCTCATATACTTCAAATCACAACCCCAGTACTAGGATTCACCCCTGCAAATCGCGGCGATCAGCTGCTTCAATTAGGGGACAGTTGCCTCGCTTCTCCGCTACCCCGTGGTAGGGGCTTGGTCCAGCGCGACACGTGCCGTTACCTGCGTTGTTGGCCGTCAAACAGAACCATTCCGTTACTACCACTGTGCCCATCCCTGTACCCTCCAATGCTTGTGCTGCCACCTACCGCCTGTGAGTTGTTATTTTACGTTGACGTCGAACATAGGTGGTGACCACATTAATGTGAACGGACCGTGTATAATGGTTAGTAAAGGAAGCACGTGGCGGGCGATCGCAGAGGCCGTGTGCGGTCGTCGCCAGCCGCTGCCGCCAGCAGCTGCCCCAGGTGTTGCGACCGTTAGCACACGCTGGCAGGGCGGCAACAAGTGACTCAGCAGCACTGTGCGCAGGAAGTACTCTGCCACAGCTGAATGGAAGCACACGCTGCAGCAGGTGCGACGGCCCGAGGCTTCCGGCTCTGTTACGGCTGGGCGTGACCTGTATCACGCGCGTTGGGTAGTCGTTTCCTCATAGCGGAACACCACAGGCAAGGCTGAAATGCCGTTGTCCTCGTAGAGTGCGTGAGTAATTTACACTAACTTCGGACGTAATACACTGAGCGGTGTGGCGCAGTGATAAACTACTGGACTCGCATTAGGAAGGATGTAGGTTCAAATACTCGTCCGGCCATCCACGTTAACAATTTGACTGCCGGCTAAGTAAACCTTGTCGTTCCAATTCTTATCGTTTTCCAGTATTTGGTATGAAGACTACCCAACAACGAAGACCGATAGAATCCGTCCCAATACGCGATTTCGTGCTTAAAAACGGGAGAAATAGTAGCGTCAAATAGTGGCACTAGTGCCCACAGAGTTAAGGTTTTCATAGTTTCTGAAAATCGGTCAGACAAATGCCGCGATGGTTCCTTCTGAGAGGGCATAGCCACTTTTTTAACATGCCGTAGACGCCTTCGATTTCCGTATAAACCCATTAGGACTACGATTTGCCAACTTTTCGCCCATATTTCTTTCGTTCTCTGTCTGTGAGACAAATTTCTCCCCCAGACCATGTTATTCCAGTCTTCTTCTTTGGTTTTACCTTTTTGTCATCTAGCCATTTGTGAAATTTTAACCCGAAGATTTCGCGGTTTTGGATATCTTCTGTTAAAATTCCTGCCAGTTTCAGATCAGTTTTGATCTTGAAACTCCATTCTATCGTGTCCATTTTGTCTTTACTCCCATTGTCAAAGAATTCAAGTATTTGTTTTGTAAGTCTGTCAGGGTTCATTCCCTGAATATGTCTACAGAATCTCAACCTACGTGTTCTAATTCCACTGTGGGTATTTGTGTATTGTTTGATTTCATGTTTACCTCTTAGTCAGAATTGTTTGTGTATAAGTTTTGCGCCTAGAATTATTCTTATTCTGCTACAAGTGGCTTATAATTTGTAGAGTTCCTTGCCATTTCCGACACCTTTAGGATTCATGTTACCATACTCTCCGATAGTTAACTGTAGCCGCGCGGGATTAGCCGAGCGGTCTGGGGCGCTGCAGTCATGGACTGTGCGGCTGGTCCTGGCGGAGGTTCGAGTCCTCCCTCGGGCATGGGTGTGTGTGTTTGTCCTTAGGATAATGTAGGTTAAGTAGTATGTAAGCTTAGGGACTGATGACCTTAGCAGCTAAGTCCCATAAGATTTCACACACATTTGAACATTTGAAGTTATCTGTAAAATTTGTAAATACAGTGTGTCAGTACAAGCGTTCCTACTAAACGTTTGTGTGTGTGTGTGTGTGTGTGTGTGTGTGTGTGTGTGTGTGTGTGTGTGTGTGTGGTCGAACAGTGAAAATGAACACTTTAATATTTCTGTGCGAGATCTGATTTCTCTTGTTTTATTATGATCATTCCTCCCTACGTGGGTCGGCGCCATCAAAATATTTTCACTGTCTGAGGAGAAAGTTGGGGTTTGAATAATCATGAGATGATCCTAAATCAAATGGCTCTGAGCACCATGGGACTTAAAATCTGAGGTCACTAGTCCCCTAGAACTTAGAACTACTTAAACCTAACTAACTTAAGGACGTCACACACATCCATGCCCGAGGCAGGATTCGAACCTGCGACCGTAGCGGTCACGCGGTTCCAGACTGAAGCACCTAGAATCGCTCGGCTACACCGGCCGGCCTGAGAAGATCCTGCCGCAATGAAAAACGCATTTCTTTTAATGATTGCCGCTCCAATTCACGTATGATATCCGTGGCGCTCTCGCCCCTATCTCGCTATAGTACAAAACGAGCTGCCCTTCTTTGAACTTTTTCGATGTCCTCCGTCAATCCTGTCTGATGCTAACCCTCACATAACAGCAATAGGCCAGGAAAGGATGTACAAGGGTAGTTTAGGCACTCTTTTTAGTAGACGTGTTGCACATCCTAAGTGTTGTGCCAATAAATTGTATCTTTGGTTTGTTTTACCCACAACATTTTCCGTGTGAATATTCCAACTGAAGTTATTCGTAATTGTAATCCCTAAGAATTTTGTTGAATTTACAGTCTTTAGAGTTGTGTCATTTATCGTTTAATGGACATTTGGCGGATTCCATTTGGTACTCAAATGGATGACTCCACACTTTTATTTATTTAGAGTCAATTGCCATTTTTCGCACCACACAGATGTCCAAACCGTTTTGCAATGCACTCATTGAAACTATGAAGGTAGCATGGTTAAAATACAGGGAAAGGTTAATTACAAATATGTCAGAAACCAGACTGCAGTTATCAGTGTTGAAGGACGTGAAAGGAAAGCAGTTGAGAAAGACGAGAGACAGGCTTGTAGCGTGTCCCCCATGTTGCTCACTATGTACAAGGAGCAAGAAGTAAAGGAAACCAAGTTAAAATTTGAAAAGGGAATTTAGAGGAAGGAGGAATAAAAACTTTGATAAAAACTGAATAAATTTTAGCTGCAAATTTTCAGCTGCAACTCTGTTGCCATTTTCGGAAGGCAACAGAGAATTGCCGAAAGCGGTAATCTATGTGACTGAATGATTTTAGCGATCTTGGTGAAAATTTACACACAGCTACCGATCGCCCCCACGCCGAAAAAATCAGGAGTGTATAAAAACTGATGTTTACCGACGACATAGTAATTCTGTCAGAGAGAGCAAAGCACTTTCAACAGAACTTGGTGGAATGGACAGCGTCTTCAGAGAGGTTATAAGATGCATATCAACAATAAAACAAAGGTAATGAGATTTCGTAGTACAAAGTAAGGTGATGCTGAGGGAATTAGATTAGGAAAAGAGGTACTGAAAGTAGTCGATGCGTTGTGCTATCTGGGCAACAAAAGAATTGACGATGACAAAAGTAGAGAGCATATTAAATGCAGAT
Source organism: Schistocerca piceifrons (assembly GCF_021461385.2). Classification (NCBI taxonomy): domain Eukaryota; kingdom Metazoa; phylum Arthropoda; class Insecta; order Orthoptera; family Acrididae; genus Schistocerca; species Schistocerca piceifrons. Next base: position 347,285,508 of record NC_060143.1, on the reverse strand, counting down.
TGGCAAAAGCAAGGAAAATGTTCCTGAAAAAGGAAATTTTGCCAACAGTGAATATAAATTTTAAGTTTTAGGAAGTCGTTTGTGAAGGTACTTATGTGGTGTGTAGCCTTGTTGCGATGAGGGACGTGGACGATAAGCAGCTGACACAAGAAGACAGAACAATATTATGAAATGTGGTGCTACAGAAAAGAGATGGGCAAAGTCGTTCAGCCTTGGGAACTAGTTCACTGGTGATCGCTCTTTTTTGGGAACCGTTCATTTTTACTCGTTCGCCGTTCACTGTGCTTGGTATATGGTTCTCATGAAAAATTGAAAATTAGTAGCCTAGGTGACTGAACATGGAAGGCGCCAAGAGGGGGCACTTGCCTCCCCTCTGGAGTACAGAGTTTTTATTCATAACAGAATTCTCACACACTTGTAATTTTCGTGATTCTGCAAAACATCTCGTTTAGCCAACTGCAGCGTTATGTGGCTGATCGCAGTGAAATAACATAAGGTGGCGCACGAGAAACCGGCCCCGAGTACAGACTGCTCGCCAATTACGCACGATTTGTTGACCGCTACGAGCAGAATAGATAAACATGTAATAATTAAGCAGTGGAGAAATATTAAGTAGGCTAATGCAAACAACTTCGAAGTAATAGATGACGATTGGTAAGCGACAACGGGCAGCTAGTACTCGGGGCCGATTTTTCGTGAGCCACCCTGTACCACTGAAATAATATTGTATATTTACAAAATGTGACGTCAGACACTCGATTACGAAGCGCGAGCTTCATGCGGTTGCAAGTCGGTCTGCCTTCCATAACACTTAACATGCTCTTTTACCTTGGATCAAAAAAAGGCTAAAGGCGCTGCAGTCTGGAACCGCAAGACCGCTACGGTCGCAGGTTCGAATCCTGCCTCGGGCATGGATGTTTGTGATGTCCTTAGGTTAGTTAGTTTTAACTAGTTCTAAGTTCTAGGGGACTAATGCCCTCAGCAGTTGAGTCCCATAGTGCTCAGAGCCATTTTTTGAAAAAAAGGCTAGTGTGTGCCGCGCCGACATCCTTTGCTTGTGTAATACCAAAAAATCTTGCCTTTTTACAAGTATTTATTCTGCTGTTTATAGAAATAGTGAAGTAAGATGATACGTCGATTTGTTACCTGAATAGATGAATGTATTACATACCACATAATTTTACGTAATTTTAAAATACATTTTAATTACCGGTCGTGGACTATGAATAAAATATGATAAGAACCAGAAGTTCAAAGTTCAAAAAAGGTTTGAAACAGATCTAGAATGGGCGTGCGAAGCGAACGGAACGAACAACAAAAACTCGATATTGAACTAACTACGAGCAGTCGGCAGTGGAACTGCGATGAGTGGCCACGCGAAGAAGGACGAGCCCGGCCGAGCGCGACCGAGACCGACACAGGCGGGAACGCGACCGAAGCTGGAACGAGATCGGCCGACGTGCCGTTCGGGAAACAGACCGACCGTTTCCCGTTCCCGAGAAGTTTCCCGTTCCCGACCGAAGTGTCACTATGAAAGATCGTTCCTTAGAATTCGTTCCGTTCAGCTTGGTGGAGCGTTCCTTTGGACCCGTTAGTTTGCGAAGGACCCATCTCTATTACTGAATAATGCTGAAGATAAGATGGGCAGATCGCGTAACTAATGAAGAGGCACTGACTCGAATTGGGGAGAAAAGAAATTTATGGCGCAGCTTGACTAAAAGAAGGGATTGGTTACTAGGAGACGTCATGATGCAAAAAAATGGTTCTGAGCACTATGGGACTTAACTTGTAAGGTCATCAGTCCCCTAGAACTTAGAACTACTTAAACCAAACTAACCTAAGGACATCACACACATCCATGCCGGCGTCATGATGCATCAAGGAGTAGACATGCATAGGACGGACAAGCATGGAGACGTGCGGTAAAACTACCTTTAATCCTAAGATTAAAATACAGCTGCAAGGAGCATTACGTAGAAGGAGGGGTGGGGGGAGGGCTATTGCTGGGCGGCCTCTTCGACGGGCCAATCGGATTTCCCTGTTGATACTGAAAACAGGTGCGCTCTACCTAAGTGTTTCCCGTGTTGGGAAAGACCCGCCGTCTTGTTCGTGAGTTGTTCCACGAAGCCATAAAGCCACAGTGAAAAAAGATAGGATTTGCACTATGTTCTTGCAATCGACTAGCATTTGTGATTGAAATTTCGTACTGATATGGTAATGGTGATTAAATGTGAGCTGATCTCATTGGAAAATACGACTCATTCACATCATTCTGTCACATTCACAGTACAAAGTTACTCGCTGTGTACGGAGACCAGCTGTTGTTCAACGATGCAGTGTGAGTTGCCTCGGATGAGCCACCTCGAATTCTGTCTAATCTTAGGTGTAAGTAGGCCACTATGAAAAAAAATGTAATACTTTTCATAATGTGTTTTCCAGTAGAATGTAAGTGTTTTGATAATCAGTCTAATCTATTTTCCTTCTTTTACCTTCCAAAACGACATTCTATTTTTAGCCACCTTGGTTTCGAATACATGTTATTCCGTTTCAGACGAGAAAAAAATCTCCTAAAATAAAAAAAATAAGAAATTTATTGATAGTTACTTAGATGTGTACACTGTTTAACGACCGTTATACTACTGCCCAATCCTGAAAACTGTCTGGCCCAATGAAAGGAACCAGTCGCCTTGCTTGGGCCGATGACACAAATGTTTATTTCTCAAATATTTTATTAACGGTGAATAATTATAGCTTTGCCGCAGTGGTTACACCGGTTCCCGTGAGATTACCGAAGTTAAGCGCTGTCGTGCGTGGTCGGCACTCGGATGGGGTCTATGCATGCCGCCATGCGCTGTTGCTATTTTTCGGGGTGCACTCAGCCTCGTGATGCCAATTGAGGAGCTACTCGACCGAAGAGTAGTGGCTTCGGTCAAGAATACCATCATAACGACCGGGAGAGCGGTGTGCTGACCCCACGCCCCTCCTATCTGCATACTCCCCTGAGGATGACACGGCGGTCGGATGGTCACGATGGGCCACTTGAGGCCTGTAGACGGAGTGGTAGTGAAATTTAAAACATAAGGTTCAAGTTACACTGAAAATAAAATCTTTATTACAATATTCCATTATTCTATTACACATTTTCTTTCGGTGGCCCATTCGTAGCAACCTCCCCCCACAAGCTCTACTGCCGCATAGTTTAGCAAAGCAGCCCTACTCACTTCAGATTACCTTGAAGCTTAACGCATGTTTGGGTTTAATTTATGAATTATACACAATTATCAGCAAATGGTGTGGGCGCAGGAAGTATGATTGTGTAATGATGAGATTGACTGGGCCTATGGCGTTTAGCTTACAGCAGGTACAATGAAGTAATACTGCACCATATTCAAATGGCTGAAGCAGGCGCAAATTTTCATTACGTTACGCTGCATTGCTTCGAGGGACTAGTTTTAACTCTAAATTAGGAATCGGCAGCAGATTAGTTCAAAACAGAGTTAGTGGAAATTGGAAACTGAAAGCAGACATTCAATTTCGGCGTAAAAGCGCCATGAAATTGATATTGAGCGAGTCGCATTTAACCAGCAAATAGACTATACGTTTGTTTTCCAGAAACCTCCCTCGAAGCTGTACCTTGACGCATGTTTGACAATAAAGAGGCAGTTATATCACGACTAACGATAGCGAATGAATATGCGTTTCGTGTGACGCTTCTCTCGCATCTCAGAGTGATTTACAGTGGCTGCAGTAGAAGTACTGGGTGGTTGTAGCTGACGTGCAGTCACTCACGGTGGTAGAGTGTGGGTCCTGTAATTATCGTATGACAGCGGAACTTGGTAGATATGCTAATGCGTCAATGCACTAGCCATAAATCAATAAAATTATTGAAGTATGTTTATTTTTGTGTACAAAATTAGAATAAATGAATACAGGATATTAAAGAATAAATCCAGGTTTTGGGAGCAAAATGAGAAAGTAACAGTTACCACGAGCAGCAGCTTTGTCCCAAGAATATGAAAGAAGCTTCGTACAATTATCTTTTTATAATGTGGCTTCTGATTTGCTTTTTAACGATACTTCTAATACGGAACACTAAGCAGAAACATCAATGAATGTACTCACATCTAGTCTGTAATCACGATTTCCCGCACGAAACAATGTACAAATTACCTATTAACGTGCAAAACATCTGAATCGAAGAAGAAAATAAGAAGTAAGTTAGCCGGAATTATGATTCAAGTGTTTCACAGTGTCACTAAAGATAAAATGTGCAACGTAATGAAATACAGAGGATACGACTCCACAAGTTAAAAACGCAGTTAAAAGTTTTCATGTATATCAGAAAATTGATATATATTGAAGGAAAATTAACAGATTCAATACCAGTAAATAAAATGTTAGGGTAGGCTGTGGTTTACCAGCTATATTATCCAATATTCACGTTCAAAGGAGATTTTACAATTGACACAGGACGTTAGCTGAATAGCCCAACACTACTGAATTCACGTTTTATGCTGATAGCCTCATCCTGACATTTAGAAAAGAGAATAACTCACAAACCGTATTACATGTTCTTAAGAAATATTTACTACATTTAAATTTAAAAAAATCCTATAACTGAAACGCATAAACTAACATTATTCTCACCTTTCTCTCATTCTCCCCTATATGTAACCAAAATAGCATCTGCATGGGTGGGTTAAATGCATGACCCCGTATGATATGTCCACGGTAATATCCATCTTGTGAATTGTAACGCCCTAACACCAGGGATTAATCAGCGGTTTCTTTTAGCTTTGTGGCCCGGCTAATTAAGCGAGCTGATAACAATTACAGTCCATTTTTCCTCAGTGGACACACTGTAGATATGATTCGGCTTTCAGTTGCGTTGTAGAGAGTTGTGGATTCCAGATTTTCGATATCAAAAGATTCACTTGAAAGGCTGATATTTAAGAACACATTGTAGATTTTATGTATTTACGTTACTGTACAAATAAACACAAAAATACCTAAGTATTGTTAGTGAGAATGGCTAACGATCAAGATGTCAATGATTGTCACAATGTCACACACCTGTCCCACGCGTAACTTCAGCTCCAAGAGCTGTTGACGTCAGGACAGTATCTCTTTACTAACGGGATCAATTATCTCATGAAGTCTGGCTCAGAATTCGGGATACACACTGTTGATTGCTGGAGGCCAGTTACGGATATAAATAAATAAAGAGGAGCTATGCAGAGTGTCCTTAGGTATGGAATCTCCAATTATTAAGTTTTGTTAACCATGGTTTGCTTGACCACAAAAATATATGTTTATACAAAAAAAGCTGATAAAGTTTGTACAGCCAAGATCGCATATATTCTTTACCTTTGACAACCGGTTTCGACTGATATTACTGTCATTTTTTCGGTCTTCAAAAATTTTTTGTAACAAAACGTGTTCATTGACAAACCATTGTATAATGTGTTGCGTTTCATCCACTATAATGAGATTTTTGAAGACCAGAAGATTATAGTTAATGACTGTCGAAAACGGTTGTCAAAAATAAGGAAGAGTTAATGCGATTTTAACTATAGAATGTCTTTCACCACGTAAATCAGATTTCATCTTCTAATTTCTTGCCATGGGGAAATTAAAAGATATAAAAAAAAAATCTTCAAAAACATTCTCGGAATGGTGAACTGATTTATGTCAGTCGTTTGGGTTATTTACGTCCAAATAGTTTTGTTAACATTTGCCTGAGTTTAGTGTACATAAAGTTATTATTGTTTCAATGGATTAATTTCAATCACTTAAGTATTTGTTCAAATATAGCCCACTAACTGTATCCGTTGTGTCGCCTGCGGTAGCACATTTACTCTGAAACGTAATGTAATCAAAGTGATGAACACTTCACGTACAAATCACCACATTTCAACTACGGCGCAATTAGTTTAATGAAGCAATCACCCACAATGCCTGCTATACCACTGTGTACACTGTACGCAAAATAGAACTACAGAGGAAGCTCGTTTATCTGGCTCCCATTAATCGGGATCTCCGTTTCATACGGACCGATATTTTTTCCAGTACAGTGACTGCAGTAAGTGTATAGTATTTGATAATCCCGTAGTAATAGCGGCAAATATCGACGACGACGTATATTAAATTTAAATGCACCCAACCGCTGTAACGGATTTTGACACGGTATCAGTTAGCAAGTTAACAATAGGCTGTACATTTCTGTATTGTCCCGGATGTTGCGAGTGTGAAATCAGATCAAAGAGAAAGAAGGTGGTTGCGTCAGTGGACAAAATGCGGTATGTGGGTTTGGCTAAGGACACGTACTGGAAAACATCGCTGCTGAAATGTCAGATTCGAAGAATACCTGGACAGAAATTAAAGCCTTCCGTTTCAAAATGCTGTCCTCTCATACCAAGTTGGCGCCTAATTATAGGGCGTTATACCAACAAAAAGCCAGCAACGCAGCTGGAGAAAAGGATGGTTTATTTGGAGCACCTCGGCAGAACCACTACTACTACCGCCTGCATGATAGTGCCGGACATGAACGACATATGAATATGGCTGAAAAGAAACTTATTACCGTAATTATTTCAATGTACAAAAGTCACTAATATTTTCAGTGTCTGGTCTAAATTTAGAGAAACTTTATGTCTAATTTGTGTGCATACGCCTGCGTTTATAGCATTTAATACATGTCATTTAACACATGTCAGTCTAATTATTTTCTGAATTTCCGGATTAGCCGCATTTTCAGTTATCCGGATGAGCACTGCTATAGCATTAAAAATATCCGGAGACCCCTGAGGAACGCAGAATTGACCAGTGGATGTCACGCGACGTGGACCCGCCAATATAAGGAGTAATAGCAGGCTGGCCGGCAGTAGAGCTCAGAGACGGAAAGTGACTAGTCATTGGAGATTACTCTTCTGACGTTGTCCAAGTCTGCTGTCGATGTGATTGTGTAGTGGAAACGCGAAGGAACAACCACAGCTATATTAAGACTAGCCAGACCTCACGTACTGTTGAATAGGGACCGTCGAGCATTGTGGAGGATGGTTCTCAGAAATGGCATGAAACAGATGAAGAAATCGCTCCTGAGTTCCAAAGTGGTATCAACAGTCTATCTAGCACAATGACTGTGCTTGGGGAGTTTGACTGATGGGGCTACTAAGTGCTATACCACCTACTGCACTCCACTGACTTAAGCCCTCGTGAGTTCAACTCTATTTCTAAACTGAAGGAAACACTTCACGGCATTCGCTTCAGAACTGCTACAAAGTCGTCGAGCAATAGAACGCGCCGCTCGAACTGTCAACTCAACTGGCACTGCTAAGAGTATCCACATCGCTGGCAACGGGTTATACACAATGCTGGTGACTACTTTGAAGGTCAGTAAACCTTTGGAAATCGTATCTATTTTGCACGAGCTGTAAATAAATAGTTTCCACTATTAAAGTTCCAACCTTCTTAATTACATATACAAGACCTGTAAGCTGACTGCTTTCACATCATTAGAATATAAAAAACGTTCAAATGATATATGAAAGATGTAACTAACTCTTGTGTCGAGCTAGAATGCTTTGGTAACGTCTCCCCTCCCCTCTCCCTCCCTTGGCTCCATTTTCGCGATGTGAATGAGTTACTGGCCATTATCATGATGTCTTGCGATCCATGGACGATGGGCAACAGGCAGGTTCCATATTGTTACATTTCCACAAAGCGTTTGACACGATGCTCTCCTGCAGACTGTTAAAGCAACAGATGGAACAGTTGGAAAAGGTTCCCACATAAGTGGGTGGCTCGATAATGCTGGGGTGTACGGTAAGGTGTCGTCGTTGGGTAACTGTCATGATGACTTTGCCAAAGTTTCTGGTTGGTGTGATGAATGGCAGCTACATCTAAATATAGAAAAATGTAAGTTAATTTGGCTGAGTAGGAAAAACAATCACGTAACTTTCTAATACAGCATCAGGAATGTGATGCTTCACATAATGACATCGATTAAATATCTGGGAAAGTGATATGAAATGGAACGAGCACCTAAGTAAGGTTATAAGGAAGACGCATGGTCGACTTCGGTTTATTGCGAAAATTATGGGAAAGTGTGGGACATCCGTTAAGTAGACCGCATATAGAACACTAGTGGGACCCATTCTTGAGTAATGTTTGAGACATGGGATCCTTGCCAAAGGACGACATCGAGGAAGGCAGCTATTTTTGTTCCCGGTAGTAAAGAAAATTTGGTAATTTGTGGTAAGATCTTATGGGACCAAACTGCTGAGCTCATTGGTCCCTAAGCCAACACACTACTTAATCTAACTTAAACTAATTTACGCTATGGACAACACACACACCCGTGCCCGAGGCAGAACTCGAACCTCCGACGGTGGAAGCCGCATGGACCGTGACAAGCCGCCCCTGAACGCGCGGCTACCCCGCGCGGCAGTAGTATAGAGATGGTTCGTTAAGTCAAGTGGGAATTTCTGGAGGAAAGGGGACGTTCTTTTCGGGAAACATTGCTGAAAACATTTAGAGAACTGGCATCTGAAACTGAAGACCGATTCTACTGCTGTATGGGAATGCAGGCTTTCTCGGTGAATTTCGATGATGAAGTCTTCTCGCGCTAATAGCTGTCACCACAATGCACAACGCGAATCTATGCTCACCTCCCCACCACTGTGGCGCAAGGAGCAGACACATATGCGGCAAGGAGAGCCTCCTCTTCTGGTTGCAGCATCTGAGGGAAACCTTTCGCAAGAACTGTACATTTTTGGAACACAACCTACGACCAGCTTAGTGACAGAATTGATGACACTTTCTGCAGGACCTGACCATCATTTAGCAGGACAATGCTCAAACACGTACAGTGGAAGCTGTTACTGATTTGTTTGACTGATGGGGCTGCTAAGTGCTATACCACCTACTGCACTCCGCTGACTTAAGCCCTCGTGAGTTCAACTCGATTTCTAAACTGAAGGAAACACTTCACGGCATTCACTTCAGAACTGCTACAAATTCGTCGAGCAATAGACCGCGCCGCTCGAACTGTCTGCACAACTGCACTGCTAAGAGTATCCTACGACTACCACATCGCTGGCAACGGGCTTTACACAATGCTGGTGACTACTTCGAAGGTCAGTAAAGCTTTGAAACACGTATCTATTTTGTACGAGCTGTAAATAAATAGCTGCCACTATTAATGTTCCAACCCTCGTACTTGGCCCAATGAAAGACAAAGTAGGACTGGAGTTTACTCTTCGCGAGTGTGGGAAGCAAAGTATGGGCCAAGCGCAACGGTGCATTTCGCAGCGCCGCTCAGAACATGTGAGAAGCTGTAGTTGTAATATTTGTGGCTTTACATTCACCTACAAGAAGCTATTCTTACAGCACTTGGTAAGGCAGCAGTGGGAAGATGACGTAATGTGGTATGACGTACCGGTGACAGTTGGCATATTCGGTACGTGTGTCGTGAGACAGATCGCCAACATTGCGGTCCTTCTCCGCGATTGGCTGCTGCATTCGGAAGTAGCGCGAAGTAGGGATAAGCTTCTGTTATAAATAATACAAAAATAAAAGGAAATTTAATTGCATTTCATATTAAAACATCTCTCAATGGCAGGCTGTCATTCCATTATCTCAAAGTGTTAATTACCAGTAGGAAATAAACTACTGCTAAATCAAACGGCAGACAAAGCACTACAGAGATCTTCGGATCGCGCCTAACTCGGATGTCGGGCGAAGTGGTTCGGCTGCAAGATCAGTAATAGTTTCATAGTAATTACGTAAATACGCAGTTCATTGTTTTTTATGAAAGTGTGAAGAATGGTAATTATTTGTGATTCATAAGGGAAACTATAAGTGTGCAGTTTCTTCTATTCTGCTAGTAAAAAGTGAGTGGCATCCCGTATAAAAAATGAGTTTAAAATTTAATTATTTCTACGATAACAGTTCATAGCTAACGGTTTACTACAGCCAGAAGATAATCGACTTACGACCAACGTGCCGTTTACTGCGCAGGGGACAACAATAATAGAAGACTGCAGGTTGATGAACATTTTTCGGAGCTTATGCATTCTACTCAGGGTGGTGGAAGCAGTTGGGCACCTAGCGTGTGCCGCAGTCTTTGAGTAAATGAGATCAGAGACACGTCATCTGTGGTAACACAGAGGAGGTATGAACTAGGGAAATTTTTGACAGAAGGTATTTATCATACGCTTGCCGTAAAGCGTTCGCCTCCGTCAAACTGACAAATCAGCAGTGGCAGAGCACAACCTCAGCCAAGGTCATACGTTTCATTTTGAACAGGCGGAGTTGTTGCGCCGGACGAACAGGTTCTGGGACTCGATCATCAAAGAGGCCGTGGAGATACGGGTCCTTGATGATCTTGTTAACAGGGATATCGGTTTTCAACTGAGCTATTGATAATACACTACTGGCCATTAAAATTGCTACATCACGAAGATGACGTGCTACAGACGCGAAATTTAACCGACAGGAAGAAGATGCTGTGATATGCGAATGATTAGCTTTGCAGAACATTCACACAAGATTGGCGTGGGTGGCGACACCTACAACGTGCTGACATGAGGAAAGTTTCCAACCAATTTCTCATACACAAACAGCAGTTGAGTGAAACGTTGTTGTGATGTCTCGTCTAAGGAGGAGAAACGCGTACAATCACGTTTCCGACTTTGATGAAGGTCGGATTGTAGCCTATCGCGATTGCGGTTTATCGTATCGCGACATTGCTGCCCGCGTTGGTCGAGATCCGATTACTGTTAGCAGAATATGGAATCGCTGGGTTCAGGAGGGTAATACGGAACGCCGTGCTCGATCCCAACGGCCTCGTATCACTAGCAGTCGAGATGACAGGAATCTTATCCGCTTGGCTGTAACGGATCGTGCAGCCACGTCTCGATTCCTGAGTCAACAGATGGGGACGTTTGCAAAACCACCATCTGCACGAACAGTTCGACGACGTTTGCAGCAGCATAGACTATCAGCTCGGAGACCATGGCTGCGGTTACCCTTGACGCTCCATCACAGTCAGGAGCGCCTGCAATGGAGTACTCAACGACAAACCTGGGTGCACGAAAAGGAAAACGTCATTTTTTCGGATGAATCCAGGTTCTGTTTACAGCATCATGATGGTCGCATCCGTGTTTGGCGACATCGCAGTGAACGTACATTGGAAGCGTGTATTCGTCATCGCCATACTGGCGTATCACTCGGCGTGATGGTATAGGGTGGAATTGGTTACACGTCTCGGTCACCTCTTGTTCGCATTGACGACACTTTGAACAGTGGACGCTACATTTCAGATGTGTTACGACCTGTGGCTCTACCCTTCATTCGATCACTGCGAAACCCTACATTTCAGCAGGATACTGCACGACCGCATGCTGCAGGTCGTGTACGGGCCTTTCTGGATACAGAACATGTTCGACTGCTGCCCTGGCCAGCACATTCTCCGGACCTCTCACCAATTGAAAACGTCTGGTCAATGGTGGCCGAGCAACTGCCTCGTCAAAATGCGCCAGTCACTACTCTTGATGAACTGTGGTATCGTGTACACGCCATCCAAGCTCTGTTTGACTCAATGCCCAAGCGTATCAAGGCCGTTATGACGGCAAGAGGTGGTTGTTCTTGGTACTGATTTCTCAGGATCTATGCACCCAAAGTGCGTGAAAATGTAATCACATGTCAGTTCTAGTATAATATATTTGTCCAATAAATACCGGTTTATCATCTGCATTTCTTCTTGGTGTAGCAATTTTAATGGCCAGTAGTTTATATAGAGCTAGCAAGAACACGTCAAGAGCACTCTCATGTGAAAGGGGCGAATGCAGCGGATGGAATACACGGCAGCACAACGACGCGACGCCATTGACTCTCCAGCACGCCGGGAGTGCCCCCGCCGTCGTCCGCGATCCCCCACCCCTACTACCGTTTGCGTAACACCTTCCGAAGGCGAGCGATTGACCCGGCCGTTGCAGACAAAGCAGAGAAACCTGCAGTCCGGTTGACACGTACCCGACACTTCGCCTGAAGATGACGATTAGACAACTTGTCGAATCGTTACGACAGAACGATTCCTTGTCTCGGCTGGTAAGCCAAGAAGGCTTCATCGACGATAGTGCCAAGGTACGTTTCACGTAAGGACTACGAAGATAAGAGAAATTAGAACTCGTATGGAGGTGTACAGGCATTCACTTTTTCCTCGTTCTATTTGCGAGTGAACGGGGAAGGAAGTGACTAGCAGTGGTGCGTTTCCTCCGCCATATGGTGACTTGCGGAATATGTATTTACACTACTGGCCATTAAAATCGTTACACCAAGAAGAAATGCAAATGATAAACTGGTATTGATAAGACAAATATATTATACTAGAACTGACATGTGATTACATTTTCACGCAATATGGGTGCACAGATCCTGAGAAATCAGTACCTAGAACAACCACCTCTGGCTGTAATAACGGCCTTGATACGCCCGGGCATTGAGTCAAACAGAGCTTGGATGGCGTGTAAAGGTACAGCTGCCCATGCAGCTTCAACACGATACCACAGTTCATCAAGAGTAGTGACTGGCGCATTTGACGAGGCAGTTGCTCGGCCACCATTGACCAGACGTTTTCAATTGGTGAGAGGTCCGGAGAATGTGCTGGCCAGGGCAGCAGTCGAACATGTTCTGTATCCAGAAAGGCCCGTACACGACCTGCAGCATGCGGTCGTGCAGTATCCTGCTGAAATGTAGGGTTTCGCAGTGATCGAATGAAGGGTAGAGCCACAGGTCGTAACACATCTGAAATGTAACGTCCACTGTTCAAAGTATCGTCAATGCGAACAAGAGGTGACCGAGACGTGTAACCAATTCCACCCTATACCATCACGCCGGGTGATACGCCAGTATGGCGATGACGAATACACGCTTCCAATGTACGTTCACTGCGATGTCGCCAATCACGGATGCGACCATCATGATGCTGTAATCAGAACCTGGAGTCATCCAAAAAAATGACGTGTTGCCATTCGTGCACCCAGGTTCGTCGTTGAGTGCACCATCGCAGGCGCTCCTGTCTGTGATGCAGCGTCAAGGGTAACCGCAGCCATGGGCGCGGAGCTGACAGTCCATGCTGCTGCAAACGTCGTCTAACTGTTCGTGCAGATGGTGATTGTCTAGCAAATGTCCCCACCTGTTGACGTTCCGTTAGAGCCATGCGGATAAGGTGCCTGTCACCTCGACTGCTAGTGATACGAGGTCGTTGGGATCCAGAACGGCGTTCCGTATTACCCTCCTGAACCCACCGATTCCATATTCTGGTAACAGTCATTGGATCTCGACCAACGCGAGCAGCAATGTCGCGATACGATAAACCGCAATCGCGATAGGCTACAATCCGATATTTATCAAAGTCGGAAACGTGATGGTACGCATTTCTCCTCCTTACACGAGGCATCACAACAACGTTTCACCAGGCAACGCCGATCAACTGCTGTTTGTGTGTGAGAAATCGGTTGGAATCTTTCGTCATGTCAGCACGTTGTAGGTGTTGCCACCGGCGCCAACCTTGTGTGAATGCTCTGAAAAGCTAATCATTTGCATATCACAGCATCTTCTTCCATTCGCGTCTGTAGCACGTCATCTACGTGATATAGAAATTTTAATGGCCAGTAGTGTAGATCTAGATAGCAGCTGTGCTGTGAGTATCGATCAGAATGAGCAGAGAGTAAGAATGTTCGCCCGCGGGGAAGCTCAGCAACTCACCGTGCGTCGGTCGGTGCGGGCGCGCCGCCGCCGCGGGGTGGACTGTGGACCAGTCTGCCAGTCCGCTCTCCCACAGGCGAGCCCCACGCCCCCAGCCCTTATCTGCTCGCGTGTGGGGTCGCTGCAGGCGCAGCCGCTGTCCTGTCACCGCCGGTACGGCTCAAAGCGGCCTTATCACGCGGGACCGCTCTGCCCGCAGCCACACAACGGGACAGCGTAACGAGCTTCATTCCACCCCTGACCCGCGATTACACCACTGCAACCACGTTTCCTGTCTCGTCGCTTATAAACCGCCTCTGCACATGACGCTGATGTGAAGCTGTACGAGTTTTGTGACGTCACTTCCTGCTGTTTCACACGGAGGAGCCATTTTGTCACATGAAAAGCAAAGTTAGTTCTGCGTACAGTTGCGCTCTACCAAGACTGCGATTCGGTAAGTTTTGGTACAGTACATAAATGATGTACTAACTGGTAGGAGTACCGGTAATATTGGTAGCATTGTTAAGGAAAGAAACGTAAATGGATGTGTGTGAGAGAAATCGGGAACCGACCACTTCTCTTTGTTTTTGTTGCCGGCCGAAGTGGCCGAGCGGTTCTAGGCGCTTCAGTCTGGAACCGCGTGACCGCTACGGTCGCAGGTTTGAATCCTGCCTCGGGCTTGGATGTGTGTGATGTCCTTAGGTTAGTTACGTTTAAGTAGTTCTAATTTCTGGGGGACTAATGACCTCAGAAGTTAAGTCCCATAGTGCTCAGAGCCATTTGAACCATTTTTTTGTTTTTGTTTGTAAGTTTGTTTTGCACATAATTAGAACCACACTTCTCTCCGTGTTTGTCCAAATTGTATTTTACATGCTTAGAAACTATAAATTGCATTTCATAAGTAATATAAATTACCAGATTAAGTAACTAGTGAGCTTCTATCTAATCAAAATAATTACTTTTGATGCAAGTGCAGTCTATATGCACACAAATAAAAAAAACCTATATAATTATTGTTGTTATTTTGCACTCGATAGAACGTTTTCCATCACTATCAAAGATCCTATTAGTGTCATTAACTGCGAATGTTGTTTACGAATAACAGAAAGATGTTTTAAATATATGCTCTACGAAATATTGTAACGATGTTTGACATGTTTTAGTTTAGCTTTTTTTTTATTTTACTTTTTCTTGAGGACATAGCGTTACTAACGCTATATGATAAACTTAGTAAAAGTTATTTTCATTTTCACTTCGACACCCTCTGTTTCATGTTACGAATCAATAATTTTCGAATAAAACCTGAATTAAACATTGAGAATTTCAATTTTGCTATAAATACTGTTTATTTTTAACTAACGGTCGGAGGGTAACTATGTAGAACAAAAATGTTGGGTAGGTTACCCGGCCCTTTATACTCTATGTGATCAAAAGTATCCGAACACCTGGCCGAAAATGACTTACAAGTTCATGGTGCCCTCCATCGGTAATGCTGGAATTCAGAATGATGTTGGCCCACCCTTAGCCTTGTTAACAGTTTCCACTCTCGCAGGGATATGTTCAGTCAGGTGCTGGAACGTTTCTTGCGGAATGGCAGTCCATTCTTCACGGAGTGCTTCACTGAGGAGAGGTATCGATGTCGGTCGGTGAGGCCTGGCACGGAGTCGGCGTTCCAAAACATTAAGGTGTTCTACAGGATACAGGTCAGTACTCTGCACGCCAGTCCATTACAGGGATGTTATTGTCGTGTAACCATTCCGCCACAGGACGCGCAATATGAACAGGCGCTAGATCGTGTTGAAAGATTCAATCGCCATCCCCGAATTGCTCTTCAATAGTGGGAAGCAAGAAGGTGCTTAAAACATCACTGTAGGCCGGTGCTGTGATAGTGCCAAGCAAAAAACAAGAGGTGCAAGCCCCCTGCTTGAAAAACACGACCACACCATAACACCACCGTCTCCGAATTGTACTGTTGGCACTACACACGCTGGCAGATGACGTTCACCGGGCATTCGCCATACCCACACCCTGCCATTGGAACACGACATTGGGTACAATGATTCGTCACTCCACACAACGTTTTTCCACTGTTCAATTGTCCAATGTTTACGCTCTTTACACCAAGTGAGGCGTCGTTTGGCATTTGCCGGCGTGATGTGTGGCTTATGAGCAGCCGCTCGACCATGAAATTCGTTTTCTCACCTCCTGCCTAACTGTCATAGTACTTGCAGTGGATCCTGATGCAGTTTGGAGTTCCTGTGTGATGGTCTGGATAGATGACTGCTATTACGCATTACGACCCTCTTCAACTGTCGGCAGTCACTGTCAGTCAACAGACGAGGTCGACCTGTACGCTTTTGTGCTGTAACTGTTCCTTCACGTTTCCACTTCACTATCACATCGGAAACAGTGGACCTAGAGATGTTTAGGAGTGTGGATATCTCGCGTACATACGTATGACACAAGTGATACCCAATCACCCGACCGCGTTCGAAGTCCGTGATTTCCGTGGAGCGCCCCATTCTACTCGCTCACGATGTCTATTGACTACTGAGGCCGCAGTTGTGGAGTACTTGGCAGTAGGTTGTAGCACAACGCACCTAATATGAAAAACGAATGTTTTGGGGGGTGTCCGGATACTTTTGATCACATAGTGTATACCTCACTCAGTTTCTAGACGGTTCACTGCTTCTCATTTCCGTGGGAATCCGGTAAGACAATGATCGCATAAGCAAAGAGCTCAAAATGAGGTTATGTTCGATAGTTATGCAACACACCTAACGTACAAGTAACGCGGTTACCATTTTCGCTGACCAAAGCTACTGGGAAAGCTACCGTAGTCTACGCATGCTTATGATAGTCTGTGGTAGCCGACGCTAATTTTACAACTCTGGTTCCGCGATGTTTCGGCAGCATGCCACTTAAAGTAGAATCAATAAGAAGCAAGAACGATCTCTACGTCACAAACAATACTTGCGAGACGTCATTTTCAATTTGTCATTTTCGTCTGAAGCCTGTACTGGTGTTTTTTTATTATAACTTATTCCGTATTAACACACGCCGTTTCGAAGCACAAACACACTGAGGATCCCTCGAAAACGCTTCGCTAGTCGTACGATTTGCTGCAATAAAATGAGGAAAAACGTATTTAGTTTCGTATTTTAACTCGCATGTTACGAAAGTACGACGTTTTAAGGCAACGGCACATTGAAGACTCGTCAAAATCGCGTCGTTCTTGGTAGAATTTTTTATAATTAAGTACAAATTAATAACATATGGGCGAATGAAGACTTAAGAAGATCATAAAGACGTCGTTCACTTAAAACTTTAGCATAGTGTAGTTGTAGAGGCGCCGTGTCACGGTACAATGTATAGCGGGTTCGCGTCCCGCTGTATCCATATTTTTTTACGCCTTCGCATTTTCTAAAAGGTTCTGCGGCTTTTTTATTAAATTAATGGAAATAATTTCTGTAATATTTTATGTTATGAGTGCGTTGTCTCTTAGGAGAGTTTCTGAAGTTGTATAGTATTCTTACTGACTGGAACATTTTTTTTTTTGTCTTATAACGATTTCTAGGTTATTGAAGCTTTTATTTATGTATACTACAGACAAAATAACATGACCAGCATATGGATAAGGGAGGAGCTAACATAGCAATTTTATGCACGTTCGTGTTTGCGAGCCAAATAAAGCCGACAACTGCCACTGGAGAGCACAGAGACCGCCAAACAAATCAACCAGCTCGTCCTGCGTGACGATGACGCTGTCTCTCGTGAGATCGGATGCCCTGACCACGTACATGTCATCATTAGATGCCTCGTCCCGTATGAGAACGACCTTAGTTTGTGTTAAAGAGAGAGAAAGAGAGAAAGAAAGAGATAGAGAGAGAGATTCTTGAGTTTTTTTGTGTTTTACAAAACCGTAAGTTTTGTCTTCTTTTGGAAACAACGTCAACTGTCAGTTTCACCTGTCATTGTTTCAAAATACTGATACGAATTATTTACAGAAGATTGGAAAACTGGTAGTAGCCGACTCTGGGAAGATCACTTTGCCTTCCGGAGAAATGTGGGAACACGAGAGGCAGTACTGATCTTACAACTTATCTTAGAAGATAAATCACGGAAAGGCAAACATTCGTTTATAGCATCTGTAGATTTAGAGACAGCTTTTGGCAATGTTGAGTGGATTATGCTCTTCTAAATCTTTGAGGAAGCCAGGATAAAATTCAGGGATCGAAAGGTCATCTACAACTTGTACAGAAACCAGAGAAAGGCGAAGAAAGGCAGGCACCTAATGAGACGAAAGCCAATGACAGTTGTCCCCAATAGTCCCTTACCTTTCAATCCGTGTGTTGATCAAGCAGCAGAAGACTACAATCTCGAAACGGAATTATAGTTCAGGAAGAAGGAAAAAGAACTTTGAGGTTAGCCGAAGAGGTAATTCTGTCAGAGACACAAAAGGATTTACAAGAACAGGTGAACGGAATCAGTAGTGTCTTGGAAAGAGATTATAACGAGAATATAACCCAATTAAATCAGGCGATACTGAGAAAATTAGAAAAAGACACTCTAAATTCAGAAGAATAGCTCCCTATTTGGGCACCAAAACGACTGGTATTTGCCGATACAGAGGAATAAAATGCAGACTGGTTATAGCACGAAAAACATTTCTGAAAAAGGGGAAGTGAACATCTACTATAAATGCAAGTGTTAAGAAATCTTTTCTGCCGGTATTTGGAGCGTTGCCTTCTACGAAAGTGAAAAGGAACGATAAGCAATTCAGACACGAACAGAGAAGATCATTTTGAAATGTGGTGGAACGCTTAAGGTTGGACGGGTAGATCGAGTAGCTAATGACGAGATACTGAAACGAATTTTAGGAAAAAAGATATTTTTAACGGAACTTGACTAAAAGGGATCGACTGATTAGACACAACGTGAGCCATCAAGGAATCGTTAATTTGGTAATGGAGACAAATGCGAAGGGTAAAAATTATAGAGGGAGTACAAGGTGTGAATACAGCAACCATGTTTAAATGGACGTAGATTGCAGCAGCTAAGCAGAGGTGGAGAGGCTAGCACAGGATAGAATAGCGTGGAGGATTCATCAAATCAGTCCTCAGACTGAAGGCCATAAAAACATCATCAACATGTCCAAATGTTAAGATCATCAGTCCCTAAGCTTACACACTACTTAACCTAAATTATCCTAAGGACAAACACACACACCCATGCCCGAGGGAGGACTCGAACCTCCGCTGGGACCAGATCATTATGTCCCCTTAAAAAGAGTCCCTTTAGATACTGTACATTAATGTTAGCACTTTTTTCCAATCCCTGAAACACTTCTGGAACTCGATCCTTGGGATAGCTTCCAACTCTCCCATCGATTCGTTTTTAATCTACGCTTAGAAAGGTTTTGTTTATTTTTGGGAACAGAAAAGAATCACGCGGAGTCATGTCTGGTGAATATTAAGGCTGAGGAGTCGTTACAGTATTGTTTTTGGCCAAACGTTCACGATCAATGAAGTATAAGCTGCTGCATTATTATGTTGTAAAAGCTGGATCACAGACTGCAGGTATAAGAGACGAAACATGTTTCTTTCAGTCTACATTCGCAAAGAAGAGCTGGAGTCCGTACTGCATCGTGATCCTATACCACTCCGGAGCCCAAAGTGATCTTTCCCGCCGTCGGGTTCAAGCGATTTTTCCATTCTTCTGCTACTGTTATTAGTGTTTTGAAACCATGACTGATTAAAGTGATGGTACGTTAGTGTTGGTACTTCTCAGCATTAGAATGAATAAATCAAAAGCTCTTCCGTCGGCAGAATTTCAGCCCGTTCAATTTTGGTCGAGCGTCAGCTCATTGTCTTGGTGAAGCAGCTCTGACGTGTTAGCTCAGTGGTACGTCGGGGACTCTACGGGGTGCACGTTGCCTGGGACAGGGCTTGTACAAGCGTAGACAGGAGGACTATAGCAGCAGAGGTAACACTGCAGAAAACAACATCCGGCAGGCGGCTGAAGGCCGAGGGACATCTGGGATGCAGCCGGCGTGAGGGGGCGACGAACAACACAAGGACAGCGCGAGCACGCGTGAGCTGTCGTGGAACCCAAACGCGTCCTCCCGCGCGTGCGGAGACCGGCGCTCGCTTATCAAGCATACCCCACTTGAAGTGTCGCCGAAAACATACTGTCTGTAGGCATTTAACAGGCCGGCATTTCACTTAATCAGCGTATCTTGGAGCATTCTTTCAGTAAATGCAAAGTGGTTAGAAACACAGCTTCATCTGCCGGTAATTTCATTTGTGAGAGACTGTACTACAGGAAAATGGGAAAGGTTGGTCATAAGGACCACAAAAATTTCCCCGCAAACTGGACTTATGCTGTTTTCAAAGGAATATTTATCCATTTGTTGATATAGGTATTGAACTGGGCAAGATTAGAGAGCTGTTGGTAAACTTTTCGGGGTGTGGCGTCGTGATCCAAGAAACTCTTCTGTTCCTGACGTTTCGTCCAGGACTGCGCTAGATATCCTCAGAGGCGCTCCTCCACTCAGTCTTGCCAACTGACCGCTCGGACGTCCGACAGCGACGTATATACTGTAGAAAAGGGGGCGTGGTCGAAGTAAAACGTGGTGAACAGAGATAATCCTTGCCGGCCGCGGTGGTCTAGCGGTTCTGGCGCTGCAGTCCGGAACCGCGGGACTGCTACGGCCGCAGGTTCGAATCCTGCCTCGGGCATGGGTGTGTGTGATGTCCTTAGGTTAGTTAGGTTTAAGTAGTTCTAAGTTCTAGGGGACTTATGACCTAAGATGTTGAGTCCCATAGCGCTCAGAGCCATTTGAGCCATTTAGAGATAATCCTTGTCAAAGATAAAACTTCACTATCGATTGTCGTCTTGTCAAAGATAAAATTGTCTAACTATTCTTTGAGGTTCGCTGATGACATGGTAATTCTGTCAGAGACAGTAAAGGACTTGGAAGAGCAGTTGAACGGAATGGACAGTGTCTTGAGCGGAGGGTATAAGATGAACATCAACAAAAGCAAAACGAGGATAATGGAATGTAGTCGGGTGATGGTGAGGGAATTAGATTAGGAAATGAGACACTTATAGTAGTAAAGGAGTTCTGCTATTTGGGGAACAAAATAACTGATGATGGTAGAAGCAGAGAGGATATAAAATGTAGACTGGCAATGGCAAGGAATGCGTTTCTGAAGAAGAGAAATTTGTTAACATCGAGTATTGATTCAAGTGTCAGGAAGTCGTTTCTGAAAGTATTTGTATGGAGTGTAGCCATGTATGGAAGTGAAACAGGACGATAAATAGTTTGGACAAGAAGAGAATAGAAGCTTTCGAAATATGGTGCTACAGAAGAATGCTGAAAATTAGATGGGTCGATCACATAACTAATGAGGAGGTATTGAATAGAATTGGGGAGGAGTTTGTGGCACAACTGGACTAGAAGAAGGGATCGGTTGGTAGGACATGTTCTGAGGCATCAAGGGATCACCAATTTAGTACTGGAGGGCAGCGTGGGGGGTAAAAATCGTTGAGGGAGACCAAGAGATGAATACACTAAGCAGATTCAGAAGGATGTAGGCTGCAGTAGGTACTGGGAGATGAGAAGCTTGCACAGGATAGAGTAGCACGGAGAGCTGCATCAAACCAGTCTCAGGACTGAAGACCACAACAACAACAACAACAACAACGATTCTGCAGAGCTACCGTCCATATGCCGCTAAGTTTCATTGCCTCCTCTTTCCTATTAAAATTGCAGGAGTCACAGTCGTGTGCGGTCGCCTGGCACATGGGAGATCTGGCAGGTTCGCGCGATGTTTTTACGATGATGACAGGCGCCTCGCGCAATGACTGACCGTGCTTTGTTCACTGTCATTCTGCAAACCACTATGAATGTCTGCGATTCTCTGGTTTCCCGCCAAAAGAAACTGGGTGACAGTTCTCTGCTTGGAACAAACCTCCGTTACAGATGCCGTTTTGAGGACTACGTATAGTGCCGCCAGTTTTCAGAACTCCATGACACTATAGGGGGTGAAGCAGGAACGTCCCACAAAAGATGACGCATCTTTTCAACCGAAATTGGTCGGGTAAAAAAGTGCTGCATTAGAATGAAATTTTCACTCCACAGCGGAGTGTGCGCTGATATGAAACTTCCTCGCAGATTAAAACTGTGTGCCGGACCGAGACTCGAACTCGTGACCTTTGCCTTTCGCGGGCAAGTGCTCTACCATCTGAGCTACCCAAGCACGACTCACGACTCATCCTCACAGCCTCAATTCTGCCAGTACCTAGTCTCCTACGTTCCAAACTTCACAGAAAACCTCCTGCGAACCTTGCAGAACTAGCACTCCTGGAAGAAAGGATATTGGGGAGACATGGCTTAGCCACAGCCTGGGGGATGTTTCTAGAATGAAATTTTCACTCTACAGCGGAGTGTGCGCTGATATGAAACTTCCTGGCAGATTAAAACTGTATGCCGGACAGAGACTCGAACTCGAGACCTTTGTCTTTCGCGGGCAAGTGCTCTACCGACTGAGCTACCCAAGCACGACTCACGCCCCGTCCTCACAGCTTTAATTCCGCCAGTACCTAGTCTTCTACCTTCCAAACTTCACACAAACCCTCCTGCGAACCTTGCAGAACTAGCTCTCCTGGAATAAAGGATATTGCGGAGACATGGCTTAGCCACAGCCTGGGGGATGTTTCTAGAATGAAATTTTCACTCTACAGCGGAGTGTGCGCTGATATGAAACTTCCTGGCAGATTAAAACTGTATGCCGGACCGAGACTCGAACTCTGGACCTTTGCCTTTCGCGGACAAGTGCGAAAGGCAAAGGTCCCGAGTTCGAGTCTCGGTCCGGCACACAGTTTTAATGTGCCAGTAAGTTTCAAGTGCTGCATTACTTACTGAACGCCGCCTCGTAGAACGGAAGCCTGCACTGATACACCCCAATACGGCTCACCAATGTGCATGAAGTTTAATTCCCCACGTGCGCGCTGCAGCAGACGTGGCAAGTGGGTCGCACGTGACTTGGTCCTGCCGCGCCACGGCCTGTCGTGCTGAGCAGGTTCTCTTTTTTCCTCCTCCAGAGGCTGATAACCCAGCGGCTTTCCACAGGAGCCGGGCTCCAGGCTGTGGATGGCGGGGCACGGGTCACCGCCGGCGCTAACGAGCTGGACGCGCTCCGACAGCGCCGCTGGCGGTCCACACTGTGCACAGGCTTCGCGCCTCAGTGGCTCCAAGGCCGCAACCTCCGTCACCTACTAAACTGCGGCCAACACCGTGTCCCCTAAATAATGGCCTGTAACTGGAGCGGGAGACACTGAGATGTATGGGGGTCATTCAAATGAAAACACTGAAAAGTGCAATAAAAACCCTAAAAGTTGGTTGTACATGTGGCAGACGGCAGCAGTTTATCCTCGGGCTTCGACAAGTGACCAACTTTTGACAACCTGTTTCATCACAGAAAACTAAACTGCAGCAGTGCAAAGATGGCTGTCCCATTGTCGACGAGAGACATTGTTTCCACCCGATAAACAAGTGCCAAAAAAGTGACGCAGTCTAGCACCTGCGTCGAACATTTGATGGTTTATATCCACTGTACCTATTGCTTTCATGAACTTGGCAGACGCCGCAATGGAATCGCTCTTTTTTATTATTTATTAGAAGCTCATATTTGAATGGTTGTACGCTACATCTTATCTCGTATAAAAATATAATATTTCAGAACACCAGTACAGTGCTGATCGCTCGATGGTTTATATCCACTGCACCCGTTGCTTTCAGGAACTTGGCAGACGGCGCATTGGAATCGATCTTATTTTATTATTTATTAGAAGCTCGTATTTGAATGGTTGTACGCAATATCTTATCTCGTATAAAAATATGATATTTCAGAACATCAGTACAGTGGTAATAATATTAGTGGTTAAAGAGTTTTCGTATTTGGTTGGTTTCGTATTATTTGGGCGTACATGTCCGTTAGGGAAGTATGCTGTTTCAAGACGAAGGTGCATTGAAGATTTATCAAATGCACGTCGTTCTTGGTATGATTTGTTATAATTAAACGTCGGTTAATGACACATCGGCGACTAAGCCTTTCAGGGGCTCCTAGGATAAACAAATGGTCACAAGTCGCGGAGTTCAACGCATTGTAACGGGCACTAGCGTGCAGTTATAGTGTCAGAAGTACTTGGTTCGCGTCCTACTTCTAAATACTGTTTTTTCCATTTCCAGGTTTTTTGAAAGACTCTGTGACTTTCATATTAATTTAATAAGGGGTGTTCAAAAAGTCTCTCCGCAGTGCCGTATGATTGTTAGCAGCGCGCCGGCCGGAGTGGCCGTGCGGTTCTAGGCGCTACAGTCTGGAGCCGCGAGACCGCTACGGTCGCAGGTTCGAATCCTGCCTCGGGCATGGATGTGTGCGATGTCCTTAGATTAGTTACGTTTCAGTAGTTCTAAGTTCTAGGGGACTGATGACCTCAGAAGTTGAGTCCCATAGTGTTCAGAGCCATTTGATTTGTTAGCTGCGCGTGCCGCATGATTGTTCGCCTGCCTGGGTTACTACCCTTCAAGTGGACTCCCCCAACATTGCACTGTTTCGTTTATCTCAACCAGCGTCAGTAGTATCGTTGATGTGTGTCATTACGTGTTGACGTGAACGCTTAAGTTTAGTTCCTTTGTTCGTTTGTTTCGCTTTTGTCTCTGTTAAAATGCTAACCATTGAAGAACGTGTGTTTTTAGTCGAACAAGTGTTCAAAGTTGGCTGTAAATACACAGTTTCAGTTCGTCAAACATTTAATTCAGTTTTCCCGGAGACAACACTCCTACAACGCGATACTGTACAAGATTTGATTAACAAATTTCGAATTTTACGATAAACTACTCGATATTTCCGATAAAATGTCCATGAGTCAGAACGAGTCAGTAAGAAAACTCGCCCAGGAAATCCATGTTAGTGTCGGAACGGCCCACACAGCTGTAAGGAAAAAATTAGAACTTTTCCCACGTAAAGTGACAGTCGTGCAAGAAGTGAAAAATACTGATAATGGCAAGAGACTGCATCCCTGTCAATGGTTCAAAAATTTCGTTCAACAAAATGGAAGGGATATTCTTAATGAAACGTTTTTCACTGATGAGGCGTGGTTTCATTTATCCGGGTACATGAACTCGCAAAATTCTCGTATGTGGAGTACTGCAAATTTATCGTGATTTCATGAAGAACCACTTCATTCTGTGAAAATAAGAGTTTGGATTCCAATTTCTATACGTCGGATTGTGGATCCCGTATTTTTCAACGAAAGAATAAACGCACAGCGATACTGCAGTGATATTCTGTACCCATTCATAGGAGAACTTGTGTTAAGTGAAATACTGAACGGTTATTTTCAACAAGATGGTGCAACCGTGCATACAGCTCGTGTTTCAATGTCATTGCTTGCTGATGTTTTTGGTGATCGCATAATTTCACAGGGACTTTGGCCTCCACGATCGCCTGACTTAACACAACCTGACTTTTTCTTCTGGGGTGCAGCGAAAGCAACTGTCTATAAAAACCGTCCAAAATCCATCGATGAATTGAAAGCTACAGTATCCACTTTCACTGCTTTTGTTACAGAAGAAATGTTACAACTTGTGTTTGGAAACATGATTAGACGAATTGAATTGTGTATTCAACAACAGGGGAGACACTTCCAACATTTAATGTGAAAATCTGTAAGTAAAAATGAATGTTCAATACATTAATAACTTGTATTTCACTGAGTTTCATATCGGTATATTTACTGCGGCATATGGCACGCGTGGCTAACAACCATATGGCACTGCGGAGAGACTTTTTGAACACCCCGTATAAGTATATTGTGTAATATTCCATGTTATGTACATATAAAATCTCTCTCTCTCTCAGGGTTGTGTGTTCAGTTTTGTGAACATGATAGGTAATATGAACCAAGGAATTGCAACAATGCTCATATGAACCACGTTCACATTAATTGCGAAAGGTGATAATCAACGTTACAAATGGCGTGCTGTTATAATGTAGTTTTATATACTTACTACGAAATACAGGAAGTATTGGACCCTCCTGGACAGCCGTGCGTGTTAAAGCACCGTTTCCCGGACGCAGAGGTGCGCCGGGAATCCAACCGCCGTATTAACGACGAGAACAGCTGTATTCGCAGCCTCTACGAGGCTGTTAGGCGGTTTCCCACATCCAGTTAGGTAAATACTGGGCTGGTCCCCATGTCCCGCATTAGTTACCCGATTCACAAACATTTAGGAAACTTTGTTCACGTTCAGGTAGAAACAATAGACGCAGATAGTAGGGCGTACACATATGACGTAGGGGCCGGGGGGGGGGGGGGGAAGAAGCAGGGGGGGGGGGGGGGAACGGCATGGCGACAGGAACGCCATACGGGAACCCCTTAAACTACAGTGCCAAATCCGTGAATCATCATGTCGAATCTGCTCCGATGCAGCACGGAAGTGCAATAAGAAGAAGAGTAAAGAGGGGAACAAGGAGAAGACGAAATATAGATGAAGAATTATTATGTGATCACTTTTATCAGTCTTAAGTGTATACTTTGCAACAAACTGCCTTTCTTCTTTTTCTGCCGAAGCAATTACACACGTTTTCGACTCTATGTGTAATGTTTTCTGGAGTATGTGTACTAATGTTGTTAGGTATGGAGAGTACGTAAACTTTTGGGAAGATAACTAGAAGACATAGGTAGAACAGCTATTATACCACGGATGAATCAACACACATGGTGTAATTAACTCGAATACGACGACAGTGTTAGTTACATGGTGTTATTTCTGAATAATAAGAATAAAGATCACTTGTAAATTTCATCACTTACGGAAAATTATTGCTGCTTGGTATACACATCAGCTGGACTTGTAAACGACGAACGACATACGTCGACAACAATCGACACGATTGTGACGTCACTGTCTGTGGGTGTTAGGATAGAGACTATTTTTGTCGTCGACTTGCACCGCTTTAGGTGGCGATTTCTGATAATTTTTTTGAGTAGTGAAGCTCTTAAATCTGTGGAAATCCATCGCAGAATAAGAGTGCAGTGCGGTTGATTCGTCAGTGCCTTGCAACAGGCGTACGAGGGAGCAGTGCAGAAAGATTGAAAGAGGCGTAACTTTTATGGGAGACGCCGTGCGCTCACACCAGGCACACTGCGCCGTCACAAATGAAAACACTGCTGCAGTGGACAAGCTTGTGAAGGAAAACAAGTATATTAAAAGGAATGAAGTGACTACTGCTTTGGATACTAAGCGCACATTACAGTCCATGATGTGATACGATTCAGTAAACTGCTCGTGAGATTCGTGCCACGTCAGTTAACTGCTGACTAGAGATCTCGTAGCGTCGAGGCCTGCGAGGAACATTTCTGTCGTTCCCAGGTCAAAGGTAATTGATGTCTGGACAATATTCTTACAGGAGATGAAAACTGGGCCACCTATCACTATACTGAAATGGAAAGATCGAGTACGGAATCCTGTCACAGTCCTTCGCCAAAACCACAAAACTTCCACCCTCAGCCACCGACGGGTCGTGCTGACACTATTTGGAGTTGCAAAAGGGGTAATTTAAAGGATTACATGAAAAGGGGATTAATAGTCACTAGTAGATATTCAGATCTGCCACGAAATCACCTTCGCGCTGCAGGAAGGAGTAACTTTTGACTGCACCTGTTTTGGTGCATCACTACAATGGTCGGCCAAACCCTCCCCTTTCAACCGAAGCAGCAATACAGGATATTAAAACTGTGCAAACGTCAAATTCACCGGACCTCGTTCTCTGTGACTATCATGAATTCAGACGACTTAACTAAGCGCTGCGAGCCGGCCGCGGTGGTCTCGAGGTTCTAGGCGCGCAGTCCGGAACCGTGCGACTGCTACGGTCGCAGGTTCGAATCCTGCCTCGGGCATGGATGTGTGTGATGTCCTTAGGTTAGTTAGGTTTAAGTAGTTCAAGTTCTAGGGGACTGATGACCACAGCAGTTGAGTCCCATAGTGCTCAGAGCCGTTTTTTTTAAGCGCTGCGAGGCAAACGTTCCAGGAGCGATCAAGAGGTGAAAACTGTGGTGCACGAGTGGCTACATTCACAATAAAAAAAAATTCTTGTCACGAATTTTCCATGCCTTTCCGAAGAGGTGGGAATGCGTGTATTACACGCTTTGGAGATTACGTCGAAAATCTAAATAGCATACCTGTAATTTTTCTGTATCATCTGATAAGCAAAATAATAGTAATAATAATTAAAATAGATGAAGAGGCAATCTCCCTTTACATAATTATGGAAACCAGTTGCTATACCAGTCAGCCCATCATGAAATGGAACAATCCTGAATGATCACGACTTTACACTATAATCGCTCTAGTTTTACCTTGCATAATTTGTAGTTCAGGGACAAATTTCCTGGAAGATTAAAACTGTGTGCCAGACCGGGGCTTGAATATACATACCAATTTCAGAACTCTAATATCAAGAATCAGAAGCAGTTCGATGCAACTCTCAAGAATTTTTGAGAATTGCACGGAAATTGTTCTGGAGGATTAATATTTGAAAAGTTTTCGGTGGTGCTGAGCCACCATCCTACCATATTTTTTGAAAGAATAAACCGTCATTTGACTGCGTATTACTGGATTTATCTTCTGTACGATCTAGATTTCAGCTTTTATGCCATTATCGATTACAATGGTGAAGTTACTTAGACCATTAGAAAGTCATATGCGTTAAGGCAGTCGATAGCAGCGGAGCGTACGCTAATACGAAACTTCCTGGCAGATCAAAACTGTGTGCAGCATCGCGACTCGAGCCCGGTATCTTCGCCTTACGCTCAATTCCAGGTTCGGCACACGATTCTAACTTGTCGAAAAATTTCAAATCGGCGCAAACGACTCTGTAAACTCGAAAATTCATTCCCGGAGAGTCAAAATATTTTGAACCCAGAGATAAGGCGTGCGGTGGACTGTACCTCTGGTACCACTATCATTTCCCCCTCTCCCTGTACCATTCGCGAATGCTGCGTGGAAACAACGAGTGTCAATAAACGTCCGTTATGACCACCAATTCCTCTAATTTTCTTTTTGTGATCATCTCTCAGGACGTATGTGGAAAGAAAGAACTTGGAACCGGACTCTTCTTGTGTCATACACACTAGAAATTTCAACAGTGGACCTCTTGGTGATGCACGACCCCTCTCTTGTAGCGTGTGCCTCTGCCCTCAGTAACACCTCCCGTAGACTAAACGATCTCGTGACGAAACACAACGTTCTTCGTTGGATCTCTATCTCTTATATTAAGCAAACATGTTAAGCGTCCCATAATGATGATTTAAACTCAAACATCGGTTTTATACCTGTTTTTTAAGATAGTTATTTAGCTCGATGAATTATATCTCCTTAAGCTTCTTTCAATGAATGTCAACCTGGCAACACTTTTGTCTACAATTAATTTTATGCGGCCATTACACTTTATGTCACTTCGTACTGTTATTCCCAAGTTTTTTTTATGGAGTGACTCAGCGATGTCATTTCGCCAAACCGCTCAGCAAATAAACGAGCCCCCCCCCCCCCCCCCGCTCCCCGACTCGCCCCCCCCCCCCCAATCCTGATTCTTTATAGAAGCAGACTCTCCCATGAATAAAGAATCTGACTACTTTCCAACTGAATTTATGTCTTAAGCTGGCTTTTCAAGCATCTGACTGTTTATGAACTCATATCTCCTGAATTACATGTAATACAATACTACAGAGGTGGGGCATTGCTTAGAACACTGGACTAGCAATCGGGAGGACGACAGTTCAAACCCGCGTCCGGCCATCCTGATTTAGGTTTTCCGTGATTTCCCTAATTCGTTGGGATGGTTTCTGTGAAGGGGACGGCCGACTTCCCTCCCGATCCTTCCCTAATCCGATGTCACCGATGACCTCGTTGTTTGGTTCCGTCCCTCGAATCAACGAACCAACAATGCTACAATTCTAGAGCAATCGGGTTGGGGATTTTCTCTGTCCGGGGACTGGGTGTTCGTGTTGTCCTCCTCATTTCATCATCATAATCATAATCATTAGTGACAGTGGTTAGATAGGGCTGTGTAAAAAATTGGACTGTGAAAAAATGGGAGTCTGTGCGGGCGCTGATGATCGCGCAGTTGAGCGCACCACAAACCAAACATCATCATCATCATCATCATCTACAGGTATATTCAGTGGTATATGTGAATACACCCTGCAAAATGTGTTTCAAATACATTTAGCAGTAAAAAAGCAATAAATTAAAACCTCTCGCCTGATGCTGAAGTGTTACTGCAGTCAGCAACTGGAAGCAGTTAATTCCATAAATTATCTGGGAGCAGGGATGAGGAGTGATTTAAAATGGAATGATCATATAAAGTTGATCGTCGGTAAAGCAGATGCCAGACTGAGATTCATTGGAAGAATCGTAAGGAAATGCAATCCGAAAACAAAGGAAGTAGGTTACAGTACACTTGTTCGCCCACTGCTTGAATATTGATCACCAGTGTGGGATCCGTACCAGATAGGGTTGATAGAAGAGATAGAGAAGATCCAACGGAGAGCAGCGAGCTTCGTTAAAGGATCGTTTAGTAATCGCGAAAGCGTTATGGAGATGGTAGATAAACTCCAGTGGAAGACTCTGCAAGAGAGACGTTCAGTAGCTCGGTACCGGCTTTTGTTGAAGTAACGAGAAAGTACCTTCAGCGAGGAGTCAAGCAGTATATTGCTTCCTCGTACGTATATCTCGCGAAGAGACCATGAGGATAAAATCAGAGAGATTGGATCCCACACGGAGACATACCGACAATCTTTCTTTCCACGAACAATACGAGATTGGAATAGAAGGGACAACCGATAAAAGTACTCAAAGTACCCTCCACCACACACCCTCAGGTGGCTTGCGCAGTATGGATGTAGATGTAGATGTAAATGTAGAACAGCGAAACTATACTAAGAAGTCATCTTTTTTTCTTTTATTATTTTGTGAGGGGCGTTTTTCAGGACCACTACATTTAGTTGGGTTATGAGAAGTAAATAGTTAACAAAAGCGCCGCTTAGGTACAGGTTTATTACGACTGACACTGTACTTTTTTTATGAGTTGTAAGTTTTGTTCTTGGCAACAGTAGAAACATGATAATAAATGACATTACGCAGAGCGATCTCGACGGATTTATTCGTAAAAAATACTTTTTTGGCGATCCTGTTTGTGTAGGAATAGGCAGAACATAATCTACCGGGTGATCAAAAAGTCAGTATAAATTTGAAAACTGAATAAATCACGGAATAATGTAGATAGAGAGGTACAAACTGACACACATGCTTGGAATGACATGAGGTTTTATTAGAACCAAAGAAATACAAAAGTTCAAGAAATGTCCGACAGATGGCGCTTCATCTGATCAGAATAGCAATAATTAGCATAACAAAGTAAGACAAAACAAAGATGATGTTCTTTACAAGAAATGCTCAATATGTCGACTATCATTCCTCAATAATGGCTGTAGTCGAGAAATAATGTTGTGAACAGCACTGTAAAGAATGTCCGGAGTTATGGTGAGGCATTGGCGTCGGATGTTGCCTTTCAGCATCCCTAGAGATGTCGGTCGATCACGATACACTTGCGACTTCAGGTAACCCCAAAGCCAATAATCTCACGGATTGAGGTCTAGAGACCTGGGAGGTCAAGCATGACAAAGTGGTGGCTGAGCACACGATCATCACCAAACGACGCGCGCAAGAGATCTTTCACGCGTCTAGCAATATGGGGTGGAGCGCCATCCTGCACAAACATCGTACGCGTTACAGGAGGTGTTTATCAGCCAGGCTGGGGATGATGCGATTCTGTAACATATCGGCGTACCTCTCACCCGTCAAGGTAGCAGTTACTAAACCAAAATCAGCGTCGTCTGTCGGACATTTTGTGAACTTTGTTTTTTTTTTGTTCTAACAGAACCCCATGTCATTCCAGGCATGTGTGTCAATTTTTACCTCTCTATCTACATTATTCCCTGGTTTATTACGTTTTAAAATTTATACTGAGTTTTTGATCACCCGGTATAAAGTGTGTGAAATCATAAAACAAAGTTGTCGGTAAAAGAGAATCTAAAGTCTATATGTGTCATTCATCGGCGTCACACAATGAAATTCAGAACACACACACACACACACACACACACACACACACACACACACACACATGCTGAGATCGGAAGGCGGCTTCGGTTAGAGACAAGAGTCACGTGACAGGTGCCGCCAGAGGAGACAGAGAGAGAAGCCAGGATGCTGAGGAAGCGAAATGGCTGAGTTAGAGCCGCACTATTTCAGTGAGTGTCATTGACAGCGCAGTAGATTCCCGCGCGTGTTGCGTGCACTGACGGAAGTGGCGACGGCGCAGTGCGATCGGAACCCTTGTGCAGTTCATCAGGGGCGGCCGGTCCCATGTGTGTGTGTGTGTGGGGGGGGGGGGGGGGTTGGTGAGGAGGGGGGGGGGGGAGGGGCGACCACTCCATCACTGGTACAGAGCGCGCTGCGTGGCTACCCCGACAGCTAGGCCGGCCGGTGATCCGTCACCGTAACTCGCTCTGCCACCAGCAGCACGCCAGGGCGGGGCACTCGCTGACCCCGGGGCAACGCCACGCACCGCGTCGCACGCCAACAAAGTAACTCGCCGAGTAGTTACAAAGGCACCTCCAATTATCTAACGCTAATCTGTTGCGGCTCTCCATTTGTAGCAGCATTCTGCATGGTGTTTGGTAATTTGTAGCTGTAAAGTAAACATACGACTACGGTAGTTAACTGCATTACCTGTACGTTAGGTGTGTTGCAGTCACCTCGTTTCAATCACTTTGTCTGCGATCAGAGCCTTAATAGATTATAATGTTACTTTAAATCCGTCTTGATTGCAAATTTTTTTTTATTATTCATATGACCGGTTTCGGTTCATTCAGAACCATCTTCAGATCTGTAAAAATAATTATACTAATTTACTATTTCACGAAAGCAAATCTTTTTCATCCTATCTTATCAACATCAAATGTACCAGAACGTACCTGATATTTAAGTTACAGGAGTAACCCGTCCAATTCAGCAACTTTCACATGCTACGTCACATAAAATTGGTTGGCAGAGTGCACGTCATTTATATTAATTATGACACTATTACCGACAGGTGGCGTCTGGTACATTTGTTACATTCCATTTGCACATACTGTATTCAGTAGATCTTTTTTATATTAAAAATATGTAATTAAAATATGTAGATGTCAAAGCTAAAATCTGTACTTGTCAGGATTAAAAAACAGTAAAATTATCATTTTTATACGATCTAACAGGCATAGGGCGATTTATATATCTATGGTGCTGGTGTGAACTTGTTTTCTTCTACGGTCTGCTTCCGTGGTTCCCGCCACTTTGGTGTTGTGCCGCGGTCCGCTCAGTCGTCTGCTGTCCATCGCCGCGGGCAAGAGGGCCGCACAGGAGGGCCCCGTCAACGACGCCAGGCGTTGCACGCGTCTTCCGGCTTCTCCACCGCGCACCATCTCTCATCCCTTGGCCTGGATCTCCATACGCAACAGTTGTCATCTTAGTAGGTCGTCATAAATGCTAAAATAGGCGTTATGATTGAATTCGCTTTGTTCGTTGAGGATTAAATCCGGATCTTTATTTTTATGGGTGTATATTTCGATCTCTTCTAAAATGTTAAGGAACCGTCCCTTGTGAGCTCTATGCAGGATGTCTAAGTTGTTTTCACCTACTCTCAAAACAAAACAGCTTTTGGGGCGCATATGGCTGCGACAAAGCACTCAGTCACGAATATTGAAAACACGCATAGCCTATGGAACCTTTTTCTTGTATATTGTTAGCCTTCTGCCTCTTGCTTAGAAATATACATTATTTACTGCAAAATAGAAATTGACAATATTTAATTCAGGTTTTATTCGAAAACTATTGATTTGTAACATGAAAGACAACAATGTCGTAAAAAAATAGAAAATAAATAAAAATTAGAAATGCAAAACAAAAACGTATCAGATATCGATTCAATAGTTTCCCTTATTGCTAAACAACTTTTCGCTTATCAATAATAACAAGAAACTATTACCTTTGATCATGGTGAACAACATTCTATCCAGTACAAAATAGAAACAATAATGATAGAGATTTTTTTATGTTTGTGCCTCTAAACTGTACTTGCATCAGAAGTAATTGATTTGGTTACATAAAAGCGCAGAAGTTACATGAGCAGTATTTTTATTACGTAAAAAATGCGATGTTTGTTTCGTAAGGATATAAAATACACAGCGGACCACCGCTGAACGATGTTCGGTTCTAATTATATGTAAAACAAACAAACAAATACGGAGGAATCGTCGGCTCCCAGTTCCTACCTCACACATTCATTTATGTTTCTTTCTCTACCGATGCTACCTATATTACCGGTAATATTACAATTTACTATGTGATTTACGTACTGTTCCATAACCACCGAGCCGCGTCGGGTAGGTGTGCGGTCTAGGGCGCCTTGTCACGGTCCACGCGTTGGAGGTTGAGTCCTCCCTCAGGGATGGGTGTGTGTGTGCGTGTGTGTGTGTGTGTGTGTGTGTGTGTGTGTGTGTGTGTGTGTTGTCCTTAGCGTAAGTTAGTTTAAGTTAGATTAAGTAGTGTGTACGCTTAGGGACCGGTGACCTCAGTAGTTTGGTCCCATAAGATCTTACCACAAACTTCCATAACTACCAAAATGCTTCAAATGGCTCTGACCACTATAGGAGTTAACATCTGAGGTCATCAGTCCCCTAGACTTAGAACTACGTAAACCTAACTAACCTACGGACATCACACACATCCACGCCCGAGGTAGGATTCGAACCTGCGACCGTAGCAGCAGCGCGGTTCCAGACTGAAGCGCCTAGAACCGCTCGACCATAGCGACCGGCCCATAACCACCGAACCGTGGTTTTGGTAGAGCACAACTTTAATAATTCCTATTATACAATTCTAGGGGGCTATAGAGGGGACACAGTAGATAAGCTTTTGTTAAGGAACTTGTTTCCAGAAATGTACCGTTTGGATAAGTTTTAATATAAATTCACTTTCAGGTCTTCCGCTTGAACGGTTCGTACACGACGGAGACAATGAGCTCTGGGCCGAGTGTTCTGCTGTACCTGCTTCACGCGGCGACGCCGTTAACCGTTGCACAATGTGTACCTGCGAAGCACGCCTTCATACACCTAGTCTACAAACCACGGTGCTCTCCGTACAGAAGCACAGTTTATATTCAAACGCTACGTTCCCGAACCTGAGTTTCTTATCAAAACATTATGTACCAAGTCACCTCTCCAGCCTGTAGAAGCGTGTAATAACAACTATCCAACGCCCTGTAGACGGTGTTCTGAAAAACAGCTTCCTTTAAACAACTTGAGGCAATCCAGCCAAGTGACGCCTTTGGCAACCGTTGATATTGTGACAGGCGAGTGAACACTCGTCCTTTTCAAGGCAACGGCAGGGCGCTGTACAAGCAAATACCTACCCGGGTTGGCGGGGGTGACGGGTTTGATGCGGACCGCCACGAAATCCTCACCTGCGTCAACCTCTTCATCTCACTCAGAGCAGCACTCGCACCCTACGTCCTCAATAATCTGTTGCACGTATTCCATTATCGTCTCCCCCCTACAGTTTTTACCGTCTACAGTACCAAGAAAGTTATCCCTTAATTTCTTATCACATGTCCTGTCACCCAGGCCCTTCTTCTCGTCAGTGTTTTCTATATGTTTCTTTCCTTGCCGATTCTACGGAGGACCTCCTCACTCCTTATCAGATCATCTGATTTCTGACTTTCTTCTGCGGCACGACATCTAAAACGCTTTGATTCTCTTTCGTTTCGCCGGCCGAGGTGGTCTAGCGGTTCTAGGCGCGCAGTCCGGAACCGCGCGGCTGCTACGGTCGCAGGTTAGAATCCTGCCTCGGGCATGGATGTGTGTGATGTCCTTAGGTTAGTTAGGTTTAAGTAGTTCTAAGTTCTAGGGGACTGATGACCACAGATGTTAAGTCCCATAGTGCTCAGAGCCATTTGAACCATCTCTTCCGTTTCGGTTTTCCCACAGTCCACGTAAATGGAAATGAGCGTTTGGCGTCATTTGCCGAGAGGACCATTACGGGGCAGGTCCGGCCGCCTTGATGCTGGTGCATTACATTCGACGCCACATTGGGCGACCTGAGCGCCGGATGGGGATGAAATGATGATGAAGACAACACAACACCCAGTCCCTGAACGGAGAAAATCCCCGACCCAGCCGGGAATCGAACTCGGGCCCCTAAGGACGGCAGTCCGTCACGCTGCCCAGTCAGCTATCGGGGCGGACCCCACAGTCCATGTCTCCCTAACATACAATGCTGTGCTCGACACGTACATCCTTAGAAATTTCTTCCTCAAATTAATGACTATTTTTTATATCAACAGACTTCTCTCGGCCAAGAATGCTCTCTTGTCCTGCGATAGTCTGCTCCTAATGTGCGGCACGCTCGGTCCGTCCTGTTTGCGAGGTAGCAGAATTCCTTAACTTCGTCTACTTCGCGAATACCAATATTTTTTGTTAAGATTCCCGCTTTTCTCGTTTCTGCTACTTCTTATTACCTTTGTCTTTTTCCAGTTTAGTATCAATCCATATTCTGTTCTCACTACAGTGTTGATTCCATTCAACAGATCCTACAGTTCTTCTCAACTTTCACTGAGGATAGCAATTTCCCCTGTCTTACACTCTTTTTGATCCGAGCACTCCGTCCTTTGTCTTCCAATCTTACTGATAACCTCTTGGTTCTTGTACATATTGTATATCAGTCGTGTTTCGCTGTAGCTTAATCGCCCTTTTTTCAGTATGTCGAACATCTTGCAAGATTTCATATTGTCGAACTCTTTTTCTAGGTCTACAAATCCTATGAGCGTAACTTGATTTTAAGTCTTGCTTCCATTATCAAACGCAAAGCGGAAACTGCCTGTCTGGTGCCTTTACCTTCCCTAAAGATAAACTAATCGTTATATAGCAGATTTTCAATTTACTTTTCCTTTCTTTTGTATGTTATTCTTGTCAACGGCTTAGGTGCTTGGGATGTTAAGCTCATTGTACGGTAGTTTCCGCACCTATCTATCCTTGCTATCTTCTATACTGTGTGGGTGATATTTTTTCAAAAGTTTGATGGTGAGTCGCCAGCCTCATAGACTCCACACAGAAACTTGAATAGCCGTTTGGTTGCAAATTCACCCAATCATCTTAGAAATTCCGATAGTATGTCATGTATGTCTTCTACCTTGTTTGACCTCAAGTCTTCCAGGGCTCGTTTATTTTCTGTCTTATACTGGATCCCCCGTGTCTATCTTATCGACTCGATTTTTTCGTTCTATCTTGTCACCAGACACGTCCTCCGCTCATACAGCCCTTGAGTGCACTCTTTCCACCTAGCCACTCTCCTCTAAGAGTGTAATTCGCACTGATGATGACGATGTTTGGTTTGTGGGGCGCTCAACTGCGCGGTTACCAGCGCCCGTACAAATTCCCAACCTTTGCTCAGTCCAATCTCGCCACTTTCATGAATGATGATGAAATGATGCGGACAACAGAAACACCCAGTCATCTCGAAGCAGGTGAAAATTCCTGACACCGCCGGGAATCGAACGCGGGACCCCGTGCTCGGGAACCGAGAGGGCGACCGCGAGACCACGAGCTGCGGACAATTCACATTGAACTTTCAATAGTACCACCGTTGCTTTTAATTTCACGGAAGATCGTTTTGACTTTCTACATGCACAGTCAGCCCTTCCGACGATCATTTCTTCTTCGATTTCTTCACAACTTTCCTGCAACCATTTCGCCTTGGCTGCCCAGCACATCCTGTTTATTTCATTCTTAAGTGATATACTGCTATATTCTTGTCTTTTCCTGAACATTCCTGCAAGAGGGGTTGGTGGAATTATTAGAAGACTTGCAAGTGTCACTCCGTCAACAAATGTGGTTCCAGCATGACCGTGCGCACTCGTGCAACGTTGTATGTCTAGAAACATCTCAACAAAAAAACTGCATACGTCGAGGTGGACCACGGTCACCATAATTAATTCCTCCCAACCTTTTCTTGTAGGGCCAAATGGAGTGTGTTGTGTATGAGACTTCTGTACAGTTGGAGAAAGATCTGAAAGAACTCCTTGCGCGAGATCTGACAGCGGCAGAAATTAATCAGCAAACACCATGACTTGTGGACCGCGTGTTTGAAAGTGTGCGTCGCAGATACACATTGTACAACCGACAGTACGGTCCGCTGTCTGTGTACCGTGAAGCGAAAGATTTGAGTGTGATGCAATATTCGAATTTGTTTTACATCTAAACGGCACATACCCGGACATGTGTTCCTTGTCAGAACGTTATCTAATAAGCCTCTCTCAAACCCCTAGAAGGTTGTGTTAGGAACTGTGAAATACCCTGTTATTCTTAGTGGTTTACTGTTCCTGTTAACACAGATCGATAAAACTAAAATCACGCTAGTCAAATTTGGGACTAATTTCACTTTAATTTTTTTTTTTTGTAACAAAAAACAAATCTCATTTTCCATTGGCTCTAGACGTCGCGTGAGAGACGTGGTGAGCAGTATTTGTTTGAGTTGACTCCAACGACAATATGCAAAACAGAAATTAGATATATATCTGCTGGAAGACCAGAGAAATTGTGCCTGACGACTCTTAAGGGAAGGGACCTTATATTGCAAAAAGTAATGGTTCTACTTTGGGATACGCGTGGAGTTACTTTTATGGCTGGCTCTGAGCACTATGCGACTTAACTTCTGAGGTCATCAGTCGCCTAGAACTTAGAACTAAGTAAATCTAACTAACCTATGGACATCACACACATCCATGCCCGAGGCAGGATTCGAACCTGCGACCGTAGCGGTCGCTCGCTTCCAGACTGTAGCGCCTAGAACCGCACGGCCACTCCGGCAGGCAGTTACTTTTATGTCTGAAGATTTCTGTCCGTTACAATTACAGATAGTTTCTGATTTTTCGGTTTGAAAACGTTCATATAACATTTTCCTCTTTGGCACTGACATTTTCTTCCAATGAATTCAAAAATACTGAAAGAAAACGGCTTATATATATATATATATATATATATATATATATATATTAACGTACGCCCTAACAACTTGCCTAACTGGCTCTTTCCACCACGTTTATGCTTCTAGTTGAGCCCTCACCCACAGCCTTGCAGAGAATCGTAGGCCTGATTGTCCACGTCCCACAAACCAGCCGACGTATTAAGAGCACTT
Organism: Schistocerca piceifrons; assembly: GCF_021461385.2. Lineage (NCBI taxonomy): Eukaryota > Metazoa > Arthropoda > Insecta > Orthoptera > Acrididae > Schistocerca > Schistocerca piceifrons. The sequence continues at coordinate 347,246,396 of NC_060143.1, read as the reverse complement.
GCAAGCAGTGCTTTAATCAGGACGTCCAGACCCACGCAATCCTCATTCCAGCTGGCTCGGGAGTGTAATTCATGTTCTCTTGGACACTGGCCCCTGCTCATAAATTACGCATTTTCGATTAAAGTTGTCTACCATTCTGTTCTCACAGGACCAGCACTTCAATTACTTTGGGCCTGTTCTCCGCTCCTTCCCATTTTGGGCGAATCCCGTCAAGCATACAGGGTGTATCACAATTAACAGCCGGCCCGGTGACCGAGCGGTTCTAGGCACTTCAGTTCGGAACCGCCCGACTGCTACGGTCGCAGGTTCGAATCCTGCCTCGGACATGGATGTGTGTGATGTCCTTAGGTTAGTTAGGTTTAAGTAGCTCTAAGTTCTACGGGACTGATGACCATAAATGTTAAGTCCCATAGTTCTCAGAGCCATTTGAACCATTTTTGAACAATTAACAGCGAAAATTTGTCACGGTCAAAGTTGACAACAATAAAGGCACAGACATTTCCGTAAACTTGGGTCCAGAAATGCACCGGCTGCGAGATAATTGCGATTGTATGATTACGAGCTGCCACTGCCTTCAGTATGAAATGTTGCCCTGGTTAGAACAAACGCACTTGACCATCTAATTTCAAATTTCACCTTGTAGACAGCATGCTACGTCACTGCCAAACAAGTTTCACAAATAGGGATATTCATACTCCCTTTGAACTGTGTTGTGGTGACAGACAGTCTTCTATACTGGGTGGAGAAAACTTGTGTCTCGAAATTTTAATCCTGGATAGCTGGTGCCAGTAAGAACCAAAATTACTAGTGCCGTGTAGGTCGACAACTCACCATTTTTAAACTGTGGAAACTTGGCTCCACGCTCTCCAATTGGCCGTGGGATTGCCCTGTTGCCGTTCGTCGGTTGACGGGCAGCGTTATGGTTGTCGGTTCACACATACAAACGTCCCTCGCCCCGTCACTGCCCTAACGTGATGCGCACACGTGTTGAGTATGTCTTGCTGTTTGTTTCCACCTCACGTCAGAGACATTCACACGTAAGCTTCGCTTCGGTACACACACACGTCACCTGCGATTTAGTCATACAGTAAGCATGGCGGCACAGTATTCGTTTGAAGAACAACGAGATATGGTTTTTGTTTATGGGATGACGATAATACGCATGAAGCTCGACGGTTGAATGAGGAACGGTACCCTGCAAGACGCCACCCACACCCGCAAACGTTCACAGCAATTCACCGGCGACTGGGCGAAATAGGCTCGTTAGCGGGATATCATGGTGATGCTGGAAGACCTCGATGTTGCATTTGAAGAGACTGTTCTCGAGTGCTTCGAGGAAGCACCTACGACAAGTACTCGAGCGGTTGGCCACGTCATGGGGTCACTCATAGGTTAGTCTTGGACGTTTTGAGAGATGACGGCCAGCATCCGTTTGGTTTCCACCAAGACCTAAACCTGTGGCGGACTATGAACACGGGCTAGGGTTTTGCCGGTGGTTTCTGCGACGTGTTGCACGAGATCTCGACTTGCATCTACATCTACATCTACATTTATACTCCGCAAGCCACCCAACGGTGTGTGGCGGAGGGCACTTTACGTGCCACTGTCATTACCTCCCTTTCCTGTTCCAGTCGCGTATGGTTCGGGGGAAGAACGACTGTCTGAAAGCCTCCGTGCGCGCTCTAATCTCTCTAATTTTACATTCGTGATCTCCTCGAGAGGTATAAGTAGGGGGAAGCAATATATTCGATACCTCATCCAGAAACGCACCCTCTCGAAACCTGGACAGCAAGCTACACCGCGATGCAGAGCGCCTCTCTTGCAGAGTCTGCCACTTGAGTTTATTAAACATCTCCGTAACGCTATCACGGTTACCAAATAACCCTGTGACGAAACGCGCCGCTCTTCTTTGGATCTTCTCTATCTCCTCCGTCAGACCGATCTGGTACGGATCCCACACTGATGAGCAATACTCAGGTATAGGTCGAACGAGTGTTTTGTAAGCCACCTCCTTTGTTGATGGACTACATTTTCTAAGCACTCTCCCAATGAATCTCAACCTGGTACCCGCCTTACCAACAATTAATTTTATATGATCATTCCACTTCAAACCGTTCCGCACGCATACTCCCAGATATTTTACAGAAGTAACTGCTACCAGTGTTTGTTCCGCTATCATATACTCATACAATAAAGGATCCTTCTTTCTATGTATTCGCAATACATTACATTTGTCTATGTTAAGGGTCAGTTGCCACTCCCTGCACCAAGTGCCTATCCGCTGCAGATCTTCCTGCATTTCGCTACAATTTTCTAATGCTGCAACTTCTCTGTATACTACAGCATCATCCGCGAAAAGCCGCATGGAACTTCCGACACTATCTACTAGGTCATTTATATATATTGTGAAAAGCAATGGTCCCATAACACTCCCCTGTGGCACGCCAGAGGTTACTTTAACGTCTGTAGACGTCTCTCCATTGATAACATGCTGTGTTCTGTTTGCTAAAAACTCTTCAATCCAGCCACACAGCTGGTCTGATATTCCGTAGGCTCTTACTTTGTTTATCAGGCGACAGTGCGGAACTGTATCGAACGCCTTCCGGAAGTCAAGAAAAATAGCATCTACCTGGGAGCCTGTATCTAATATTTTCTGGGTCTCATGAACAAATAAAGCGAGTTGGGTCTCACACGATCGCTGTTTCCGGAATCCATGTTGATTCCTACATAGTAGATTCTGGGTTTCCAAAAACGACATGATACTCGAGCAAAAAACATGTTCTAAAATTCTACAACAGATCGACGTCAGAGATATAGGTCTATAGTTTTGCGCATCTGCTCGACGACCCTTCTTGAAGACTGGGACTATCTGTGCTCTTTTTCCAATCATTTGGAACCCTCCGATCCTCTAGAGACTTGCGGTACACGGCTGTTAGAAGGGGGGCAAGTTCTTTCGCGTACTCTGTGTAGAATCGAATTGGTATCCCGTCAGGTCCAGTGGACTTTCCTCTATTGAGTGATTCCAGTTGCTTTTCTATTCCTTGGACACTTATTTCGATGTCAGCCATTTTTTCAATGACTTACCCGTCATTGTGTTGTTTACCCACGAGTGCACCTTCAATCGGGATGGCCTTTACAACACTCTAAACGTTCAATACTGGGCAAGGGGAAGTCATCACGTCACGTAAGTCCACGGACACCAGGAAAGATTTTCGCTCAACATTTGGACAGGCATTGTGAGTGACCATCTGATTGGGCCGGTCCGTCTACGTCCTCAATTTACCGGGGCAAATTACGTTCATTTTTTGCATTAACGGGACGTTTTGGCACTTGTGAATTTGTCAGAGTGAACATGGTACAGGTGTCAGGCTATGTTTCTTAGAGAAGGAAAAAGATACCAGCGAGCGTTAATAAGTATTCATTTCATATGAGTGGAGCAAGACGTGTATTAATGTCACGAGCTGCAGTGTAAATGTCCTTCGGCGGCACAGGGCTCGTCAAGATCGCACAACTAGCTCAATGGACCGCTTCCTCATCCCGTGTGCCCGGCTGCAGTCAAGAAGTCATCTGTCAATGTCACAGCGGCCATACATTTCCTAGTTCGCATATGCGTGTCACCTTTACTCGCAAGGAAACGGCACCATTTCGATATCATATTTTAAGGGGAGAAACTGACGAGATGCAAGTAGGACTCGCGCACTGAGGGTTCGGTAAAACTTAATTGTGTATGTAGTTAATACATTCCGGTAATCGAGAAATCCAACGATGTTTGCCTGTCATCGGTATTGATACTGGCAAGATACTGGTCCCAACGATTCCGAGATTTTCGAGAATGTATTACACTGAAGAGTTAAAGAAACTGGTACACCTGCCTAATACCACGTAGGGCCCCCGCCGGCAGGCAGAGGTGCCGCAACACGACGTGGCGTGGACTCGACTAACGTCTGGAGTACTGCTAGAGGGAATTTACACCATGAGTCCTGCAGGACTGACCATAAATCCGTAAGCACGAGCGAGCGAGGATCTCTTCTGAACAGCACGTTGCACGGCATTCCAGATATGCTCAATAATGTTCATGCCTGGAGAGTTCGGTGGCCAGCGGAAGTGTTTGGACTGAGAAGAGTGTTCCTGGAGCCATTCTGTAGCAATGCTGGATGTGTGGGGTGTGGCACTGTCCTGATGGAATTGCCCAAGTCCGTTGGAATGCACAATGGTCATGAATGGATGCAGGTGAGCAGACAGGACACTTACATATGTGTCACCTGTCGGAGTAGTATCTAGACGTATCAGGGGTCTCATATCACTCCAACTGCACACGTCCCACACCATTACAGAGTCTTGAACAGTCCACTGCTGACATGCAGGGTCCATGGATTCATGAGGTTGTATCCATACCCGTATACGTCCATCCGCTCGGTACAATTTGAAACGAGACTCGTCCGACCAGGCAACATGTTTCCAGTCATTCAACAGTCCAAAGTCGGTGCTGACGGGCCCAAGCGAGCCGTAAAATTTTGTGTCGTGCAGTCATCCAGGGTATACGATTCGGCCTTCGGCTCCGAAAGCCCATATCAATGATGTTTCGTTGAATGTCTCGCACGCTGATACTTGTTGATGGCCCAGCATTGAAATCTGCAGCAAATTGCGGAAAGGTTGCACATCTGTCAAGCTGAACGATTCTCTTCACTCTTGTGTCGTAAAGTCATCGAGGGTACACGAGTGGGCCTTCGGCTCCGAAAGCCCATGCGGATGGCGTTTCCTTGAATGGTTCGCACGCTGACACTTGTCACATTGAAATCTGCAGCAATTTCTGAGAATATTGCACTTCTGCCACGTTAAACGATTCTCTTACGTCGTCATTGGTCCCGCTCTTGCAGGATGTTTTTCCGGCCGCAGCTACGTCGGAGATCTGATGCTTTTATCGGATTCCTGATATTCACGGTACATTCGTGAAATGGTCATACGGGAAAATCCCCGCTTCATCGCTAGCTCGGAGATGCCGGGTCCCATCGGTCGTGCGCCAACTATAATACCAAGTTCACACCCACTTCAATCTTGATAACCTGCCATTGTAGCAGCAGTAACCGATTTAACAACTGCGCCAGACGCTTGTTGTCTTATATAAGAGTTGCCTGTGTACATATCTCTGTATTTGAATACGCATGCCTATACGGGTGTCTTTGGCGCTTTAATGTCCAGTATAGCATAACGCTTCCGCCACCGCTCTGCATTGGTGATGCGACGCAGCCGTTCTCCTAAATGACGGTGTATCTACATCTACATCTACATCTATACTCCGCGAGCCACCTTGCGGTGTGTGGCGGAGGGTACTTATTGTACCACTATCTGATCCCCCCTTCCCTGTTCCATTCACGAATTGTGCGTGGGAAGAACGACTGCTTGTAAGTCTCCGTATTTGCTCTAATTTCTCGGATCTTTTCGTTGTGATCATTACGCGAGATATATGTGGGCGGTAGTAATATGTTGCCCATCTCTTCCCGGAATGTGCTCTCTCGTAATTTCGATAATAAACCTCTCCGTATTGCGTAACGCCTTTCTTGAAGTGTCCGCCACTGGAGCTTGTTCAGCATCTCCGTAACGCTCTCGCGCTGACTAAATGTCCCCATGACGAATCGCGCTGCTTTTCGCTGGATCATGTCTATCTCTTCTATTAATCCAACCTGGTAAGGGTCCCTCCAACCTGGTAAGGTTGGCCAGATGCAAGAAGAAACGAAACGTGCCCATCGTAAGTGACGATGTCGTTGGGTCAACCTGGGAAAGAGAACTCGCAAGTGCGAAGCATATAACAGCAAAGGAATCTAGCCGAGTATGCGAGAAAATTCTGGTCCTACGTAAAATCACTAAAGGGGTGGAAGGCTTGTGTCCAGTCGCTCGTTCACCAATCTGGCGTGGCGGCAGAACATAGCGGAAGTTTTAAATTTCGCGTTTAAGAAACAGTTGACGCAGAAGAATCGTAAAAACATACTGTCCTTTGACCGTCGCACCGAGTCCTGTATGGTGGGTGTTGGAATAGGCGTCCCTGCCGTACAGAAGTAACTGAGAGTTGAAAACAGACAAGTCATCATATCCGGATGGAATCCGAATTCGGTTTAACAAAGAGTACTCTACGGCACTGGCCCCTTACCTAGTTTCCATTTATCGCGAATCTCTCGCCCAGTGCAAAATCCGAAGAGACTCGAAAAAAAGCGCAAGCGGTTGCTGTATACAAGGGTAAAAGAGAAGAGCCGGAAAATTACAGAGCAATATCCTCAAGATCGGTTTCCTACATAATTCTTGAACGTATTCTAGGTTCGAATATAATAAAGGTTCTTTAGGCAGCAAAACTTCTGTCCACAAGTCAACACTGTTTTGGAAAGCATCGCTCGTGTAAAACTCAGTTAGCCCTTTCCTCGCACGATATCCTGCGAACAATGCATGAAGGGCAACAGGCAGATTCCATATTCCTAGTTTCCTGCAAGGCGTTTGACACGGTGCCCCATTGCAGTGTTGAAGAAGGTCCAAGCATTCAGATTAGGTTCCCAGATATGACCCAGTACGTCGCCCATGACGGCGAGTGTTCATCATCAGAGACAAGGATATCGTCAAGAGTGACCCAGGGAAGTGTGGCAGGACCGCCGTTGGTCTCTATACACATAAATGATCTGACGGACAGTATGAGAAGCAATTTACCATTGCCTGCTCAGACGCTGTTGTGTACGGGAAGGTGGATACCACATGAATTTCTAGTTGGTGTGGACAATAGCAGCTAGCTCTAAATGTAGAAAAATGTAAGTCACTGTGTGTTAGATGAGTAGGAAAAACAATCCTGTAACGTTCGAACACAGTATTAGTAGTATGCTTCTTGAAACAGTCATACCGATTAAATATCTAGCTGTAACGCTGGAAAGCGATGTAAAATCGATCGAGCATGTAAGGACTGTAGTGGGGCAAGCGAAAGGTCGACTCAGGTTTACTGGGAGGGCTTTAGGTAAGTGTGGCTTATGTGTAAAGGAGAAGGAATATAGAACACTAGTACGACCCGTTCTTGAGTACTGCTCTAGTGTTTGGGATCCGCGCCACATCAAAGCAATTCACAGGCGGGCTGCTAGATTTATTGCCGATAGCTTCGAAAAACACGCAAGTATTACGGAGATGCTTCGGAAGCTCAAATGGCAATCCCCGGAGTGAAGGCGACGTTCTTTTCTTGTGAAAACTTAAAGAATCAGCGTTTGAAGCAGACTGCAGAACGATTCTACTGCCACCAACATACATTTCACCTAAGGACCACGAACATAAGAGAAATTGGGGCTAGTACAGAGGTATATGACCATGCGGTGCATTTGACCTGCGGTCGTCGTACGGTGGCGCTGGCAGCAGTCCACACAAGCAGAGGTGTGTTGGTGCATGTCAGAGTTCGGTGCAGCGAGTAACTGTGCAGACGTTTTCAGACGTGCTAATAGTAACTGTGTGTTGAAAATGGCTCAAAGAACACATACTGATTACGTTATGAGGGGTAGAATACAAGGGCGACTGGAGGCTGGTCAAACACAGCAGGTCATAGAACGGGCCCTCCGTATGCCACAAAGTGTGATCTCAAGATTATGGCAACGATTCCAGCAGACAGGATACGTGTCCAGGCGCTCCAGTACGGGACGTCTACAGTGTACAACACCACAAGAAGACCGATATCTCACCATCAGTGCCCGCAGACGGCCACAGAGTATTGCAGGTAGCCTTACCGCAGTCACTGGAACAGCTGTCTCCAGACACAGCAGTCTACAGACGACTGAACAGACATGGTTTATTCGCCCGGAGACCTACAAGGTGCATTCCACTGACCCTTGGTCACAGGAGAGCCCGTAAAGCCTGGTGCCAAAAACACAGGACATGGTCATTGGAACAATGGTCCCAGGTTATGTTCACGGACGAGTCCAGGTATAATCTGAACAGTGATTCTCGCCGGCTTTTCATCTGGCGTGAACCAGGAACCAGATACCAACCCCTTAATTTCCTTGAAAGGGACCTGTATGGAGGTCGTGGTTTGATGGTGTGGGGTGGGATTATGATTGGTGCACGTACACCCCTGCATGTCATTGACAGAGGAACTGTAACAGGTCAGGTGTATCTGGACGTCATTTTGAACCTGTATGTCCGTCTTTTCAGGTGTGCGTGTGCAGTGGGACCCACCTTCCTCCTGATGGATGATAACGCACGGCCCCACCGAGCTGCCATCGTGGAGGAGTACCTTGAAACAGAAGATATCAGGCGAATGGAGTTGCCTGCCTGTTCTCCAGACCTAAACCCCATCGAGCACATATGGGATGCTCTCAGTCGACGTGTCACTGCACGTCTTCAAACCCCTAAGACACTTCAAGAGCTTCGACAGGCACTGGTGCAAGAATGGGAGGCTATACCCCAGCATCTGCTCGACCACCTGATCCAGATTTTGCCAACCCGTTTTGCGGCCTGTTTACGTGTGCATGGTGATCATATCGCATATTAATGTCGGGGTACATGCGCAGTAATAATAATAATGAGCCGGCCGGAGTGGCCGAGCGGTTCTAGGCGCTACAGTGGAACCGCGCGACAGCTACGGTCGCTGGTTCGAATCCTGCCCTGGGCATGGATGTGTGTGATGCCCTTAGGTTAGTTAGGTTTAAGTAATTCTAAGTTCTCGGGGACTGATGACCACAGCAGTTTAGTCCCATAGTGCTCAGAGCCATTTGAACAATAATAATAATGTCGTGTGACGAGGGGCTCCCGGATCTCGCATCTTCTCCTTACATCTGTTTGGCCCAATGAAGAATGGACTCCGCGGGTAGCAGTACGTGGATGATGGGGAGGTCATTGACGCAGCAAGACGTTGGCTACGACGTCGACCAGTAGAGTGGTACCACGCGGGCATACAGGCCCTCCCAGTAAGGTGGGGTGTGGCCGTCGCCCTGAGAAGAGCTTATGTTCAAAAATAGGTGTTTTGTAGCCAGAAGAGTGGGGAATAATACGGTGTATTGAAATCCTGAATAAAACCAACCTGCTTCCAGAAAGGAAATATGCTGCATTACTTAATGAACGCCCCTCGCAGAAAGGTCACAGACGAGTAGTCATACACCATTCGTTTACCACCTGATATGATTGTCGACTGGCGCTGCAAATGTCGCCGAACCATGACCACAAATGTAAACTCTGGGCAGAGGGCGGCATGTTAATAACAACATAATGTAAGCTAGCCAGTCAGATGGAGTCAGTCCTCGAAGAATGAAAGCCAATCAAATGCAGTCCTCGAAGCATAAAATTGGAGCCTTCGCCAATTTCACAATAGTCACTGTAAGGCCCCCGATTGCGATGACTGTTATCCAAAGCTTGGTATTTTACGCGAATAAATCGCAAGTCCATTGTACACTTTTTATCTAAGGACTTGGTAGCCTTACTGTGGAATGTTTCGATGTGCCGCGACGTGCAGCTTCATCCTCCACGGCAGGTTCCCACGCAGCGGGCTGCAGCCACCGTGGAAGGCATAGCGGTCCTGCCGCAGCGATAGCGTCAGCGTTGCCAAACACAACGGGAACCCGCCGCCTGCTTGCGTTCCGCAACACACCATCAGTAAGGCATCGTTCACGCCTGTAATACACATCAATCGTCACTCATCTTCCTCTTCGAACGCTTCAGTATTTAGTCAGGTGGTAAAATCATGCGATATCTCCTAATATCGTATCAGACCTCCTTTTGCCCAGCGTAGTTCAACAACTCGACGTGACAAGGACTCGTTGGAAATCTCAAAAATGGTTCAAATGGCTCTGAGCACTATGGGACTTCTGTGGTCATCAGTCCCCTAGAACTTAGAACTACTTAAACCTAACTAACCTAAGGACATCACACACATCCATGCCCGAGGCAGGATACGAACCTGCGACCGTAGCAGTGGTGCGATTCAAGACTGTAGCGCCTAGAATCGCTCGGCCACCCCGGCCGGCTTGGAAATGTCCTGCAGAAATACTGAGCCATGTTGCCTCTACAGATGTCCATAATTGCTAGTGTTGCCGGTTGTCTGGATTAAGTTCCATATGTGTTCGATAGGATTCATGTCGGGCGCTCGAATTTTTCAGGATGTTCTTCAAACCAGTCGCGAATAAATGTGTCCCGGTGACATGGCGCATTGTCATCCATAAAAATCCCATCGTTGTTTGGGAACATGTACTTCATAAATGGTTGCAAATGCTCTCCAAGTAGCCGAACATATCAATCAGCGAGGTGTTCAGTTGGACCAGAGGACGCAGTTCATTTCATGTAAACACAGCCCACACCAATATGGAGCCACCACTAGCTTGCACAGTGCCTTTTGACAACCTGGGTCCATGGTTTCCTAATGTGTGCACCACACTTTAATCCTACCCTCAGCTCTTACCAACTGAAATCGGTACTCATCTGTCCACGCCACGGTTTTCCGGTCATCTAGGGTCCTACCGATACGGTCACAGGCCCGGGACAGGCGCTGTAGGTAATTTCGTGCTGTTAGCAAAGGTACTCACGTAGGTCGCCTGCTGTCGTAGCCCATTAACGGCAGATTTTACGCCACAGTGTCCTAACGCATACGTTCGTCGTACGACCCACATTGATTTCCGCTGTTATTTCACGCAGTGATGCTTGTCTGTTAGCACTGACAACACTACGCATACGCCTCTGCTCTCGTTCGTTAAGTGCAGGCCGTCGGCCACTGCGTTGTCTGTGTTGAGAGGTAATGCCTGAAATATGGTGTTCTCGGCACACTCTTGACACGATTTCCGAAATGGAATTTCGCATGCATCTAGCACCAACGATTATTCCGCGTTCAGAGTCTGTTAATTCTCATCGTGCAGCCAGTCACGTCGGTAACCTTTTCACATGAACCACCCGAGTACAAATGACATCTCCGCCAGTGCACTGCCGCCGGCCAGAGTGGCCGAGCGGTTCTAGGCGCTTCAGTCTGGAACCGATCGACCGCTACGGTCGCAGGTTCGAATCCTGCGTCAGGCATGGATGTGTGTGATGTCCTTAGGTTAGTTAGGTTTAAGTTGTTCTAAGTTGTAGGAGACTGATGACCTCAGAAGTTAAGTTCCATAGTGCTCAGAGCCATTTGAACCAATGTACTGCCCTTTTATACCTTCTATAAGCGATACTGCCACCATCTGTATACATGCATCGCTATCCCATGACTTCTGTCAGTTCAGTGTTTTTCGTATGGAGGATGAGACACCCAGAGGCAGCTTTCGTCGAACTATGATTCAAGAACTTGCAGTTATTTCTCGGCTAAGCCATTAGACTGCCTGTTTTTCTTATCATCATCAGCTTAATTCTGAGACCAAAATGGTTACATAAATTAATTAAAATTATACACGTTACGAGTTTCGTCAATGCATTTCGTACACACAAATGGTCGTAGAAGATTTTATTATATTACCTAAGCCCTCCAAGAACCTGAGAAACTGATAAGACACAGCCGCTGTCCATTTGTGGTTTTAAGTTCTAGTGGACCACGTTGAACCAGAAAAATGGTGTCCAGAAACTTCAGCGTCGAAATTATACAGACTGTAGTAGATGACCAACCCCACGACTTACTGGATGTACATTTAGAAAGTACATTTGTCGGAGCAGACTGGAATACACTATTTTAAACTCTGAAGGTAACAGGGATAAAATGCAGAGGAAGGTTATAGACAGATTGCGATTATAAGAGTCGAAGGATGTGAAAGGAAAGCACTGGTTGAGAAGAGAGTGACGTTATTTAATCTGCACTTTGAGCAAGCAGAAAAGTACAAATACAAGTAATTTTGAAAGCGAATTAAAGTTCAGGCAGAAGACGCAGGAACTTTGTGGTTTGTCGGTGACGTCGTCATTCTGTCAGAGACGTGAAAAGATTTGGAAGAGCAGTTCAACAGTATACACAGTCTCTTGAAATAGATTTTAGGATGAACACCAGCAAAAGCAAAACAAGGCCGCCGGAATCGGCTACTGCGGCATACGCACTGCCATGTGAGTCTATGTAGACAGCTCCGACGTTGTATCAAGTCTTCCGACTCCTAACTTGTTTCCACTAGATGCAACTCTCCAGCATAAAATAACACGAATGACAACAGCTATATATGGATATCAAGGAATTTTATATATTTATCGCTCCAATCGTCTCTGTCAGGAAATCTTCGAAAGGACCCTTGCACGTGCGGGTCTTGCTGATACAACATGAACAACTGTCTGACGTTCCGCACCACAGTCACATAGCACCCAGTCTTCAGGTCACAAGTGACCCATCGGGACCATCCGACCGCCGTGTCATCGTCAGCTGAGGATGCGGATAGGAGGAGTGTGTGGTCAGCACGATGGTTTTCTTTGACCGGAGCCGCTACTATTTGGTCGAGTAGCTTCTCCATTGGCATCAAGAGGCTGGGTGCACCCCGAATCACAGTCACATGATGGTGATAAAAGATCCGCCTCACTTGTGGAGAGTACCTGCACATCTTCCATGGCCCGTTCGGATGCGGTTCAGGGTAGTCCAGATTGCCAAGGCTTGACATATCCTGGTGGTTTCTTCTAGACGCAGGGCAGTTTCAAGCATTGTGGAGCACAGTTTTGTTGCGAGGAGCGTTTCCATTTATCGGTGGTTTTGAATTCAATTTCCGTGAGAGTCCTGACTGTGATGTCTTAATCTTAGTCTTTTTCTCTTTTCGGGAAATACATCGTTCAGTACACGAAGATGGGCGTTATCAGCAATCTTCTGGTATTCACGAAGTAGCGCTCTCTTCCGCCTGATACAGGAGGTGGAATGTAGCTCAAGATAGGTAGCCAGCACGTTGTCGTAGATCATATTGACCCACTAACAATGCGCTTAGCTTCTTTAAGTTGTACGTCTATGGCTTTTTTATTTTTTCATTTTAAAACAAACAGGCGCTGTTGAGTATACCAATCCGAGTGTTCATACTCTGAGAGCGTCAGCTGAAGACCCCCAGCGATTGCCACAAAGTTTATACTCTAGTCCTCCCACACGGGTCATGAAGGCCGAAAGGTACCGACCGGCCGCCGTGTCATCCTCAGCTACAGGCGTCACTGGATGCGGATATGGAGGGGCATGTGGTCAGCACACCGCTCTCCCGACCGTGTGTCAGTTACCGAGACCGGAACCGCTACTTCTCAATCAAGTAGCTCCTCAGTTTGCCTCACCAGGGCTGAGTGCACTCCGCTTGTCAACAGCGCTCGGCAGATCGGTTGGTCACCCATCCAAGTGGTAGCCCAGCCCGACAGCGCTTAACTTCGGTGATCTGACGGCAACCGGTGTTACCACTGCGGCAAGGCCGTTGACCACAAAGTTTATGGAAAAAGGTTTTCTGCTTTTCAGTTTAGCAGAGATTCGTGTCAAGTACTCCTTAAAAGAAAGCGTCCTATCTAATGAAACGCTCGTGATTCGCATGTCGGAGAGCACGAGACTGTACACTATTACCTTCAAGTCACCCCGTCTCCCGTCCTTGTTCGAGGCGAGCCAAATGGGAGGAGACGGTGAAGACTACGGCTGCCCCCACGACTGAGATAAGTAAAAGGCGTGGAGCACTGTTGCTGGCTTCCAGAGCGCCGGCCGACTAATCCTGGACGGCGCCGCGTGGCTGATGAATACGCTTAGGCCGCGTCGATAACGAGCCGCTCAAGGGGATCCGACTGCTGCAGCCCCCAGCCGCCAGAGGGACTCGCGAAAGGCTTAGAGGGGGGTCCGAAAGCGGATTAAGGGCGGGCCGCCCGCGGTGACGGCGCTTCACTGCCCTACAGGGCGGCGAAAAAGGGCCCGCAATCAGGTCGGGGAGTCTGCAAGAACTGCCGGGGATTTTCGAACAGTTTAGCCGCGGCCGCCGAGGGCGAACTTCCAGAGCGCGGCCGCAAAGCCCTGGCTGCCCTGCAGCCAGGCGGCGAGAAAACTCTCTTCCCTGCCCTCTTTCTCCGACGGGAGCACCGCTGTTCATTTCCAGCGAGCAGCAGGAGTAGCTGCCGAACTTTCTTTCCTCTTCTATTCTTGCACGGTGCGAAACACGACATCTATAGCTAATGTAAAAAAGACAAGGTTGTCTCCAATTTTCAGAGTTTAATTCGTGCTACAAATGACGTCAAAGCCATCTTGTGTCACCCAATGCGCGGTGCCACGCCCCTTTTTGTACACAACTTTGTCTTTTTTTGCGACATTTTATTATTTCCTGCAGTCATAGAAGACATCTGTCGAGTATAGAATGATGTGTGTCCACTTACGATTCTATTAATTATAATATATTAAAGATACACTGGCCATTAAAATTGCTACACCGAGAAGAAATGCAGATGATAAACGGGTATTCATTGGACAAATATATTATACTAGAACTGACATGTGATTACATTTTCACGCAATTTGAGTGCATAGATCCTGAGAAATCAGCATCCAGAACAACTACCTCTGGCCGTAATAACAGCCTTGATACGCCTGAGCATTGAGTCAAACAGAGCTTGGATGGCGTGCACAGGTACAGCTGCCCATGCAGCTACAACTCGATACCGCAGTTCATCAAGAGTAGTGACTGGCGTATTGTGACGAGCCAGTTGCTGGGCCACCATTGACCAGACGTTTACAATTGGTGAGAGATCTGGAGTATGTGCTGGCCAGGGCAGCAGTCGAACATTTTCTGTATCCAGAATGGCCCGTACACGACTTGCAACATACGGTCGTGCATTATCCTGCTGAAATGTAGGGTTTCGCAGGGATCGAATGAAAGGTAGAGCCACGGGTCGTAACACATCTGAAATGTAACGTCCACTGTTCAAAGTGCCGTCAATGCGAACAAGAGGTGATCGAGACGTGTAACCAATGGCACGCCATACCATTGCGCCGGGTGATACGCCAGTATGGCGATGACGAATACACGCTTCCAATGTGCGTTCACCGCGATGTCGCCAAACACGGATGCACTCATCATGATGCTGTAAACAGAACATGGACTCATCCGAAAAAATGACGTTTTGCCATTCGTGCACCCAGGTTCGTTGTTGAGTACACCATCGCAGGCGCTCCTGTCTGTGATGCAGCGTCAAGGGTAACCGCAGTCATGGTCTCCGAGCTGATAGTCCATGCTGCTGCAAACGTCGTCGAACTGTTCGTGCAGATAGTTGTTGTCTTGCAAACGTCCGCATGTGTTGACTCAGGGATCGAGACGTGGCAGCATGATCCGTTACAGCCGTGTGGATAAGATGCCTGTCATCTCGACTGCTAGTGATACGAGACCGTTGGGATCCAGCACGGCGTTCCGTATTACTCTCTTGAACCCACCGATTCCATGTTCTGCTAACAGTCATTGGATCTCGGCCAACGCGAGCAGCAATGTCGCGATACAATAAACCGCAATTGCGATAGGCTACAATCCGACCTTTATCAAAGTCGGAAACGTGATGGTACGCATTTCTCCTCCTTACACGAGGCATCACAATAACGTTTCACCAGGCAACGGCCGGCCGGTGTGGCCGTGTGGTTCTAGGCGCTTCAGACTGGAACCACGTGACCGCTACGGTCACAGGTTCGAATCCTGCCTCGGGCATGGATGTCTGTGATGTCCTTAGGTTAGTTAGGTTTACGTAGTTCTAAGTTCTAGGGGACTGATGACCATAGCTGTTAAGTCCCGTAGTGCTCAGAGCCATTTGAACCATTTGAACCAGGCAACGCCGTTCAACTGCTGTTTGTGCCTGAGAAATCGGTTGGCAACTTTCCTCATGTCAGCACGTTGTAGGTGGAGCCACCGGCGGCAACCTTGTGTGATTGCTCTGAAAAGCTAATCATTTGCATATCACAGCATCTTCTTCCTGTCGGTTAAATTTCGCGTCTGTACCACGTCATCTTCGTGGTGTAGTAATTTTAATGGCCAGTAGTGTATGAACATATGGTGGAACAGAAAACCCGAATGAAAGTTATTATATCCTCACTTAGAAGAGACGCCAACAGACAACATTTTCCTCATCTACTATTGCTAAAATTTCCTCATATGATGCTTATCTGGTAGTAAGTAATGATAAGACTGGAAGAATTAGGACTCCTGTAAGAATAAATTTGATGCAGGTCGCATCACTGACAACCTATTAAATAAGATTGATGATGTGCGTATTCCTAGTTCTGAGATGTCAGTGAAGGATAGTACCCAAAAGGCACGCGAGGAGAATCAGACTAAAAGAAAAGAGTTACATATAAAGTTCAAAAAGACCAAATCTATGGCCACGGCTGACATCAAGCTACTTGTTTCTGGTATAAATACTAATAAAATCTTTTTCCTGCTTTTCATTGTTCAGTGTACAAGGAACATTTCCTGCTGAACCACTCCAGATTAAAAGCTGAAATTTGCTACAGACTTTTAAACACTATAACACAATTTCCTTTGGCACAAAATTTTTCAAAGTGCATTACCGCCGAATTAATTGAAATTTTTGCGAAATAAAATTTTTTGTATATCATGCACATAAATCAAAATAATTGTTGAGAGTGCACTAATACTATTATTACAAAATCAGGAACACAGATTCTTTATCTATTTACTAAGAATAACCCATCACATTTTGAAAGTTATAAATGCAGTGAACTTTGAGAAAATGTTCCTCATGTTATAGTATGTGATCTGAAATTATCCGGGCACGTCCTCATAACTCATTTGCCAAAAAAATTGAAAAATCCAGTTTTCAGCCAATAACTTAACAACAATGTAAAACAGTCTCGGTATTCTTGCCGCGTCAGTTCTGGATAAAATCTCGAGCAATTATATAGGTCAGACGATTCGTACCGTTTCCGACCGCTGTGCAGAACACCAACGCCATATTAAAAATAGAAAACTGGTGAAATCGGCAATTGCGGAGCACAGCCTCCGAATAAAAATACTGTTCGATGAAACAAAAATTCTGTCCCATGCCTCCACGTACTGGGATTCTGTTATTAAGGAGGCTGTTGAAATAAGTATGAGCCAAAAGAACTTTAACCGCGATAGCGGATACCATCTGAGCTGTGCGTGGAAACGAGCGCTTGATGCAGAGAAGCAGCAGAGACGTTCCTTCCAAGGTTTACGTTCCAACGGAAGCGGTGGCGCCACCGGCGCACACAGTGACACTGTCTGCGACAGCAGTACGTAATCGTCGACCAATCATAAGCCGACCAATCAGAAGCCGTCCACGGGCTATAAAGAGGCTACCACAGCAGCAGTGAAGACAGTCAGCTCCTGACGATGACGATGGAGGTAATCGTCGAAAGCTCGCGATTTTATCCAGAACTGACACGGCAAGAATACCGAGAATGTTTTATATGTAAGTGCCGTCGCGAAAATCTTCGATCCCAACTTAATAACGACATGTACAAAATTTGGTTACGCCTGAAACAGCTTATATGTGCCCGTGTATTTTCTCCTACGTCCCCTCTCAAAACAATTACCAGTGTCAGTCACCATTTATTTATAATGTTTATGTAATACTTTGCCATTCAACATAAAATCCAATAAGACGAATTCTCCACATCAGGTATTTACAAGATAAACTGCAATGAATCCCCAGTACAGTATGTGGGTAATCAGTTACTGAGCTAGGTTTAAAGAACACACACAGTTAAGTACATAGATCACAAATTGAAAATTAATTTCGATGGACAATGCAAAATTATAAAAATTGCCGGTCGACGGATGAATATGTGGGCCCTGCAGCACAATTTCATCCCGCAGCTGACAAAGATAAAAAACAGGGGACATGCCGGATTTCATTCCGTGTACTCAACTGGACAGTAAGTACGCCTCGCAAACAGGCGGCGGTGGTTGTGGTAATTTCCTATGGGACCATCTGCTGAGGTCATCGGTCCTTAGGCTTACACACTACTTAATCTAACTTAAACTAACTTACGCTAAGGAAAACACACACACACACACACACACACACACAAACACACACACACATGCCCGAGGGAGGACTCGAACCGCCGCAAACAGCCGCGTGAACAATATACACAGATGCTAACATTTGAGAGAGGACGTGTAGTTGGGCTCAAAGAAGCCGATTGGAGTAATCACCGAATCCTCGACATCCGAATAGGAGCGATGCCGCTGTTCGACGCTGTTGGCAGAAATGAGTGAATCATTGCGAAACACAGAGTCAGGAAGAAAGCGGTCGACCCAGAGACACGACAGAACGTGAGGGCCGAGCAATTGTCAGAGAGGGACTCAGAGCCCCAGATTCATCACTGTCATCGATCCGACGTGCAACTGTTGCTTCAGTGACCGCAAGGACCATTAATAGGCGGGTCACAGAAAGGGGCTGAACTGATGGCACCCCTTGCGCCGACTACCAATTGACCTCTGTACACCAACAGGCCCGTTTGCAGTTGTTGGGCTGTACGATACGTGAATGCCATCCTCCGACCGATAGAGAAACCATATTGCCAGCGTATTGGCGAGGCATTCGTCTTCAAGGACGACAATTCGCGCCATCACCGTGCACATCTTGTGAATGACTTCCTTCAGGATAACGACATCGCTCGCTCGTGTGGCCAGCATGTTCACCACACATGAACCCTATCGCACCTGCCTCGGATAGATTGAAACGGGCTGTTTATCGACGACGTGACCCACCAACCAGCCGGCCGCGGTGGCCGTGCGGTTCTGGCGCTGCAGTCCGGAACCGCGGGACTGCTACGGTCGCATGTTCGAATCCTGCCTCGGGCATGGATGTGTGTGATGTCCTTAGGTTAGTTAGGTTTAAGTAGTTCTAAGTTCTAGGGGACTGATGACCTAAGATGTTAAGTCCCATAGTGCTCAGACCCATTTGAACCATTTGAACCCACCAACCACCCTGAGGTATCTACGCCGAGTCGCCGTTGAGGAGTGGGACAATCTGGACCAACAGTGCCTTGATGAACTTGTGGATAGGATACCACGACGAATACAGGCATGCATCAATGCAAGAGGGCGTGCTACTATTTAAGGTACCGGTGTGTACAGCAATCTGTCCCACCAGCCCTGAAGGTCTCGCTGTATGGTGGTACACCGTGCAATGTGTGGTTTTCATGAGGGTAGAAATTATGTTGATCTGTATTCCAATTTCCTGTACAGGTTCCGGAACTCTCCGAGTCGACGTAATGCAAAACTTTATTTGATGTGTGTATTTGGTGCTATGAATTGCAGCTTGCTCTAAATGTGGTAAAATGTAAGTTAAAGCGGATGAGTTGGAGAAATGGTCATGTAGTGTACGAATGAAGTATTAGTGGTGTGGTGCTTGACACAGTCACATCAATTAACTCTTTAGGCGTAACATTGTAAATGGATATGAAATGGAATGAGCATGTAATGACGGTAGCAAGGAAGGCGAATGCTCGACGTCGCTTTATTGGGAGAATTCTGGGAAAGCGCATCCGTAAAGGAAACGGCGTACAGAACGATAGTGCGACGAATTATTGGGTACTGCTCCACAAGATCGGGTTAAAGGAAGACTTCGAAGCAATTCAGAGGCGTGCTTCAAATAGTTCAAATGGCTCTACGCACTATCTGAGGTCATTAGTTCCCTAGACTTAGGACTACTTAAACCAAACTAACTTAAGGACATCACACACATCCATGCCCGAGGCAGGATTCGAACCTGCGACCGTGGCAGCAGCGCGGTTCCGGACTGAAGCGCCTAGAACCGCTCGGCTCAGAGGCGTCCTCGTACATTTGTTATCGGCACGTTCGATCAATATGCGAGTATTACTGAGATGCTCTCTGAGCTCAAATAAGAATCCCTCGAAGGGAAGAAGACTTTCTTTTCGCGAGAAACTACTCATAAAGCTTAGATAACCGGCATTTGCGATTCACTGCGTACCTGCAGCTAACATCGCGTAAGAACTGTGGAGATAAGAGAAATTAGGACTTGTGTGACGGTATAGAGTAATTCTTTCTTAATTCGCTCGATTTTGAAGTGGAGCAGTATAGAAAATGACTAACACTTGTATAAGTACGTTTGTAGATGCATACTACCGGGGTGCACGGATGACTGTCTTCTCGAAAATGGCCACAGCGCATGTTGGGAACTTCCGAGATGATGAACAACAAACCGGCAGGATATGGACACATTAACGAAGGAAAAAAATAAAAAAGTCAGTAAATGGAAGCACCTCCTGTGTACTTCTGCACAATCTAAAGTAACACACTTATCTCAGACACCTAAATCATTATTTTTGTTTCTTTTCCCTAACATTTGTCACGTCTAGTCTGAGTCTGATACAGGCTTTCGTAAGTTTTATTTTGTTATTTAAATCCGTGGACGGGTGCCCTTTCTAGAGGCACAGTCGTCAAGGTAATCTAAGGGAGGGAAGTCGTGTGCACCGTCTATATGTGAATGCTATAAACTTTGTTCTGTGTAGTGTCGAGATTTAACTGTTTATGTTTTGCGTTCTTTGAGGAGGAATTTAGGGAGCAGCCCAACATTTGCCTAAACGAGCGCGAGAAACCGCCTGAGAACTACATTCTAGTTGGCCAGTGTACCGTCTCATCGCCCTTAATCTGCCGCTCGGATTCGATCAGGGTCTGGTTCATCCCCCACTCTCGTAAGCTAGCGCGCTACGCGTTACACTGTACCAGCAAGTGGGTATCTAAATTACGATAGCTAAGGGAGCAATCGTACAACGTTCACTACTAAATCGTTAAGCAAACAAAGAAAGAACTTCTAAGCCAGAAATGTTCAATGAATCACACAGAGCGAATCGATGCACTATACAAGATGAAGATTGTCGACAAACTGCATGGGCAGATTTCTGACTGTAAATGGAGGAAAAAAAGATCCCGATGAACATCTGTCTGGAAACGAATCGGTGCCACGGTAGACGTCGCTGATAAATGACAGTTCCTCTTACCACGTGCTGTGTGTTGCTTGTGTGTTGCAGATTTTGTGATGGACCCAGCGTAATGTGAAGAGGAATGATGCCAGAAATCCCATAATTTCGATGCTCTGGTGCAAAAACCATCGAAAATGTCCTTTCCGAAAACGGAAATCTGCTGCTGGTAATCCTTGCACTCACTGCAGGTGATAGCGATAGTAGCGGTTGTTATGCAGGATACACATAATCGTACTTTGGGTTACACCAAGTTGCTTGGCCACTTGTCTGAAGATAGTGCTGGGGTTCGTCTGAATCCCAGTAGAACCCCGTCCTCGAGATCTGGTGTATACACTGTCCGTCACCTCCCTGGACGTTTTTCTGACTTGTATAAGGTAAAATATAGCGGTACAAATACCACGTATAAGTTTTCAATACATATTTCGAAGAAAATTTTAACCGAAATTTCGAAAAACCACAAATTGACACCTGTCGCTTTTATGAGCCAAAAAAAAGGTGCGAATACATGGTCCTCATTTACAGGATATTGCTGAAAGAGTCGTGACTGCAAAATTAATGGTGCACATGAGGTGAGCTAAATAGTTCATATATGCTCTTAAATAAACAACTAGAAACAGTAAAGAAAGTCAAAACATCTTAGGCCTTGTATTTGACTATATGCAAAATGTAAACTTACGGAAGATTCCTGTTCAGGAAATTTATCACTTCAGACAACTCACAGTGGACGCTTTTGTATCTTGAACACTTAAGCTGATGTGGCCAATTTCCACATGTACCATGAAGATCAGGCCCACAAAGGACCCAATTCCTCTTGGAGTACATTAAAAATCAAGTATCCGGGACAGTTACCGAATTATATCGATTTTCAGATGATTGTCCCGCACAAAGCAAGAACCATACATTGTCAAGAGATTGTCTTGCCCTAATCGATGCGTGCAGGTTTAAAACGATTAAACAGATTTTTTTCTTTTTTTTTGCTTTACATGGGCGCTCATACAATCCATGCGACCGAAAATTCTGCGTAATAATACGTCCCATTAGGAAATGTGCCGACCCCAACTGAGCTACCTAAGCACCTCACAGCTTCAGTTCTGCCGGTACCTCATCTCCTACCTTCCAAATTTCCCAGAGCTCTTCTGCGAACTTGGCAGAACTAGTACTCCTGGAAGAAAGGATATTGTGGAGACATGGCTTAGCCACAGCCTGGGAGATGTTTCCAGAATGAGATATTCACTCTGCAGCGGAGTGTGCGCTGATACGAAACTTTCTGGCAGATTAAAACTGTGTGCCGGACCGAGATTCTAACTGTCTAAACGTTCTTGACCAATTTACCTCAGATTTTTACATAATATTCTAATAAACATTCAGACGGACATACAAACGACAGTGTATGGGTTTCTGTTAAAACCAACTGCAAGAAAGAAAATGCTATGCTGTACTATAGTATATTATGAAAACGTGAGGTTTCGTTTTCTCTCTCGCAGTCAGGGTTAGCTATGATAGCAAGGCATTTAAAGCACTAAGCTAATCGTTTTAATCGTTTATCTCAAATTTATTTTTCCTTCTTATGTAAAATATTAAACAAAACTTGAATACACAACTATGTGCTGTTCTGTTTTCTTTATTGCAGTCGGATTTAACAGAAATTATTGAACTACAATGTTTGGCTTTTCGCCTTATGACTGGAAATTACTATGGGATCTGCATCGTCCAAAATCTCTTAATTCTACGCGACTGCGTATTAAAACCATGCGAAATACTGTCGTGGCAGCTACTATCTCGCACTACCCACATACCAATGTTCTCAATTGACTTACTCATCTATTTTAAGTGACTCCAGTTCCCAATAAAGTTTTCATTGGCTATAACAATAAACAAGTCTCAGGGTCAGCGAGAGCGGGGACGAAGAGACGGACAAAAGGAGGGGGGGGGGGGGAAGGAGGAGATGGTTAGAGAGAGAGGCAGAGAGAGAGAGAGAGAGGAGGGGGGGAGGAAGAGGAGTAGTAGTTGGAGGAGGAGAGAGAGAGAGAGAGAGACGGAGAGGAAGTGGACACAGAGAGGGAGACGATAAAGGACAGAGAGAGGAGAGGAGAAGGAGCTCAGGACTTTTGTCCAATTCCCACACACATTTAGCAGTTGTGAAGCATTGCCTGGTTCGCTAGTATAATATAAAGTCAACATCCTGGAATGTAAAACTGAGACACTACTACAATGCCGTAATCGAATGCAAACATTATACGTATCGGCGGTCTTCATAATTAGTGAGAGATTATTTATTTAAAGCATAGGAAAACAAGAAAGAAAAATTTTAGTGAGTTTCTTGTCCACTGCGCATAGTTGAAATTTGCACGGAAGAGGAATCCTCAGGATTTGTATTAGCATACTGAGAAAAATGTACTACATTTACAGGAAGAGAGAGAAAATTATGTAGTCATATCGTCAGTCTTGCTTTCTCCGTGAAACCTGAGAACAACTGACTGCTCGAAACTGAAAGAGATCAGATGGAAATTAGCATCCCGCGTGACATAGTACAAGCCAGAGGTGCTTGGAGAACATTTATCGAAAATTATTAATTTGCAGACACACTGTGAACTGAATACAATACATCATGGCCTGAAGAACGGAAAAAAAGCAGAGAGAAAATAATGAGATTTTGGAAGAAGACGAAAGCTAAGCAAGTTCAAGTGCGCTCATTAGCGAGGACAGAAACATAAAAAGGTAGTAGTTTAACAGCATTAGTAACGACATCAATATGACGAGCAGCCGCTAAGGTGTCTGGATAATGTAACGCAGCGTATGCTTTTTAACAGCTATGTATGCTAAACAGCGGTACTTGCATTTCCCGAGCGTATCTCAGCGTCCAGTTCCCTCGTCACATCTTACAGTTGGTACAGCTGGCGGTGCCCCTAGCCGAGCTACGTCGTCCAACTGTCGGCAGCGGCTGCCTCTGTGGCTGGACATGCAGTCGGGTCTTATCGCGCTCACCACGAGACGAGAAACTCCAGCTGCACTACTGCCATAACTCTCTCACTCTCTCTCTCTCTCTCTCTCTCTCTCTCTCTCTCTCTCACACACACACACACACACACACACACACACACACACACACACACAGAACAGATAACAGAGAGAAAGAGGCAACTGTCACCACTTCACATCACTAGTCTGCAGCTTTCGAGCCTGTTCTCAAACAAGTGTTATCGTCTAAAATCTGGTTCTTAGTGCGAGCAGAGGTATACAGAAACACTATTTGGGGGCATCAGAAATCTGATGATGCGGTAACTCTGGTAGCCGTACTTCATTCTCAACGCCCTTGTGCAGCTCCTACGTCTAAATTCATACTCGGCAAACCAGTTTTCGGTACCACTGTCACTTTCCCACCTTTCCTGATCCTTTTATAGCGATTGGTTTTTAATTCATGGTAATCCATAATTATATATATTACGGATTGCCATGAACTAAAATCCATTCGCTATAAAAGGAAAGGAAGGGGAGAGGGAGGGGGTGGGGGTAGTGACAGTGGTATATATATATATATATATATATATATATATATGTATATACACTCCTGGAAATTGAAATAAGAACACCGTGAATTCATTGTCCCAGGAAGGGGAAACTTTATTGACACATTCCTGGGGTCAGATACATCACATGGTCACACTGACAGAACCACAGGCACATAGACACAGGCAACAGAGCATGCACAATGTCGGCACTAGTACAGTGTATATCCACCTTTCGCAGCAATGCAGGCTGCTATTCTCCCATGGAGACGATCGTAGAGATGCTGGATGTAGTCCTGTGGAACGGCTTGCCATGCCATTTCCACCTGGCGCCTCAGTTGGACCAGCGTTCGTGCTGGACGTGCAGACCGCGTGAGACGACGCTTCATCCAGTCCCAAACATGCTCAATGGGGGACAGATCCGGAGATCATGCTGGCCAGGGTAGTTGACTTACACCTTCTAGAGCACGTTGGGTGGCACGGGATACATGCGGACGTGCATTGTCCTGTTGGAACAGCAAGTTCCCTTGCCGGTCTAGGAATGGTAGAACGATGGGTTCGATGACGGTTTGGATGTACCGTGCACTATTCAGTGTCCCCTCGACGATCACCAGTGGTGTACGGCCAGTGTAGGAGATCGCTCCCCACACCATGATGCCGGGTGTTGGCCCTGTGTGCCTCGGTCGTATGCAGTCCTGATTGTGGCGCTCACCTGCACGGCGCCAAACACGCATACGACCATCATTGGCACCAAGGCAGAAGCGACTCTCATCGCTGAAGACGACACGTCTCCATTCGTCCCTCCATTCACGCCTGTCGCGACACCACTGGAGGCGGGCTGCACGATGTTGGGGCGTGAGCGGAAGACGGCCTAACGGTGTGCGGGACCGTAGCCCAGCTTCATGGAGACGGTTGCGAATGGTCCTCGCCGATACCCCAGGAGCAACAGTGTTCCTAATTTGCTGGGAAGTGGCGGTGCGGTCCCCTACGGCTCTGCGTAGGATCCTACGGTCTTGGCGTGCATCCGTGCGTCGCTGCGGTCCGGTCCCAGGTCGACGGGCACGTGCACCTTCCGCCGACCACTGGCGACAACATCGATGTACTGTGGAGACCTCACGCCCCACGTGTTGAGCAATTCGGCGGTACGTCCACCCGGCCTCCCGCATGCCCACTATACGCCCTCGTTCAAAGTCCGTCAACTGCACATACGGTTCACATCCACGCTGTCGCGGCATGCTACCAGTGTTAAAGACTGCGATGGAGCTCCGTATGCCACGGCAAATTGGCTGACACTGACGGCGGCGGTGCCATTCGACGGCCAACACCGCGGTTCCTGGTGTGTCCGCTGTGCCGTGCGTGTGATCATTGCTTGTACAGCCCTCTCGCAGTGTCCGGAGCAAGTATGGTGGGTCTGACACACCGGTGTCAATGTGTTCTTTTTTCCATTTCCAGGAGTGTATATACAAGTTTGATTGAACTAACAGCTCCATTTTGGTCTTACCTTACCAACCGTTTACAATGAAGGCGCTATAGTTGTCGTATGTTCTGGACAACGTATTGTAATAGAAACATTTACCAATTCCGTAAGTTGTTTCTAACTGGTAACAATGCAATTAGTACCAGCAGCAAAATACTTTTATAAAAACACATTTGTATTTCAAATAGACAAATTTGTTTATTTCAATTTTGAATTTCCCACTAAATACTTCCAGTGACTGTATGACCTTGCTATTACGTCACGAGTCAGTAAGTATTTGTCAGACGCTATGGATCTTAAGACATGCTGCACGTTTCTAAATACTTTGGTAACGAATCAGTTTCCCTGAAATTGTTTTCCTCGGCATCAAGAGCTTATGAATCCGTCAGGAAGGAAATATTTTTATGGTTCTTGGCTTGGATGAAAAACGGAGTGGAAAAATTTTCCTTCTGCGAAACTGAACTCACTTCAATTCCATTCCATTAACTGTTCTTTTAAAAGCCTTAGCAGTTTTGGCAATTCAAGTGCCACGCGCTTGAACAGACACCATTAGGAATGTGGAGCGACGTTTGAGAGGTTAAGCGAGTAAAGTCCGCACATAATACGAGGGAGTGCTGAAAAGTAATGCCTCCGAATTATTTACGCGAAAAATATTAAAGTTTTTTAAACAAAAAAATGTTATTAACGTTCTACATCTATATTCTTCATTTCTTCATATTTGCAACCCTCAGTCGCTAGAGGTTGTGTGTTGTGTGTGTGAAATCTTGTGGGACTTAACTGCAACGGTCATCAGTCCCTAAGATTACACACTACTTAACCTAAATTATCCTAAGGACAAACACAGACACCCATGCCCGAGGGAGAACTCGAACCTCCGCCGGGACCAGTCGCACAGTCCATGACTGCGTCGCTAAAGGGATCCGAACTGTTGCGTGTAACATGGTGGTGAGTAACATAATTATATCTCTGCGTGAGAGACGTCATGCTGTAATCGAGTTTCGAATTCGAAGAGTTCGTCCACACACGGGGCACCACGTCCTTCAGTTTGACAAAGCCAAACGCAGCCGAGCGCTGCGACATATCCAACAATCTGATGCCTTGGGTTCACTGTCATCGATCACCCTACATAACAGTCCCTACTTGACTCCATCCGCCATTTGTTTCCAGATCTTAAAGGACACCTTCGAGGACTTAACTTTGATAGTGATGAAGCATCCATGCAGAGGTGAGGTTCTGGCTCAGCCAACTAAGTCTTTCCACTGTGACGGTATCAACAAACAGAACTCTCGTTGGGAGAAATGTGTTCGTTGAGGAATAAATATACAGACATGAAGAATAAAGATATTTGTTTTATTTAAAGAGTTTTAGGAGTCTTCGCATAAATTCCGAGACATTACTTTTCTGGACATCGTCGTAATTACATCTACGACTTATATGAGTCTAGAAGGGTTTGCGTCACAATATTAAAAGGAAGATATTTTTTGGTGCGGCTCTCTACGATGAGGCCTAGATAGCTTGTGGCCTGTGCATTTCAGGACAAGCTAAAGCGTGCTTATCGACAATTTTTCTCCCAAGCTATTCAATGTAATCGCTTCATGCAATTATGTCACATGATGCCATGGTTGGAGACGTGGCTGTTATTTGAAGACAATTGTTGATGGTGCTGGGACAGCAAACTGAAAGTAAATTTGCGGCTGGTTACTGTCCCAACACCATCAACATAATCGCTTCAGATTCTTCTGTTCTGCCTCGAGAACCTTGACCACCTTTCTTTAGCTTGAACGAAGTTTCCATCAACGACGGTAATTTTTTTTAATGGCTCTAAGCACTATGGGACTTAACATCTGAGGTCATCAGTCCACTGGACTTAGAACTACTTAAACCTAACTAACCTAAGGACATGAGAAACATCCATGCCCGAGACAGGATTCAAACCTCCGACCATAGCAAAAGCGCGGTTCCGGATTGAAGCGCCTAGAGCCGCTGGACCAAAGCTGCCGGCGACGATAAATTTCTTCCAATCGGGAGGACTGTTGCGAAACTTTTCCTTCTTCATTCGATAGAGAATTGGGCTCTGCATTCTGTCGCAAAATACACGAAACGGATGTATGCAGGTTCCTGTAAGAAGTAATACACCCAATTCACGATTAGACATGAACTGTAAACAGCGATAAAACCCACCGTGGAGACGTCAGACTAGTGGGTACTGTTTTCAAGTCGACGAAGGTAGTTGTTCCTTTTGTGAAACACGAGCTCACAAACACATGCCACATACGCGCAATCCTCATTCAAGACAGCGTACCGCCTGGAACAGACATTTCCACACACTAGTTGCGTATGTGAAAACACTCTCTTTAGGTTTAGCTGCTATCTGTAACTTCTCTGGTACTAGAGGGAGGTGTAAAGGGTAAAAACTGTACAAGGAGTTTGGAATACATCCTGCAAATAATTGAGGACATAGGTCGCAAGTGCTACTCTGAGATGAACAGGTTAGCACAGGAGAGGAACTCGTGGCGGACCGCAGCAAATCAGTCGGAAGATTGATGAAAAAAAAAAAAATCAGTGGCTTGATGACTTTTTAAGTAACAGGAACTAGTACGTTGTTGAGGGTCAAAGGTCTTGTTGGGAGTGGTCCAGAGAAGTGTGACATCATTGCTATATCGATAAAAGACCTGACGGACAGGGTGTGTAACAGTGCGCTTTAGTGCGCTTTATTGCTGATGACGCTGTGGTGTATGGGAAAGTGTCGTCGTAGACTGAGTGTAGGAGGATACAGGATATAATTTTTATTTGGTATGATGAATGGTACCTTGCTCCAAATGAGGAACGTTTTAAGTTAATACAGAAGAGTAGGAAAACAAATCCAGTAACGGTCGAATATAGCATTAGCGGTGTGTTGCTTGACACAGCCGCGTAGAACAGATGTCTGGGCGTAACGCTGCAAAGTGACACGAAATGCTACCTCTAAATGGTTCAAATGGCTCTAAGCACTATGGAACTTAACATCTGAGGTCATCAGTACCCTATACTTAGAACTACTTAAACCTAACTAACCTAAGGAAATCACACACATACATGCCCAAGGCAGGATTCGAACCTGCGACCGTAGCAGCAGCGCGGTTCCGGACTAAAGCGCCTAGAACCGCCCGACTACAGCGGCCGGCCACAACCTCTCTGTATGTCCATCTTTTCAGAAATGTTTGAGGGACTCGGCATTCAGTACAGAATGTCAACTCAAACACCTTTCAGCAGTGTAATTTCCAAATTGCTACATTATTGGGCTACCAGTCTAGGCTCTTTATTACGCCATCTTGACGCCCCAGGACCCACGTGTAAGAAAGATTCCAACAGTCGGCAGATAATGTGTGAAGTGATCGCTATATTAAGCAGAAATCTACAGATACCAGTCTTTGGATGCTGGCCCCTATTTTGACCGGAACCGAGGTTGGAATCTTCCTACACGACGGTCAGGGGGCCTGAAGATGGCGTAATAAATCGCCGAAACTGATAGCCCAATAAAACAAAAGTTTGGAAATTAGATGGCTGAAAGGTGTTTGATGTGACATTCTGAAATGGATCGAGCACGTGAGGTCGGTAGTATTGACGACGAATTGTCGACTTCGGTTTGTCGGGAGGATTCTAGGACACTGGAGCACACGCAAATACGACTTATTCCTGAGTACTGCTTGTTAGAGATCCCCAACATATTGGATAAACGAAGGCATCGAATCTCGTTAGGTTCGATCAACGCACGGAAACGTTCCGTGAACAACGAGGGAAGAAGTTCTTTTCTCGAAATGATATTGAAAATATTTAAGAACCGGCATTTGCGACATACAGAATAATCCTGCTGCCATCAATAGCCACCTCACTTAGGTACAGCGAGGACAAGTTGAGAGAAATCAGAGTTCGCACGGAGGCATAGAGACAGTCACTTTTCCCTCGCATCACTTGCGAGTGAACAGGAAAGGAGATGGCTAACAGTACACTTTTCCAGAGCGTGTAGCTGTAGACGCTTCTACACCCTGTATAGAAACAGATGGATCAAAACAGTGATCAGTCCATCGTGGATGAACAAATGATGAGATGAAAATTAATGAGTTTATTTTAAATAAACATTTGACTCTGGATGTGCAAAAACTAATTAAAATAAGGAATATCAGCCAGTTGCCCATTTCAGAGTGTTTATCTTTACCGTTTACGAAATGTAAGACACTAGTCTGTTGAGAAAGTCTCCAATCATCAGTTGTATTAATTTACGAATGTTTGACATGCCGTCAAGCGAAGAAAAATCGACAACTGAATTATTAAAACAGTCTATTGTCGTCCTGATTTGTTCAAAGATCACCTGTTTCGTTCGTCACTGAACAAATTCACGTCAATAAAAATGGTTCAAATGGCTCTGAGCACTATGGGCCTTAACATCTCAGGTCATCAGTTCCCTAGACTTAGAACTACTTAAACCTAACTAACCTAAGGACATCACACACATCCATGCCCGAGCAGGATTCGAACCTGCGACCGTAGCGGTCGCGCAGTTCCAGACTGAAGCGCCTAGAACCGCTCGGCTGCCAGGGGCCGGCTCAGGTCAATAGAAGTTGTAGAGCAAGCAAGCAGTTCCACGTGCTTTGCACACGAGTCACTAAGGTATGGGAAGAGAGAGAGAGAGAGAGAGAGAGAGAAGTGAGGTGGCTGCTGTAATTTCACCCACAGCATGGCATTTCACCTGTGCGGGACTCATCACCTGTTACAACACGTGTGAAAACTGGGTGGCGCAGCAATACTCTGGCGCCAGCTTTCCCTACCCGCAGGTGTCCTACTGATCGTTTCCGCATAGCTGTCTGACAAATTTAGAATCCGTGCGTGACTGCTGTCACGTAGAGGCCAGCGGTTATCGATGAAATAGGACAAGCTCTCCCAATCTCACCAATAGCTGGATTTAATGATGTCCACGAACTACGTAACCACCCCTCCCTCCCCCCTTCCGCTATCACTCTCTCTCTCTCTCTCTCTCTTCTCTCTCTCTCTCTCTCTCTCTCTCTCTCCGCCCCCTCTCCCCCTCGCTGTGTACCTACCTAACTACCTCCATAGAGTCCAGATAAGTATTTTCTGTACGAACGGTGAAAACTAGCATACGATAATTTTGAGCAGTAGTGTCCCACATGTCTAAGGTTAGAATTCAGCGCTCCGTTCACTCCGAAGCTGCGAGATCATTATTGGCTGTTTCCACGGGCCTTATTTTACAGCACTATGTGGCCGCAACAGCGTCGCCGTCAGTATTAGCGCAATGTGGCTGCGTCACAAAGCAATACTGCGGTATGACCGGGCAATACTGCCGATGAAACAGGCTGTTGCCGGTAGTTGCTAAGGTATGGCCAAGGTGTTGCAGATGCTTCTATCAAGCCATTTCGTATGGCTGCCCCCCATCTACCAATGTCCTTGTCTGTAAATGCTTCCTTCTCACTTGCAATCTTGCTTCCTTTTTTTCTCACGTCGACAGCGATGCAGTACTCAGCTACGTAATTCAAAGATCTGTGCCGGACCAGGACTCGAATCCAGACGCTCCACTTCTCTGGAACGGTTGATTCAACCGCCTCGGTCGTCCGAACCCGCTTCCCGTCCAATCAAATTCTTAAACTGTCACGCGCAATTAACGCCCCCATCCATTAGACCCATTGCTCGTAGCAATTCGCTAGGTCCCGCAGGGTTTCGGAAGATTTGGTGCATCTGCACTGAAAGTACCCCTCTGGGCGTTATTGCTAATGTATACATTAATATGTGATGTCTGTTCTGTCGGATATGTCCGACAGAACAGATACCACATATAAGAGCTATTTCACTTCAGTTTGAAAACTGACGCGCACGTAGCAGCACATGATTTTATCTTCTATAGGGGTGTAAAAGAGGGCAAAAGAGAGAAGTATGTATTTCATTAATGTTACACGTACATCTGCGACCAGGGCAATGTAGTACAGAAAGTAACGTATACAAAGACCGCATTCGGGAGGAGAAAAGGTCTTGCTGCTACCGTTGTAGTAGATCTTCATTAATAATGTATCCTACATGGATCTTAACTCTCTTGTAGCTTCATCACATGTGTTTCCGCGTCCATCGTCAGCAACTTGCCAACTCAGAGTACTTGTACACATTAATTTTCCACTCCCATAACATTGTATCGCATTTATGAAGTTCACATAAGCATTTAACTATTAGGATACTTCAAAGTGCATTAATGAATTCCTTTTATCTTATCACCAAGCGTTGAAGGCGTATGTTATCACGAGGCACAGCCATGAAAAGTGCACTTCAGTTGCCAATAACTGAAGGATGATCACCAGTCTAGTTAAAACTAGTATACAATCTTTCGTACTGGCCTTGCCAATTATGAGGAGATTTGCTTTTAAACGATGTATTCAGAATCGTGTGTCAGCATTCTGGGAAAGGTAAGCATACCACCATCAGTTGCCCGGAAACTTTGCCACCCTTTTTTGTCGGCATAATGCATTTCCATGATGGATGTAAGCGTACCTTTAGATACAAAGCTTCGTCTTACTTTGAAAAGGACGGGGAGGAGGTCAATAGCGTTAATTTTGAGAGAACTATCGCGACATCTGCTTGAATTTACCGAAACCGGGTAACACCTAAACTGAGATACACTAGGATTGGAATGTTACTGCCGGCCGTTGTGGCCAAGCGGTTCTAGGCGCTTCAGTCCGGAACCGCGCTGCTGCTACGGTCGCTGGTTCGAATCCTGCCTTGGGCATGGATGTGTGTGATGTCCTTAGGTTAGTTAGGTTTAAGTAGTTCTAAATCTAGTGGACTGATGACCTCAGATATTAAGTCCCATAGTGCTTAGAGCCATTTGGACCATTTGGAATGTTACTTCTCCCCAAAAACGAAGAGATGTCATCCCGTCGATATTCATGCTCATTAAAAGCAGACCATGAGTTTTGTTTGAACAAAGACACATCTTACATCTCTTTGGGCAAATCATCAGAAAAAAATTGGAAATTTGTTGTAAGGTACTATGAGACAAAACTGTTGAGGTCATCGGTCCCTAGGCGTACACAATACTTAAGCTAACTTACGCAAAGGACAATACACACATCAATGCCCGAGGGAGGACTCGAACCTTCGACTGGGGCAGTCGCGCGAACCGGGGTAAAGTACCTCAAACCCCGCGGCTACCCCGCATGGCTGGAAAGCATCAGACCAATAACTTTACGACCCTGTCCACTGCGACACATCGACTGGTCTCCATAATGAAAGAGCGAGTGAAGGAGCAAGCTGAACGGGGTAGATACCTACATGCCACCAAAAGAACCGGCAGTTCACAACTGGCACCACGGTGTTAGTTTCGATGACTAAGTTTCAATTCACATTCGTACATAAGATACAGTTCTGAGAAATAAAATGAAACTTTCTGAAACATCCTTCGCTTTGGTGTGTCTCGGTTATTGTTTTCTTAGTACAACAACTTGATAAATTACAGTGTGCTTGTCAAAAGAGGAAATACTTGTCACAAGGCGTTATCTGTTTAAATTCTCATCAGTATGGACGCGCAAAATGTTTGAATTTTCATTTCTAGTTATTATATCCTCACAATGAGTTACGTTTACCGTTGGTGTGCCATTTGCAAAAAACCACACAATAATACTGTTAAGAACATTATTTAGGAATTTCCTCTGTTTCTACATGAATTTTTGGATTGATTACGATACTAGCGTCGTCTACAAAAAGGAGTAATCGTACTTGGTGTACGAGGTGTGTCAGAAAAGTAACGAGACTGACGTCAGTGCGAGCTCTTTGGCAATGCTGAGTTGTTCTACTTGTGCAGTCAGGTGCGTTCATCCCTTCTAGATGCTTAGGTCGAGTTTCATCTCCGTACAGAAATCACATGAGTTTTGAGAGCGCCATAAGTGACGTTATGTTTTTGTTGTGTGTTACGAAAACGGAACAGCAGACTTTAGAGCAACGTTATGCAATCAAGTTTTGATTTAAACTTGGGCACCCCGCGAGTGTGACATTTGAAAAGTTAAAACAGGCCTGTGAGGAACATTCCGTATCAGAAGTTCCTCGCTGGCACAAATCATTTTTGGAACGCAGAACGCAGAAAACTCGCTCAGGTTGACTTCAACTTCGAAAACCGACGAAAGCGTCGAATCCGTGTATGTCCTTGTGAGATTAGACCGACGTTAAGCAATAAGGATGATGGGCGACCTGTTAAACGTAAACACTTTCACCGTACATCAAATTTCGAACGAAGATGCTACATCATGGCAATGCCCCGTCTCTCATCTACATCTACATACATACTCCGCAATCCACCATTCGGTGCGTGGCGGAGGGTACCTCGTACCACAACTATCATCTTCTCTTCCTGTTCCACTCCCAAACAGAACGAGGGAAAAATGACTGCCTATATGCCTCTGTACGAGCCCTAATCTCTCTTATCCTATCTTTGTGATCTTTCCGTGAAATGTAAGTTGGCAGCAGTAAAATTGACTGCAATCAGCCTCAAATGCTGGTTCTCTAAATTTCCTCATTAGCGATTCACGAAAAGAACGCCTCCTTTCCTCTAGAGACTCCCACTCGAGTTCCTGATGCATTTCCGTGACACTCGCTTGATGATCAAACCTACCAGTAACAAAATCTATCAGCCCGCCTCTGAATTGCTTCTATGTCCTCCCTCAATCCGACCTGATAGGGATCCCAAACGCTCGAACGGTACTCAAGAATAGGTCGTATTAGTGTTTTATAAGCGGTCTCCTTTACAGATGAACCACATCTTCTCAGAATTCTACCAATGAACCGATGACGACCATCCGCCTTCCCCACAACTGCCATTACATGCTTGTCCCACTTCATATCGCTCTGCAAATGTTACGCCCAAATATTTAATCGACGTGACTGTGTCAAGCGCTACAGTACTAATGGAGTATTCAAACATTACGGGATTCTTTTTCCTATTCATCTGCGTTAATTTACATTTATGTATATTTAGAATTAGCTGCCATTCTTTACACCAATCACAAATCCTGTCCTCCTACAGTCACTCAACGACATCTTCCCGTACACTACAGCATCCTCAGCAAACAGCCGCACATTGCTATCTACCCTATCCAAAAGATCATTTATGTAGATAGAAAACAACAGCGGACCTACCACCGTCACTTCCATCACGGAATTTTTGAACTAAATGGCATTTCGGTTGTTCCACAGCACCCCTGTTCACCTGAGTTCTTGTGACTGTTTTCTTTTCCCGGAATTGAAACACATCTTAAAAGGACGTAAGGACATCATTCTGAGACTCTGAAGAACATTCAAAAGAATGTGACCGATACGCTGAAGGTCCTACAGCTGAAGCCTTTCAGCGCTGCTATGGAGACTGAACGACGACTCCGCCGGTCTGTAGCTGCCGAAGGAAACTACACTAAAGGGGCCATACTGTTGTTTGAAAAAAAAAAATAATAACTAAAAACATTGGTAAATAAAAAAATCATTCTCATTACTTTTCTCACACACCTCGTCTGTTGGATCGATGGCAGTTGACATATATGACAAACAATAGTGGATCTATGATTGAGCCTTGTGGAACCCCACAGGTGTTCCACTGCAGCGTGAAACGTCTGTGCCTCTGCGTCCCCGCTTACTGTGTTAAGGTTCAACGGCCAGAGACGCGTGGCGGCGGCCGCATCGAAAAAAAAAAGGAAAGCGATAGTGGACTGTGCCGGGTTAGACTAGACGGTCACAGCGCAGATTAACCCGCTAATCGGCCGCGCTGTGCGTTCGCGGACTAATGGAGCGCGAAGCGCATACGCTGCCTGCGCCGTCCTTTCTCTAGCGCTGGCGTTCGCCGATCCGTCAAAGAGCGCAGGTCAGCGCTCCTGCCCTCTGTATTTTTAAGAGTTTATTTCAGAGTATCGGAAAAACGAAATTTCGAGTACCGGAGGGAGGTCGCGTATTTCGAGAGCGTTATTCGTATTCCATGAGCCTATTACCTTCAACATGAACTCGAGGTAAATTCTAACTTAACTCATAAGATTACTGTATGTTGATAATTTTTATTTTGGGACGGTGTAATTAGCACTGAACGAAACAAAATTCTTGTGCCACAAACGTTAGGCCTTTACTCTTTACAATGCATCTTCATCTTCAGTGGCCTGGAATACGTATGTACTTATATTTATCTTATTTATTTTACATTTAGGACGTTGTATGCATAGGTTACGGGCAATTCAGGCACCTCTTAAATGTAAATTAATAATATAAATAAAAATCTATACATATTCCAGACCACTGAAGATGCCTTGCAAAGAATAAGGACGAAACGTGTATGGCAAAAAATACAGGGTGATTCAAAAAGAATACCACAACTTTAAAAATGTGTATTTAATGAAAGAAACATAATATAAACTTCTGTTATACATCTTTACAAAGAGTATTTATAAAGGTTTTTTTTTCACTCAAAAACAAGTTCAGAGATGTTCAATATGGCCCCCTCCAGACACACACGAGCAATATCAACCCGATACTCCAACTCGTTCCACACTCTCTGTAGCATATCAGGCGTAACAGTTTGGATAGCTGCTGTTATTTCTCGTTTCAAATCATCAATGGTGGCTGGGAGAGGTGGCCGAAACACCATATCCTTAACATACCCCCATAAGAAAAAATCGCAGGGGGTAAGATCAGGGCTTCTTGGAGGCCAGTGATGAAGTGCTCTGTCACGGGCTGCCTGGCGGCCGATCCGTCGCCTCGGGTAGTTGACGTTCAGGTAGTTACGGACAGATAAGTGCCAATGTGGTGGCGCTCCATCCTGCTGAAATATGAATTGTTGTGCTTCTTGTTCGAGCTGAGGGAACAGCCAATTCTCTAACATCTCCAGATACTGTAGTCCAGTTACAGTAGCACCTTCGAAGAAAAAGGGACCAAAAACTTTATTGGCTGAAATGGCGAACAAATGTACAACTAAATGAAACTTTATAGCTCCCTTAATTCGCCGACAGATAGTGCTTAGCTCTGCCTTTTGTCGTTGCAGAATTTTAAATTCCTAAAGTTGTGGTATTCTTTTTGAATCACCCTGTATATAAAATAAAATAAAAAATGTGTTTCATTCCGTTGCGTTCCTTTCCTTCGAGTCACCAGTCTTTTGACTGGTTTGAGTGGCCCGCCACGAGTTCTTCTACTGTGCCAACATTTTCATCTTCCTCTAAAGTTTTTACCCTCTACAGCTCCCTCCAACACCATGAAAGTGATTCCCTGATGTTGTAACATACATCCTACGATCTTGTCCCATCTTTTTGTCAGTGTTTTCCATATATTCCTTTCATCGCCGATTCTGCGGAGAACCTCCTCATTCCTTAACTTACCGGTTCACCCAATTTTCAACATTCTTCTGTACCACCACGCCTCTAATTCTTTGACTCTCTTCTCTTCCGGTATTCTCACAGTCCATGTTTTATTATCATACAATACTGTGCTCCAAAAATACATTGTCAGAAATTTCTTCCTCAAATGAAGGCCTATGTTTGATACTAGTAGACATCTCTTGGCCAGGAATGCCCTTTTTGCCATTGCTAGTCGGCTTTTAATGTCCTCCTTGCTCTGTCCGTTATGTGTTACTTTGCTGCCTAGGTAGCAGAAGTCCGTAATTTCATCCCTGCAGTTGTAATTAGACGGTCCCAAAATAAAAATTATCAACATACCGTAATAAGAGTGGCGTTTTTCACTCTGCAGCGGAGTGTGCACCGGTTCGAACGTCCTGGCATATTAAAACTGTGTGCCGGACAGAGACTCACAATCAAGACACTTGTCTTTTACGCCGTC
The DNA here is from genome assembly GCF_021461385.2 of Schistocerca piceifrons. NCBI lineage: Eukaryota > Metazoa > Arthropoda > Insecta > Orthoptera > Acrididae > Schistocerca > Schistocerca piceifrons. The sequence continues at coordinate 347,208,727 of NC_060143.1, read as the reverse complement.
CACACTGCTTTGCTTCGGCCAGTACTTCTCTCCTACCACCCGAATTTCACAGAAGGAACTTGCAAAACTAGCACTCCTGAAAGAAAGGATATTACGGAGATATGGCTTAGCCACAGCCTGAGGGATGTTTCCAGAATGAAATTTTTACTCTGCAGTCCCCGCAATATCCTTTCATCCAGGACTGCTACATTATGTGACCAAAAGTATCAGTACATCCCTAAAAACATACGTTTTTCATATTAGGTGCGCTGTGTTGCCATCTACTGCCAGGTACTCCATATCAGCGACCTCACTGTCATTAGACATCGTGAGAGAGCAGAATATGGCGTTCCACGGAACTCACGGACTTCAAACGTGGTCAGGTGATTGAGTGGCACTAGTGTCATACGTCTGTACGCGAGATTTCCACACTCCTAAACATCCCTAGGTCCACTGTTTCGGATGTGTTAGTGAAGTGGAAACCTGAAGGGACAAGTACAGCACAAAAGCGTACAGGCCGACGTCGTCTGTTGACTGACAGAGACCGCCGACAGTTGAAGAGGGTCGCTATGTGTAATAGGCAGGCATCTATACAGACCATCACACAGGAATTCCAAACTGCATCAGGATCCACTGCATGTACTAAGATAGGCGGGAGGTGAGAAAACTTGTATTTCATGGTCGAGCGGCTGCTCATCCACATCACGCCGGTAAATGCCAAACGACGTCTCGCTTGGACGGTCGAACAGTGGGAAAACGTTGTGTGGAGTGACGAATCACGGAACACAATGCGGCGATCCGATGGCAGGGTGTGGGCATGGCGAATGCCCGGTGAATGTCATCTGCCAGCGTGTGTCGTGCCAACAGTAACATTTGCAGGCGGTGGTGTTGTGGTGTGGTCGTGTTTTTCATGGAGGGGCTTGCACCCCTTGTTATTTTGCGTGGCACTATCACAGCACAGGCCTACATTAACTTGTAAGTCACTTTCAGCCAGGTGTCCGGATATCTTTTATCACAAAGTGTAATTCTGCGAGGTTCGAAGGAGAGCATCCGTGAAATCTGGAAGGTAGGAGATGAGATACTGGCAGGAGTAAAGCTCTGAAGACGGGTTGTCAGTCGTACTGGGGTTAGTTCAGTCAGTAGAGCAGTTGTTCACAAGAGAGGCAAAGGTCAAGAGTTCGAGTCTCGGCCCGCCACACAGTTTCAATCTGCAAGCAAGTTTGGACATACAATGATATCATAAGCAAATGGGGACGATAGGACTACAAAAGTTGAAGATGTTAACAACCAACCGCCCGATTTTACAATGTATATCTTTTACATGCATGCACATTGAAATATGTTTTACAGTTCCCTATGTCTAGGTGCAAAGTTTTCGTTTACCTTCTCTATACTGCTAGACATTCAGTTGATGACGACTCTTGCCCTATTTATGTCTAACGCTTTCGTATCGGAGTGGACAGAGAAGACACTTCAGCTTAATGAAGGGCATGCTGCATCTCGTCACGATTTTATGGGCGCTAAAACTGTTGATATATAATGTTAGTTTCAAAGAATCGTTTCAAGGCTTGCCAGCTCTTCCTGAATGTTGTCTAATGTGACGTTCAAAATAACATTTTCGTATGCTACGCGCTTATATCTAGCGTTGGGTAACGAGGGCGGACTTCCTCGTCGAAGCAGTAGTGTTAATTATAACAATTGTTATTCTTTACGTCCGGGTTAGGGCCTTCATTTCTTCAGACCACTCAGCGATATTTACGGTCTCTTTAGTTAGGCTACTGTCGTCCATTTTGTAAACGCGTCTCAAGAACAGCAATCTCCTCGTCCTCATTCTGATATTTCTTTGTTTTGATAAACGTCAAATTCGTGATTTCCAAAGTTCTGAAGTTTTCAGAGGACCTAAAGGTTTCCTGATACTTCTAATTTTTGAAGGTTATGATTCAGTACTAAACATTTCCTGACACATTGACATTTACCGAGCGAGGCGGCGCAGTTGTTAGCACACCGGACTCGCATTCGGGAGGACGACGGTTCAATCCCGTCTCCGGCCATCCTGATTTAAGTTTTCCGTGATTTCCCTAAATCGCTTCAGGCAAATGCCGGGATGGTTTCTCTGAAAGGGCACGGCCGATTTCCTTCTCCATCCTTCCCTCACCCGAGCTTGCGCTCCGTCTCTAATGGCCTCGTTGTCGACGGGACGTTAAACACTAATATCCTCCTCCATTGACATTCAAGGTTCCGTACTCTTTAGTAGTGCTTTATTTTATGATTATTAGAAACGTACTTTTTATTATAGGCATTACTAATTAGTAATTACGCTGTACGCACTTTGCACCTTTCGTATCCACTCCTGTGAACCGTTTCCTGGGACTGTTTCCCCAACTGTTCGATTTTCTTTGTTTTTCCATTTGACTAACATCCGTTCTAGAAATTTTAGAGGACTTTTTATATTCGTTATAAATTTTATTTTCTCTGCATAGATTACTTTGGGTACCATATTGGCTGTCTTTTCTAGGTAATTAAATTGTAAGACTTCATTTCCCAAGTGCTCATAAAATGTTGGCTAAACATCTGCAACTTATTATTGTTACTATTATTATAGGGAAAGATGGGTGCCAAGCACGAAAATAAACACCAGAAGTTATAATAAAAGTAATATAAATGATAACAGTGAAAAATAAGAAAGTACTAAAAGGTAATTACTTGTGAAGTTACCAAAAGCAGGAAGTTGTTCCGACATTCGTTGTAAATTACAACGCCGAGGGTAATAAAATGAATGACAATCTGGTGACTTTAGCGGACACATACTTTTTTTTCACACTGAAGTTAGAGTTTTATTCACTCCTTTTGCTTCACTGGTCTCAGATTCAAACACTGAGTACTATTGCTCTATCTTTCATTCACCATTTTTATTTAGTTTTACAGAAGGTCATGTGGAGCACAGATATAAACTAATACATAAGCAGTTTCGTTCTACGCGAACAAAAATGTAGTACCTCCATCGAATTCACCATTTGATAAGGTGCAATACGAATGTCATCTTAATTCATCGCATGTAAATACTCGAGGGCACATGAACGAGGATAAAAAAAATCTGAAGCTCTTGGCCATCATTAACTAATCTCCTGCTGTTTTTCCTTTTTCGGAATATGCTTATTGTGTATCAGAAAAAAATTAATTATTCAAGCAGAGACGAACTGTCGTCATCTTCTTCAGAGAACAGGTAGCAACTAAAAAAAAAAAAAAAAAAAAGCTCTTAGCAGAATATCAGTCAAAGGGAATTGTTCCAGATATACATTTAGAACCAAAGAAATACAAAATATCAAAAAATGTCCGACAGATGGCGCTCATCTGATCAGAATAGAAATAATTAGCATAACAAAGTAAGACAAAACAAAGATGATGTTCTTTACAGGAAATGCTCAATATGTCCACCATCATTCTTCAACAATAGCTGTACTCGAGGAATAATGTTGTGAACAGCTCTGTAAAGCATTTCCAGAGTTATGGTGAGGCACTGGCGTCGGATGTTGTCTTTCAGCATCCCTAGAAATGTCGGTCGATCACGATACACTTGCTACTTCAGGTAACCCCAAAGCCAATAATCTCACGGACTGAGGTCTGGGGACCTGAGAGACCAAGCTCCTTTTATACACGATTGTCATGAGCAGTCACTGACGTTTTGCTGTCCACCGCCATCTGTCGGACATTTTGTAAACTTTGGGTTTTTTTTTTTTTTGTTCTAATAAAACCCGATGTCATTCCAAGCATGTGTGTCAATTTTTACCTCTCTATCTACACTATTCCCTGGTTTATTAAGTTTTCAAATTTATACTGACTTTTTGATCACCCGGTACATAAGAAAGCGCTAGGAAGACAAACAGATATCCCAATACAATGGGAATTAATGAGATGTTTATAACGCAAATATGGGTTCCACAACTATTAAGATTGAGGAAATATTCTGTTTTCATAATATTTTTGTTTAAACCTGAAATCGAATCAGTGAGAAATAACTTACATTAAAATAGTCTATCACATAATAATTTCACAAATACTTGTAGATGCGGATTAGCAACTTTATTCGTAATCCATGCATCCAAATGTCTACAGTGGACTTCCCGTATTATAAACATTAAGCTATGTTTACATACAGTCTCTAAAGAACAAAATACTGTTGTTCAGTCTATTGGGTAAAGACAGCTATAGGAGCGCACTAACTGATGACGAAATTCTCTCGCCCAGCGCTTATCCAGAACGCATCGACCCTCTCGCGGTGAATCCAGATCATCCAACTTCCGCCCGACCGATGCCTGTTTCCTCGCCGTGAACAATGCAGCTGCAGCCACCGTCCCTGGAAACAATGTAATTTCCTGGTACGCCGCGGTAATGAACTAATAGCGGACCACGCTCGCAATTACCTGGACGGAAGAGGGTAACGAGGAGGCTCATATACGCTCCCAGTGCTGTCAGAAAAAAAGGAAAAATGACCTCATTTCCGTCCGCTTTACCACCAATAAATGGGCGCCTGCCACCCGGAAAATTATGAAGCCGTTGTCGTAATCTGCTTTGTTTGAAGCAAATAACTGTCGCAGTTTTTGCAGTGCCATCGCTGCGCACTATGAAAATAATTTTAACGTTCTATTTCGAATCCCCGTTTATATTGTATCAACTCACATTGTTGTTATGGATGAAACGGGCACAAATCATTGGGATTAAGTGGGCATTATTTTATCATGTTAATAACTAAGTATTCGGTATTGCGTAATATTGTATTTCGTATAACAAGGTCGCGACTCCTATAGATTAGTCTAGAATTAACGAACGCTACTGCTTCAAGAAATAATAATTCCAATCCCAAAGAAAGCAGGTGTTGACAGATGTGAAAATTACCGAACTATCATTTTAATAAGTCACAGCTCCAAAATACTAACGCGAATTCTTTACAGACGAATGGAAAACCTGATAGAAGCCGACCTCGGGGAAGATCAGTTTGGGTTCCGTAGAAATGTTGGAACACGTGAGGCAGTACTGACCCTACGACTTATCTTAGAAGAAAGATTAAGGAAAGGCAAACCTACGTTTCTAGCATTTGTAGACTTAGAGAAAGCTTTTGACAATGTTGATTGGAATACTCTCTTTCAAACTCTGAAGGTGGCAGGGGTAAAATGCAGGGAGCGAAAGGCTATTTACAATTTGTACAGAAAGCAGATGGCAGTTATAAAAATCGAGGGGTATGAAAGGGAAGCAGTGGTTGGGAAGGGAGAGAGACCGGGTTGTAGCCTATTCCCGATGTTATTCAATCTGTGTATTGAGCAAGCAATAAAGGAAACAAAATAAAAGTTCGGAGGAGGAGGAGGAGATTAGTGTTTAACGTCTCGTCGACAACGAGGTCATTAGAGACGGAGCGCAAGCTCGGGTGAGGGACGGAAGGGGAAGGAAATCGGCCGTGCCCTTTCAAAGGAACTATCCCGGCATTTACCTGAAGCGATTTAGGGAAATCACGGAAAACCTAAATCAGGATGGCCGGAGACGGGATTGAACCGTCGTCCTCCCGAATGCGAGTCCAGTGTGTTCGGAGTAGGTATTAAAATCCATGGAGAAGAAATAAAAACTTTTAATTCTGTCAGAGACAGCAAAGGACTTGGAAGAGCAGTTGAACGGAATGGACAGTGTCTTGAAAGGAGGATATAAGATGAACAACAATAAAAGCAAAACGAGGAAAATGGAATGTAGTCGAGTTAACTCGGGTGACGCTGAGGGAATTAGATTAGGGAATGAGACACTTAAAGTAGTAAATGAGTTTTGCTATTTGGGGAGCAAAATAACTGATGAAGGTCGAAGTAGAGAGGATATCAAATGCAGACTGGCAATGGCAAGGAAAGCGTTTCTGAAGAAGAGAAATTTGTTAACATCGAGTATAGATTTAAGTGTCAGGAAGTCATTTCTGAAAGTTTTTGTATGGAGTGTAGCCATGTATGGAAGTGAAACGTGGATGATAAATAGCTTAGACAAGAAGAGAATAGAAGCTTTAGAAATGTGGTGCCACAGAAAAATGCTGAAGATTAGATGGGTAGACCACATAACGAATGAGGAGGTATTGAATAGAATTGAGGAGAAAAGGAGCTTGTGGCACAACTTGACTAGAAGAAGGGATCGGTTGGTAGGACATGTTCTGAGACATCGAGCGATCACCAATTTAGTATTGGAGGGCAGCGTGGAGGGTAAAAATGGTAGAGAGAGACCAAGAGATGAATACACTAAGCAGATTCAGAATGATGTAGGCTGCAGTAGGTACTGGGAGATGAAGAAGCTTGCACAGGATAGAGTAGCATGGAGAGATGCATCAAACCAGTCTCAGGACTGAAGATCACAACAACAACAACTGCTGGTAGATGCTATCAGTTACATTTTATTCTTCCAAAGTTTAAAAAAATGAATTGCACTCTGATTCGCTGTTATAATTTTGGACAATTTTGTCACAGTGAGATATTTAGGGACCATGGCATCTCTCTGCGTTCACGGTATTTCACTATTATACAGGGTGTCAACGAAGGAGTCTCTGATTTCAAAATTAAATATCTGTACAACTAAGATCAATCGACGATTGCAACAAAAGGTAGTTTATTTTGAAACTTTAACAATTTTCTACAGAACTTCTACGGAAGTTTCGAAATAGTTCGAAAAGCTGGCGCTGCACGCTGTGTAACTTATCCAGCATCAGCGCGCATCATTAAACCCTTCCACTGGAAGCAGTCACATCACAATCTCTTCGAAATGTCCACCACACACAGTACGTAGGTTGCTCAAACGAACAATGAAATTCGACATCACATCCTGTAGTGCCTGAACGGAAAAACAGAACGCCGATTCAAGCTCGTCTAGCGTGGTGGAATGGTTTCACTAGATAGTATGCCCCAGAAAAAGTAATCATATGGCGTCAGATCGGAAGCCAATCCGTCGCTGCGCCAATAAATAGTAATATCCGACGCAATGACTTATTCCCGAAGTATTTATCAAGAAAGTAAAACACCTGTTCGGTGCGATGATCCACTCGTAACCTGGTCGATACGTCAACGCTAGCCGTGTGCCCATAAACTTTTTCTAAATCTCAACGTAACGTTCACTGGTGACCGTTTCTCGCACAAAAAAGAGCCAGTAATTCCTCTGCTGCATACCGCAATCTAAACATTAATCTTCGGAGAATACAGTGATTTCGCTTCACAAGAATTGAGATTTTTCGAACCTCAAAATTGTCAGTTTTGTTTATTCACGACTCCATGTAGGTGTGCTTCATCTATCAACCACATGCAGTCAACATCAAATCCTTCCTTTTTTTCCATTTGAGTTTGGTTCGCAAAGTCATCCCTTTGTCACACAGTTCGTACAGGTATGGCCGGTGGAATTTTGAATGGAAACACAAGTAGACTGTCTCAGTTGCGTGCTGGAACGCTTCAAACGAGTCTGTATTGTATGTATTCAGACAGGTTTCCTTGAATTTTGCTGAATAGTTCCAGAAACCGTGGCGACATTGTCAAGAGTGACCACAGTTTGCCTGGGGGCCAACATTCCTCGCTAAATAGTCAGCCGCGCTGCCTGTCCGTTGCAATTTGCCGAAGAGCTTGCGAATTATTTCCGCATCGGGTTCTTTTAGAACATCAGAAAATGTTTGAAAACTGCGCCTAGCTGCCGTAGACTGTGTTCCAACCTGTGGTATTCCGTACCAGAAAAATATATTGTTCTACGGAATGCACGATTTGAACCTCTTCCATCGGTACACTAACCTCCTTTCACGCTTCAGCGGTGGATTTGATCGCTCTGAGCTACGGCTCACTATTAAATTTGTAGGCACTGCGTATTCCGATTACTACGTCATCAGTTAGAAGCTTTTCGAACTATTTAGAAACTTCTGTATAAGACTCTTACAGCTTTCGCAATAAACATACCATTGGTAGCACTCGAATATCTATCTTAATTCTTAATATTTAATTTTGAAATCAGTGACTCCTTCGTTGGGCACCCTATAGATACAAACGAAACGGGTGAGTAGTGGACAACGAAAACGCAAATAATCCTCGTAAACATAGAGCCGCGAACCAACAGTTGCCACGAGGTGATGTATGCGCAAATGCAACACTGTTCTTGTCTAAGGCTACGTCTATATTGAGTCGCCGAAACTAAACTCTGCGTCCGAACAGGCCTCGGAAAGCCTAACGGTACTGACCGTATGCAGTATCAGCGTCAGCCTATAGGTGTCATTGGATGCGGATATGGAATGACATGTGATCAACACACCGCTCTCCAGGCCGTTGTCAGTTTACGAGACCGGAATCGCTACTTCTCAGTCAAGTAGCTCCTCAGTTTGTCTCACAAGGACTGAGTGCACCCCGTTTGCTAAAAGCGCTCGGCAGAGCGGACGGTCACCCATCCAAATGCTAGCCAAGCCCGACAGCGCTTAACTTCGTTGATCCGACGGGAACCGGTGTTACCACTGCGGCAAGGCCGTTGATCCGAATACCACAAGAGTGGCGAAAATGACTTAGCGATAAACTGTCCTCGTTTGATTGTATTATTATTTCGGATATCTGAGTACTGTTAAGTAAAGTTTCGGTAACAAATGCATCGGTCGTGTATAACAAATAGCATGGCCCTGATTTGAATCACTTCAATGTTTTTTGTGAGATATTTAAAAGTTTTGGTGTATTCCAAACCTGTTAATGGTGCCGACGAACACCGTGAATACATTGTACATGGTTGTTAATGCATTTAGAACACGCCTGGGATTTTTGGACGTGTTCGGGCCTCGATGAGGAGACTCGGTGAAGCCTGACTTCAAAAGAACAGTGGCCATGTGTTTACCCACAAGAGCATATCTGCATTTTCTTCCATGGAGAATTTTAATACGCCAAGATCGTTTGATGTGTTTCATGAACAGTTGAAAGGTGGCTACACTGAGCCACAGCGCCAGAGAGTTTTGTTTCGCCGCCTCCACTGGCAGTGATTATTGAGAAGTAGCGGAGTGCAGTGCTTGTTGAGAACTCGTGGTAGTCAGTGCTTGCCGAGATGTCGTAGTGAAGAGTGCTTGTCGAGATGTGGCAGTAGTCAGTTCTTGTTGAGATGTGGTAGTAGCGAATCGGTGTGGAGATATTGTAATGAATGGAGTGCTTTTCATCAATATAAATGAAGGTAACAGACTACTTTTCTTTTTTTCTCATTATTTCAATGTCCTGAATAATGCGTCATTACAGGTTCAGTCAACAAAGCATCTGGCTTGTGTTGTTGTATTAGAGTGTAATTCTGGTTTTCTTGCGCAATTATAGTATTTCTTTTTTTTTTTATCACTTCAGTATAAATGGTATTTGAAATTTCTTGTCTTATTGAAGAAGAACCGTGCCAGATGCGTACGTTGAATCACACTTCCACAAACAGAACAGTTATACTTGTGCTTTGTTGGGTTCGTAGGTTTTATAGTTGCTGGGGACTTAATTAATTGATTGTATTAACGTAAATTTTCATTTCAGTCTTTGTTGTTGTTCTATGCAGTCAGATTGCGTAATAAAACTAGTCAGGGCCAACCGTTTACGAGACTTGCGTAATCGGACAGACAGCTACGAAAAATAAAAATGATTTTCAAACTTAATAAATAAGCCCCCATGCACAGTCTCGACAGTAAATAGGTGTCGTCTACAGATTCTCAGATCTCCCAGA